>NC_039367.1:131952452-132263394 GCF_003573695.1 Papaver somniferum | reverse complement strand
TTTTTTTTTTTGATGTTTGCTGATTCTATGACCTTCATGAATTTTTCATTCCTTGATCAAGATGAAATTATATACATGTGTATATATTAGTGTGAGTTTTATTAAAAAATCTCCTTTTTGAAAACGTATGTTCGTTCGATCGTTAGTTTTAAAAACTAACTATAATCCCTGATTTAGGAGAGATTTTTTTTTAATATATGAACTTAGGTCCAGTGATAAAACTTAGTGTATGAGCTTTCATGTGTACCACGGTTTTACAATAAAAGGAGTAAATTTTCACGAAATCAAATAATCCTTCGTTTTAAAGACAAATTACGACGACTCGAAGGAAAATTCATATGATGAACTTGTGTCCAGTGATAAAATTTTGCTTATGATATTTCATGTAAATACAAAACTTTATCATATGTATGATATGTGAGCTTTCACAATATTTTTGAAATAAACCTTCGTTTTAAAGACAAATAGCGACGATACGAAGGAAAATAGTTTTTTTTTATATGCAGCCGTGACATATATTGTGCAAAATACGATGGTATATTTTATTTGCATGAATTTTTTTTCATTAGATAAAATCCTTGTGAATTTATGTAAGCAATGTTGCATTAATTGCTGTTTTTTTTTTGAAAAATCAGAAACGTGGGTTTGGAGGAACCTTCGAAAATAGACAATATATTTATGATGAAATATTTTATTTTTGTAAACTTCATAGGTCAGTTGTGTGAATGTTCACATTATGAAAATTGTGTCCGTGATTTTATGAAAAATCAGTTTCGAAATTAATAAAGTTTCGTTCGTTTTTGCAGTTTTCGAAGAGACGAACGATTTTGAGGTGTTAACTCTACCGTTACTATCACTATTGTTAGTGGAAGTACAAAAGGTAAGAGTTAAGAGTTACCATTTTTGCCGTATTTCCTTGATTCTTGTCAGGACAGCATACTGAAGTAGAATGTAATGTGGACTTTGCAGTTGTTTTTAGCAAAATGACCAATTCCTCAGCCAACGATACTTCAAGGGACGAATCGCATACTGATGATGACATCTCCAGGGATGATGCATGCATGGACGAGACCTCCATTGGTGAATAAGAGGAGGATGCCACTGGCGTGAAGAACATTCTGAATATAGACGACGTATTCTTTGAGGAGGATTCAAAAGGAGATGAAGCATATCTCAAATCCCCAGTATATCGTCTTCTGATCAACCCTAGGACTGTGACCCAGAAGAAATTGGTGACCCCGAAGATGGTAATACGGCTTTGTCTCGAACGAGGGCTTTTCCTTGCATCGACCATAGAGTTTAAGCTTTCTCGACGCCCTTTGGAAAAAAAATTCTGGATGGGCGAGGCATATGTTGGGCTTCCCTCATGTCAGGGCTATGCTCAACCATGCACAAGTGAAGAGAGCTATTCAATCTTCTGGAGAATTGTCTATTAATCATGATGTGAAAAGTATCGTGGCTTTGCTGGCTCGTTGGTGTGTTCCCACTCACACCTTCATATGTAGATGGGGAGAATTTAATGTTACCTTAAAAGATGTGGCTGCTTTGATGCATCTCCCGATTACAGGTAATTTATCTGGAGGTCTTTCGGATGAGGAAAAAGTGGTTTTTGACACTCTGACAGCTGCGATGGAAGAAGTGAACAAGGCGTCTGGTAGTAAAGGTTGTTATGCCCATTGGTTGACACGTTGGTGGCCAAGAGATGAAGTTTCTGATAGTCCCATCACCGGTATGTTACATATTGCCGCTTTCTTATGCTTATGGTTATCTAGAGACATATTCGAAGACAGTGGACATTTGTTGAAGCCTTTCGTAATCCCTTTTGCTATTAAGATGGCTTAAGGTGAGCAACTCCCAATAGGTAGCTTATTCTTGGGTTCCTTGTATTCTAACTTAGACTCCTTGGTGTTAGATTCCAGCGTGTCAAATGGCTTCATGAAGATTGAGTGTTATGTTAACACGATGTTTCTTCAATATTTGATGTGGGAACACTTCAAGAATTATGCGCATATACCAGGTAATATCCTGCAAGGACCAAATAATGATGCCCGTCACATCTTCGCCGAGAAAGATAATGCCCGAATCATGTGTTGGTCTACAAAGCAGCCTCGATCTAAAGCACGCCTCATTGATGTGTTGGATGAAGAATCAGAGTTCGACTTTCGTCCGTGGGTGTCGGTTCCTGATTATGTTTCTCAACCAACGACTTTCAATACTGGAGAGAGCACGACTCTGAAATCTGGTGCGAACCCGAATGATGGTGAGAGATCCTTCATGTTGAGCTGTACTCCTGGTCACTTGTTATCCGTTATGCATGGATAGTGGGCCGTAGAAGAATACAAGATTGATAGGGAGACTCGAAAACTGGGTATGGATCAATGTGTTCCAACTACCCGGAGAAGGAAACCATCAGTTGATCAGCTTGCATCTCGTTTAGATGACACTCACGTGGAAGGGAGTAGTTACTGGTTTCCTGGTTCTGATAGATTTGCATATGTAATCCCAGGTTATATAGAATTATAGCATCAACAATTTGAGAGGTTGCATGAATTCGTGACAGTTAGTAAGCCTCCAGTGAAGATTCCTCCGTCTGCTGAGATGATCTCTGGTCGACCAAGACTGAAGTAACTTTCCGGTGATAAACGAAAATTATCTCCAGGATGTTCTCAAGTAAGATTCTCCGCATGTCTTTTATGAAACCATGGTAACTGTATTCTGATCATGTTATTGAATTCTTTACAGGACGGTCGTAGCGTAAGACCTCGAATCCATGCAGATTTTTTAGATATTGGAGAAGTTGTTCACGGCGGAGAAGGAAGGAACAAAAGTTATAAGATGTTACCTAATACCGTGAAGTCCCCAGTTCTTTCTTTGGTGAGTTCCCAATATTTCTTACCGTGACTTTTTTGCTATAAACATTAGAATCATGAAGCCAATGTTGTTAATTTTGTTGCAGAATTTTACTCCATCAAGTCTTGAAGGTCTTCAATTTTCTGCTACTGAACAAGCAATCGCTGATTTGAGTGACGAAGAAACTGTAAGTATTTCTTCACATGTTCAAATGTGGTGCTTCATAGATGAAAATATTGATTGTAAAGGACGTGTACAGGAGGATGTCGTCATGGAGATGGAGAATTCTGGAACTCAATCATCCTCTGGGAATGGGAATGGAGGTAATTCCCAAGATTCGGAGCCGGAAGGAAGTGATGTTCCTCTTGTCGTTGATGTGGAAAATTCCAACCCCTTCGACACTTTGGCGACTCCTCAAGTAAGTATATATCATGTATATTCTTCATAGAAGCATAAAAGTGCTGACTTGTGAATGAATGAATGAGAACCCATGTGAATATATGAAAACTTAGTCGAATTTCGTCGTCAGAAAATTCATAACCCTGCTTTTTAGTAGAAACGCTGTAGAATCTTCGTCCGGAGTCGGATTTTGATGATCTGCATGTGCAAATTCAAGCCCGGAAAATTTCCAAGCTTTTTAAGAGAAGGTTTTTAATTTTTGAGCACGTTCAGAGCCTGAAAAAGGCGAAATAGTAAACTTCCAGGAGACTTCCAGAACTTTTTCAGATTGCGCATCACTTGATATTTTGACCACATCTACTCGCTCGTTCATCGGATTGTCATGAAATTTTCAAATGTTATAGAGGACATACATACGAAGAGAATGGAACCCATCCTCAGATTCCTTGTATATTGCTCCCAGTTCGTCTCTTAGTACAGGGCAGAGTTCAGTTTCTTCAGACGGACTCATCGTAAAATGTGTTTTCATGACTTTCATGTTATTTGCTCGTGCCTTGAATGTAGTATGATGAACTTTGATGATATTTCCTTGAGGGTATACTGTGTTTCATAATCTCCTTTGGCTTCGTGACTCTAACCTCATGTAATCTTCGTATTAGGTGCTAAATACCGAAGTTGAGGATATTGGAGCCAATGATGATAACTCCAACCCTTCCGAAGTTATTGATGAAGAGACAGACATCCCTGCACTTCGAGGCCATGAGAAGGTCGCTGCTGATGTTATGGAAAACCAGATGGTTGTTGCCTTAGTGATAGAAGAAACCGAGATAGCAACGGAGAATACCGAAGGAACTGTTGCTTTGGTCCTGGAAGCCGCTCCAGTGACTGAGAACCGTATAATAGTGTATGAATATCCAACTGCAGGGGTTGCTTTATATCCTCCCTTTAACACTTCACTCCCATATCATGAACTGGTCGGTGGATTCAGCGTTCCCATTGGATATGCACGCTTGTACGAGACGATATGGAAGAAGTTTGGCCACATGATCGTTGACAGGAACCATGGGCGTGTTTATGCTTTAACCATGAAAGTAGGCGTTATCTTGCGTGTCGTGAGTGATATGCATACGAGACCCAGGAATACCGTGACTCCAGATATACTCTTTGATTGGGAGTTTAACTTGGAGAATTCAGAAAGACTTGGCCCTTTCCTAATGATGCTGTGAAGGAGAAGGAGGACAAGATTGCCAAGCTGACCGAGGAGTTGAACAAGGAGAGGGTGGCTTTGCAAATATTAAAAGATGCTGATGAGCGAAAGCCTTTTCTTGCTGATCTCTTGAACTTCTGAACTTCTGAGAGATGTGAGGTTTATACTTGGATTTTGATATTTAGATGGTTTTGGATTGACTGATGGTTAAGGATTTTCTTGTAGATTTGATAGAGATTTTCTTTTACGAAATATGAACTGAATTTTGCTAAATTGCTGAACTGATTGCAAGTATTGCAAATGTTTTGGAGGAATTTAAATACAAATGAAAGAAAATCCTAAATGTTAAATCCAAACGCCATGAATGCTTCGAACGCCCGATACCTTAAATGTCCAATAATTTCAGATAAACGCCTTAAGCCAATTTTCGTGAATTACTGGTAGGGTTCTGCCATCTATGTTGATCAATTTGTAGTATCCTCCGGCCACGGACTTAGCGACCATGAATGGTGCTTCCCAATTGGAGTTCCTTGTAGAATGAAGACCGCGCTGAACTGCTTTGAGAACCAGGTCCCCTTCATGAAACTTGTTAGGCTTGGTCGATCGTGCCTTGAATATCTTCCGCTGATTCGGAATTTCCTGTTTGACAGAATTCCATGATTGTGGCACATATGGACACTCGCGCGGAAGAGAGTATCCATCATAGTGTTCATCATGCTTAGCCAGGTCTTCAACAATAAACCTCTCGATGGAGTGACCGATTTGAAGAAGTTCTGAACCCAACCATTGAGTATAATATTGCTGAGGTGAAGTTACCCACTCATAGCTTTTGATGACTACTAAATTGTTCATGGGGAGAAGTCCCTGGAACATAGTAGCGTATTTGAACATTGGTAATATTGGAGCATGAGGAGGAATAAGACTTTCCTGAGCTCGAAACCTTCTGACAAAGGTGTGCGGATTTTCTCCAAGTTCCTGCGTAAGTCCCATCAGAGTTTTTACTTCTTCCAGATGCTCAAATGGTGGTGCGTCCTCTGCTTCGTCTTCCGACTCGAAATCCTTGTCGATGACAGGATGTGTTGAAGGCATCGTTATCCTTCCGGCATGAATCCAAGTTCCTCCAAGGACCATGTCGTATCCAGGGTCTTCCCGGATTATGAAAAACTTGGCCTCAGTGCAGATCAATGTTTTCGTAACTTTGAGAGTGATGAATCCGTATGCATCTCTGGATATTCCTTCGTGGTCCCTAATTGCTATAGGAGCGTGGGTGGCTTCCTGTCGAGTAATACCGGCAGCTCTGAGAGTTTTCAAAGGGATGATGTTGACAGCGGTACCAACATCGAAGAACGCCCTCTTGAACTCATTTCCTTTAATGTGCACTGTGGTGAGCAGTCCCCAGTCATACATTTCTTTGTCGGTGGCTGAAGGTTCGGTGGTGGTTTCTTGGATCAACAGACAATTTAGGGACACGATGTGGTTCAGTGCAGCAAACATGTCTTTCCTTTGAGCATTCGAAAGATACAACAACTCGCAGACATGTTTGATCAGAGATTGGACCGCTTCCTTGACAGGAGGTTCAAAGATGGTAAAACTTCTGACTGGGAGGGGGATTTTGTGCACTCCATCAGTCCCCAGGTTGAGCTCTCCTGATTCGACCTTTTCTTTGAATATGCGCTTCAAAATTTTGCAATCACTTGTGGGATGGCTGACATATCTATGGAAGCGGCAATACCGAGGATTTTCCATGGCCTCTTTAGTTGGTTCCTTTTTGACATAAGGAAATTTGATTGCACCATCTTGAATCCAGGCATCGAGTAGTTCATTAACTTCTTCCATTAAACAGGGAAAATCAGGTGCTTCTGGATCTTCCGTATGCTGAGGAGGGATTTTCGAATTCTCCTTCTTGTGTGCCTTTGAAGGGGTGGAGGAAGTTTGCTTGTGCTGTGGTTCTGCTTTGCCTTTCAGGTGTATGCTCTGCCTTTCAGAGATTTTGAGAATTCCAGGTGTATGCTCTGCCTTTCAGAGATTTTGAGAATTCCTTGAGACGAACGACATGATTATGTTCATGTTCTCCCAGGGCTTCGATAAAACGAGAGACATGTTCCCGAGCATTGCCAGTTCCATCATATAAGGTGAAGGTTGGAGAAACGTAACCTTTGGGGAGTGGAATCCTCTGCGTAGCGGCAGGGTAAGGAGGTTGATGACGATGGACATGCGATGTTTTGTCTTTTCCACGGTTCTCCAAAAGGTGCTCCAGATCCTCGCGAGTGATGAAATTCGATGATCCCTTCGCTGATGAGTTGTCTGCAGCAGTTTTGTGGACTTCGTCGTCTTCTACTGTATGGATTGGAATTACTTCAGAATCGTCGTCTGAGGAAATGTCCTTCTCCTTTCTCTTCTCTTGAGTCTTCTCTGACATCTTTTCAGTAAGATTTTTGAGATAATTACACAGCTCCTTCTGTGTAGCAGCCATGTCAGTCTGATTCTTTGTAAGAGTCTCCTGCGCTTTGATAAGATCAGCAATGGTAGGTGGTGGATATCCTCTGACTTCTTCAGGGTGTCTTCCGGACAGTGGATGACCTTCGGCGTGAGGAGGAGTAATGTCACCACCATCAGTGTTGGAGGTTGGAATTGTCTCCAGGATATTCTGATTGTTGTTGTTGCTAGTGCTAGAACGGTTTTTGTTAGGATTCGTAACGGAACCCGACCTGAGATCAACCATCTTGTGATATTGCAACCGAGAGAATGCTCTCCCACTGTGGTCGCCAATCTGTGGATGGGGAAAAACGACTTGCTGGTTTTTAAGGAATTGAGGAGACGACCGTACGGAGGAGACTCCTCGAACCGAGCGAAATGTTAAACCTCACACAGATGCACCGCTGCAAAGGGGGTGCTTTAGATTCGAGAGATAAATCTGTAGTACTCCGTCCTAAATCAAGACAATAACCGTTCCATAGTAAATTCGGTCACAAGAGAGGATGGGTTGATCTGTAGGAGGGAAGCTGAGAAATGTGCGGAATCAATGGTAATCAAAGATTGTGGGTGTGTGAATTCTGTATATGATAAGCTCTGAATGATTGAAATTGCTCAATTGAGAGTAGTTGCTCAATTGATGAGTTGATGATCTCGTGTTGTCAGTTTAACGTGAGATTGATGATACTGATGATGATGATTCAATCATGATTCAAAGACTTATTTATATTGTTGGAATTGTAGACACCATGCTCCCATGAAGTGTGACAGTTGATGGAATCAAGGAGTGGGGAAGTGGAGATCGTGTTTGAAACCAGTTGCTCAACGTGTGGAGACTTGGTCGATTTTCCACCCACTACCTCGTGAATTCCTTCAACTGATTGCACTACTTTCTCACATTCCATCGTATGTTTGAACACACGTGCCGTAGACCGCCAGACCAAAACCCTAAGTGATATCCCCCAAAGTGACACGATTGACATCTCGTGATTTTTTAGTAAATTGATGACTTCGTGGTTTGATGGGACGATGAGTCCATGTAGTTGCTGAGTTGAACATGTCATGAGACAGAGGTATAGTTCTTACGATGAAGTGAGCAAGTATTGCTCATTCGATGGATCGTTGAATATTGATTGTTGAACCAATATTCCTTGGTTTGAGCAAATATTTATCATCTGAGCAAGTGTTGCTCATGTGATGAATTGTTGAATATTTGATCGTCTGAGCAAGTGTTGCTCATCTGATGGATTATTGGCAGCGTGACCAAAATATTAATTAAAGTACTGGTTGTTGAACCGAGCATAATTAATAAGATTAATGACCATGAGGTCGTCGTAAAATTATTAAGGTTGGAATCTGGAATGATGATCCTTGGATTCAGAAACCCTAATTTGATCAATTGAAGATCAATTCATGGTTCGTCAGAATCTTAACTATGGGATGAAGGAGGGAGCGACTACATGGGACCGTGGATCAACCATGTAGTGTCCATATGCTCACGTGAGAAAATACAAAGAACTCCTGAAGAGTTGACGATTTGTTGGTGAAAGAATGATTAAATGCTGGTTTAATCATTTATTCGAAAATGCTCGTCTGAACCTTAGGTGAGAAAACCTAATTAATTATGACCGAGTGAGGGACCGACCATGGGGTCATGAAATCGGCCCTGGGTAGTCACGTGACCGCCTGACGATCACTTCATGAAAATCCAAAGTGTTTGTAAGAGTTTTGGACCTAATACGAGCAATTGTGCAAATTAGGTCAAAACTGTGAAAATTGATGGGACCGGCTTCCGTGAGCCAAAGAGCCAATCTTGGTCGGTCAAGATAGCGTGCTCGTGTCCCCAATGCGTCCGCGTCTCAGTCCTGAGAATTTTGATATTCTCTGGCGTGCAATTGAGCATCCATTCGAGAAAATATGCCAAAATTAGGGTTTCGACGAAACTGAGGAAAACACCATGAGATGATGAAAAATAATTATAAAATAAGGAATAAGGAGGCGTGGGACCGCCGTGGTCAAGGCATGGTCGTTCGGTCGTGACCACGGTCCCGTGGTGCCTTTTCCTTAATTTTATAATATTTTGATGATTTTATGAAAAATTCATGAATTTTGAGAAATTTGATGAATTTAGGGACTTTCCATGAATTGAAGGAGTTTTCATGAGTTCGTGGAAGCAAAATATTAAAATAATAAAAACACGGGCGTGTGGGACCATGGAGGCATGGCCGGCCGGCTATGGACCGGTGCCACGAGTTTTTCATAATTTTTTAATATTTTTAGGTATTTTTGATGATTTGAGGGAATTTTTTCCTAATTTGAGAGAAATACCATAAAATCAAGGAATTTGATGAATTCAAGGAAAAATAGGATAAATAATAATAAAATAATAAAGCAAAGGGCGTGTGGGACCGGACGCCTAGTGGCCCGGTCCCACAAGTTTTCATAATTTTATTTTATTATTATATGATGATTTGTGCAAAAAATACCATGAAATCAAGGAGTTTTTTCATGAAATTAGAGAAATAGTAATAATAATAATAAAATAATAAGGAATCATGGGGTGCGGGCCGACTGGGACCAAGGCATGGCCGGTTGGCCAATGGTCACGCCCGACACTCCTTTCCTTAATTTTATATTATTTTTTATGGATTTATGGAAGTACCATGAAACCGAGGAGCTTCCTCGAGACGAAGGAGATTTGATCAGATGAGAGAATTTTCATCAAGTCATGGAAAATAATAAAAATGTATTGAAAATATAAAACTGGCGTGGAACTGACCACGGCATGGTCGGTAGGTCGTGTGTCCGTGTTCCCAGCACCTTGGTCAATATTTTTAATTATTTATTATTTTCTTCCCTATTTTGCATAGGTTCATCGTTTCGTTGTATTTTGAAATACTCGTTCGTGCGGTGACTGTTAGTGTATCGTCGTTGAATACACTTTCACCATTTGAATCGGGGCTTACCTAGAGGTAGCTCATACGCCCGGTTGTTGATTATTTATTGCTAATTGTGGAATTCAGTGGAGAATAATTCACAAAACTGAGTAATAAGATGTTTATTATTAATTTATAGGATCAGCTGAGGATTCGACTACGAATTCAGAATAATAAAGTGAGCATTACCATTCCATGGGATCGTAGATTCGACCATAGGATCAGAGTAATTAAGATTTATCTATTACCATTTATGAGACCAGTTGTGGATTCGATCATGAAATCGGAGTAATGAGATAATATAGTTATTGCTATTCTATGAGATCAAGCCGTGGATTCGATCATAGAATCAAAACAATTGTTTATTGCCATTCCGTGGGACCAGTCGCAGATTCGACCATGGAATAGGAGCAATTGTTATTGCCATTCCATGGGACCAGTCGTGGATTCGACCATGGAATAGGAGCAATTGTTATTGCCATTCCATGGGACCAGTCGTGGATTCGACCATGGAATAGGAGCCATTGTAATTAGGAATAATTAACTTTGTGGCTCTATACTAGCAGAGCAAGCTGTCTAGGAGCATTAATTATCCCGATATGAGCTTGTCGGTAAGTCATATCCTTTATATAGTCAGGGTAAACTCGTTGTTTGTTCCTGAAGACGTTATCGCTCTATACTAGCATAGAAAGTTGTCTAGGAGCCGTCCATCTCGTGATACTATATAGAAATAATCACTGAAAGTATTCAGTATTCATGAGATATGTCGTTGTCCAGTCGTGAGACCACATATCTACATGTACCTTGAGAGAAAGTACTATCCATTGAGAATTCGATGAGAGACCCGTGTCTCAATACTCACGTCTAATTATTGGATCAGAGCTTCGTATAATTATGAGTTTACGATTTTATCCCTTGTCGAAAATCCACCATTTACACAAACACATACTTATAAGGTCTTTAACGTGTTTGCCTTCTCTGATACCAATTGAAAAAGCGGGGGTCTAACAACACCACCCAATATTTCGCTTAGCAATCTCTATGGACTAACTCCGAAATACTTTGCTAGAGAATCAACTAGACAGTCAGACTCAATCTAGATAAAAGTATCTCAAGGAGTTAATATCTCTCCCTTGATTTGATTTTTAACTCAAGTTAAAAACAATAGCGAGTCTTTATCAAATACAAGGAATAACTTTGACGGTACCAAAGACCAATGTCCAATTGTTAATCAATGAAATCAACAACCACAAGGTCGGATCTCTAATTGATTAAACTTTAACGCACAACCTGTATTATTTCAATTATAAAGATAAACAATATAATGCGGAAAATGAAATCACACAGACACTAGAAATTTTGTTAACGAGGAAACCCCAAATGCAGAAAAACCCTGGGACCTAGTCCAGATTGAATACACACTGTATTAAGCCGCTACAGACACTATCCTACTCCAATCTAACTTCGGGCTGGACTATAGTTGAACCCCAATCAGTCTCCCACTAATTCAAGGTACAGTTGTACTCCTACGCCTCTGATCCCAGCAGGATACTGCGCACTTGATTCCCTTAGCTGATCTCACCCACAACCAAGAGTTGCTGCAACCTAAAATCGCAGACTTGATAATAAACAAATCTGTCTCACACAAAAAAGTATATCAAAGGATAAATCTGTCTCCCGCAGAAAAACCCTAGGTTTTTGTTCCGTCTTAAGATATGAAATCAAGGTGAACATGAACCAATTGATAATCCGGTCTTACATTCCTGAAGAACAGCCTAGATTAATCAATCACCTCTCAACAGTCTTACTTGAATACACAAGAGGACGTCGAGGAATCACAAACATTGAGACGGAGATGTTTGTGACTTCTTTATCTTGCCTATCGGGGAACTCTCACGATCTCAATCCAATCAAAGATTGTACTCGTACGATAGAAGATGCAAGATCAGATCACACAACTACGATAAAAGTAGTATCGGTCTGGCTTCACAATCCCAATGAAGTCATTAACCTGGTTTTAGAGAAGAAAACCAAAGGTTATAGGAGAATCGACTCTAGCGAGCGCACTAGTATCACACAGACGTGTGGGGATTAGTTTTGCCCAATGTTAGATATCTCCTATATATAGTCTTCAAATCAGGGTTTTTCCTTAGTTACAAAGCAATCAATATTCACAGTTAGATGAAAACCTGATTTAGATTCAAGATAATATATCTCAACCTTTAGATAAAAAACGTAGCTTGTCACACACACTTGAGATATACGTTTACTAGGTTTGTGAAAACCGTGCCCAAACGTGTACGTATATGTTGGTTCAACATGGTAACCCAAAAGGTCAACCATATGAGCATTTCATATTAACCTTGTTCTTCTTCGCCATAACTAGTTCAATTGACTCAAATGAAATAGTTAGAGAGTTGTTCAATTGATATGAGATCTTATGTAACTACACAAGACACAATTCAAACAAAAATGATTCGATTCGATTGAATCGGCTCATGAACTTTATGGCCACGGTTTGCATACTGCATTCCTTAGTAATTTAAGTTTCATGTTCAGAGCACATCTTTAGATCATAACCCACTCAAGTACGCAAACAAGTTCGCGGACTTAAGACAACCGAAAGTTTTCCAAACTCAGCAGAAAATCTCGGCAAGGAGACTTCCGCAAGTTCGCGGACTAAACACGCAAACGAGTTTTTGGAAAATCCCAGCAGAAATTCTCGGCAAGAGAACTTCCGTCAGTTCGCGGACTGAGTTCGCAAAATGAGTTTGCGGACTTGGCAAAGCCAATTCCTCCGGTTTCTCTCAATCAACAAAGTTCGCAAACTTCGGATTAAGGAATGGGACTTATGCACATATGTGTTTCCACACAATGATTATATCCATCATCGGTTATATAAACCTAAAATCTCATTCCAACCATTGAAACATTCTTAGAGGACGTTATATAGTTGTTACACTATTTCTCGTCAAAGCGATTTTCAAAGTGATTGAAACAATATGACTTTCGTCATTAGGTGAAGATAAACCCGATCAAAGCGAAACGCTTTACCAACACATGATTTCGAGATATAGATAGGCGAGATATACTCGGCTTTAAATATCAAATGTGTATGATCCAGTCTATATAGCATACGACTTTTGTCTCATAAGAAGTAGGAGATAGAAGAGATAGACTTTTGAGTGATAGATAAGTTCAAGTCTCCACATACCTTTTTGTTGATGAAGTTCAATGGTTCCTTGAGTAGATCTTCGTCGTTGTATGATGAATCTCCATGATTTCCTTGAGCTCAACTACACTTTTCTATCCTAGTCCGAGACTTAGCTATGTAGACTAGAAATCAAGACTCATAGTTTTGATCACTAACATTGACAACATGCTTGAGATAGCAACGCATGCGAGGTCGACCGAGCTATGCTCTAACACTTTGTTCTCTAATGGTCTTGTTAAATCCTTGGATACTAACTTCTTAGATGAAGATAAAATCTTACATACCTCAGCGGTCTTTTGAACAAGTTTAAGCTTGCTTGCTAATCGATTTGCTCTTCGTTGAAGTTTGTTGACATGTATCAATTTGTGTTTGTACTTGTAACACTTTGATAGTTCATGAACTTTGATTGAACAATATGAGCACGTCAATCTTGGATATAATTCAGGCATCTGAGATGTGCAGGCTACTAGACACATAGTGGTACCTGAAACGTCATACACAGAGTTTCCAATAGAAAGGTCAATTTTATCTTCCAGATTGGTTGAGTTTTCTTCTGAAAGAATATCGAGATTGATGTATGTATTGCTGCAATTATCAAAATCATTATTTTCACAAATAAGTGCAACACTTGATTTTTCGTCTTTATTAGAGACATAGTTGCCGTACATTTCATCAAGAGTTGCAGCAAGACCTTTGTTCCCAGTGTATTTCTTTCGATTTGGACATTCATTTGCAAAATGAGAAAAACCTATACACTTAAAGAACTGAGGCATATCCTCATCATCAGTTTCATCATTATCCCTATTTTTAGGAGGAACACGATTATGAGGTTTATCTGATGACTTGGATTTATCTCTGGAGAACCGTTTACTTCTCTTCAAAAGAAGATCCCAAAACTGTATTGTGATCATCGAAACTGACTTGTCAAGATCTTCATCTGATGAATCAGCCTCAGAAAGATCATCTTCAGAGATGTACACATTTTTACTTTTATCAAGTAATTTAGTGTTCTTTAGTGCTTTGAAAGCAACATCCTTACTAGACTTGGGCGTATGCTCATGATAAAAGATCTTTAGCTTCCCAACCAGTGTATTGATCGAATGATCAATATGAAACATTCCGAGTATACATCAAATGACTGTCTCACACACATCATGTAAGATGTTACCAGGTGATTTTCACATGATCATCTTTTGACTTTCGTCAAGAATATAAGATGAACTTAGTTAAAGCGAAATCTTACCAACACATATTTCGAGAAATATGTAAGCGAGTTAAACTCAGCTCGAAATATCAAATGTGTATAATTGAAGTCTATATATCTATACGAATTTTGTCTCAAATAGGAGATAGAGTAGATAGACTTTTGAGTGATAGATGAGTTCAAGTCTCCACATACCTTTTGTTGATGAAGTTCCACAAGCTCCCCTTAGTAGTTCTTCGTCTTCAGTCGATGAATGCCGTGAAGTCTAATTCTCAACTACACCTTTTATCCTAATCCGAGACTTAGCTATAAGTAGACTAGAAATCAAGACTTATAGTTTTGGAAACTAAACTTGACAACAAGCTTGAGATAGCAACGCTTGCGAGTTCGACCGATCAGTGCTCTAACACTCTCGTCGATGGTTGGTCTTGACGAGTCTGGCTGAACACAATTCTTAGGCATGACAGGCTTTTCTTCTTTACAAGAAATATGAACATTAGTGGAAGCCTCTGGTTGAGAAGAATTTGTAGCTTTAACAAATTTAACCTCTTTGCTAATATTTGAAGCATCTTTTCCCTTATAGCCCAATCCTCGTGTATCACGATGATTTCTACTAGCTTCTAACATTGAGGTTATATGTTTGAGCTATCAATGCGCTTTTTCAAGTGCAAATTTTCTTCTTCTAGCTTCTTGAATTTATCAAGAGCTCCTGTTAGATTGTACTCAAGGTGTTTTTGTCGAGAGAGATATACACCTTATTTCTCTTCAAAACTTACTTGTTGAGAGCTAATCCTTGCTTCAGATTCAACAAGTTTCTTTTCCAACAAATAGACTTTTTCAAGAGTAGCATTACGATCTTTCTCTAAAAGTTCCGCTCGAGAAAGACTAGCACTTACTTTGTCCTCAAGATTCTGTATATGTTGAGACTTATTTTCAACCTTTGAGGAGGCAAGATTAATAACAAGTTGATCGTTCTTGGCTTGCAGACATCTTATATTTTCTATAAGCTTTCCTTCTCTTTCTAATGCATGAATTAGTTTGATTGAACATGAAAGAAATTTTTTGTATAATTCTTTTGACTCAGATGTTTTCTATATTCGAAGAATCAATATTTTTCTCGTCATCTAAAGTTAATTCAGAAATCTTGGTATCTTGTATTACGTTAACATAATCAGTCATTAGATTCAATTCTTATAGATTGGATCGCACAAAACACGGATTGTTAGATCTTTTCGTGTTTGCCTGCTCTGATACCTATTGAAAAGATGAGGGTACCCAAATACACCACAATCTTTAATTTATCTGCCTATAAGTCCTCTTACGGAAAGTGATTGTCTATGGACAAAGACGAGACAATACTACAAATCGGTATTCACACTTTGTGTGATTGTCTATGGATACGAGATCGAGAAAATACGACTACCAAAGTGTGATTACTTGATAATAGGTTCGGACTTAACCAAACTTTATAGGATCACTATCAAGTAAAGCGGAGTTAATGTTTGTGTAATTTACTTTAAATTATAATAACAACAATTATAATTGCGGAAAGGAAATATAAATGACACAGCAAGAATTTGTTAACGTGGAAAATTGCAAGTGCAGAAAAACCCCGGGACCATAGTTGAATACTCTCATAATTAAGCCGCTATAGAAAATCTAAACCAACTTTGTATAGTTGAAACCAAGCAACTAACCCTAGTTCACTTACTTTCTTCAGTATCCTTGCGCTTCTGACTTCGATGAGTCCACGCACTGGAACAATTCCTTTGGATCGTATTCCAAACATTAAAGGAACAACAAATCTGTTTGGTAACAACTCTATTGATTCTTTAAGATAAAGATATCTCAAGTCATATGCAAAGGCTCTACCGCTAATAAACTACTTTGCATGGTTATATCAATCCAATCTCTATCACCTAAGTAATAAGATTCGGATTTGTAACAATCTAAATAGATCTCAAGAGAACTATTAGGGGTTACCAATCTCACGCAACTAATCAATCGAATAAATCCGATTCTAGTTGGATCCCAGCCGATCAAGGTTTGTGCTACACAAATATATGAGAAACCAATAAGAAATCTTCTTCGTCTTCAAATCTTCTTTAATCTTCAATTAAAACCTGCACAACACCACTTGAATCTCTTGTGATTAATCACGAACAGAACGGAGTCTGCTAACAATGGATTATCACAAGATGTCTTTAGATCTACAAACAGTTCTAAATATCATGTCGATACTTCGATCTAGTTTGAGTGAATCTTATATCAGAAGAGAAGATTCTCAAGAATAAACAAAGTAGGTGCAATCAAAGTTTCAAAAATCGTTAGTCAATCAATCGAAAACTAATAACACTATAATTATCTAGTTTCCCACTAGCGGTACTCGTAGAACTTATTGATCCCACAGAAGTCTTTAAACGAGCGGTCGTAAGAGATTTCTCCTAATTAGGGTACTTTCCTCTCCGGATGACGGCTCCACCAGAAACAATAAAAAGATGAAGTTTGTCTGGCTCTTAGGATAATTTGCTAGAAATGCAAACTTATGTATTTATAAACCAAGGATGTTTGGACTCCAAGTAATTTCCAAAACCGAAAGTATTCTCAAGATATGCAATAAATACCCATTCGGTTTTCATAATTCCAGGAAATGCTTTGTCCAATATTTTCCGAAATCTCTCAATAGAAAATCTCCAATTAGTAAATGCACATTACTAATTTTTATTCTTTAGAGATATGCATTTAATTTATGTTAATTAAAGCATATAAAACTAACAACCTTAATTAAAAGATTCTTAATTTATTCCTTAAGTAATTAAGGAATATCTTTGAACCATAAAAGACAAGAGTTATTTTTCGTGTTCAAAGTATGTTGAAATCTTTTCTTTGTAAATCATCTTTCATATTTACAATCTAGGAATCGATTATACCACACTTCCAAACAAGTTTAGAATTGGTTCATCTGTATTCCAAGACAACTATGTGATTGATCAAACATCAAATCACATTCATGGGTTCAATCGGTTCTACCAATCATTAGGATCGATCATACTAAATATGGAACACTTGTGATCGGTCACACAAGTTACCAGGACCGGTTACATCAGTTACTAGGACCGGTTACACAAATTACAAGGATCGATTACACAACTCTATTGTGATCGGTCACACCAATTACTAGGATCGGTCACACCAATTGCAAATATCGATCATACCATCTCAGGTGATTACTTAGGATCGGTTACACTAATTAATCAAAACTAGTCATACCAAATCATAAGTCATGCATTGTGATTAGTTATACCAAGATACATAACAAGTTACGATCGGTTCTATCATCTCACACATATTGGCAATCCAAAGATTTGCAATGAATAACCATACCAATAAGCCTAGCGATTTCCCTTTCGATTCATAAAACAAGTTCATGAATGTACTTCCTGTAAACAAATGTAAATAGTGTTTCCAAGGATGAAATCTTCACCTTTACCCATTCACATAATCATAACAGCATTCATAATATTATGTCGATGCCATATCTACGAAGTTCAAAAGATAAGCGTTATACTTCGTAGTCTAATTCCTTAACACTGTGATCATGTGATCATGTCTCACTACTAGAGTAAAATATTCATACAAAGCTTCGCAATTATGTTTTCAATATAGCACGAGTTGAAAGATACATTAGGAATGAAACAGTTCAAGTCAATATTACTAACCTCAAGAGAAAGGATGATGTCGTCGTTGTAGCTCGTTATTTCTTCACGTTCTTCAGGTGTTCGAGTAATACTTATATATCCTAGAATTTCTAGTCTAACCTATACGAAGTTGTCTCTAGTACATAATCAAGCGACTCTTAGATGAGTTTTGATCCACTAAAATATGACAACCAAACTTGACATACCAACCCTTGGTGGGTTCAACCGAGCTATGCTCTAACACGTTCCATTAGAGACTTAACAGCTTGATTGATGGGTTCTGTAGACATGATGAAGCTCTTAAAAGGGAGAGGGTCTTCGTGTACTCCTTCAGTCCCCAAGTACAATCCTCACAAATCAATCTTTTACTTGAAGACACGCTTCAATCTGTTGTACTCACTGGTAGGATGACTGACGATAATATTTGGGATCTTCCATTTCTTGTTCAATTGATGATCGTCTCACAGGAAGTAACTTGATTGCACCATCTTGAGTCCACACCTCCAGCAACTTAAATATTTTTTCCATGGGAAGAGAAAGTCCAGGACCATTCGAGCGTTTCTCACTTGTTGATGTTGTTGGTGTTATGCCATAGCTGGTGTAGCTTGAATGTGACTTTCTCTTCGCAGTAGTCGTGCATGTGGTACTAGAGTTGGAGCTGGTGGTGGGGCTGCACTCACATGATGCTGCATCTCTGAAGCGACGGCTTTCCTCTTTCTCCTTCAGTGACAACACTTACAAAAGGTCGAAGGTTATAATTCATGTTGATGAGACGTAACATTCAATGAGTCTTACGAGGTTCTTCAGTCTTGGTGGATCTGGTACTTTACAAGAAGGTAGGTGACATGGTAGTTTATTGTTTGGTCACTTCATGGAGTTCATAGAACGTTTGAAAGCATGAATAGTTTTCCACTAATGCTTGATAGGCAGGAATCATGTTGTTGATGCATACCTCCACAAGTTGTTGTTTAGAGATATTTGGATCATGATAGTCCAACGCCTGGATCCTGACACTCTTCACACGTGATGAAACTGACTTGTTAATCATTTGATGATGAACGTTCAATGACATTAATTGGTGCTTCATCATATCCTACGATAGGAACTTTGCAGGTTCCAGGATCATCAGTGGATGTTGAAGCATTCTTGGCTTGCTCTGTCCGGTGTTGCTCAAATACTTGAGAAAATTGAGTAACTCTAGTGGTCATGTATCCTTGATTCTCATCAAGGATTAATCTCGGTAATGTATCAGATCAACTATGTGTAGATGGTGGATTTTCGACAAAGGGTAGAATTGTAAAACTATACTCCAGATTCGGCAACCGGATGAGTATTGAGGCTCATGTCTCTCATCAAAGCATGAAAGCTCATGCCATAAAATATCTGACTGAGAAGGCCGTCTCTCAGAGTACATGTAGATGTGTAGTCTCTCGGTTGAGGCCACGACACATCTCATGAATACTGAGCAATTTCAGTAATTACTCCGGATCCGGCAATCAGATGAGTATCGAGACTCATGTCTCCATGCATGAAAGCTCATGCCACCTCTGATGGAGAAAGTCTCTCAGGGAAGATGAAGATGTGTAGTCTCTCAGCTGAGGCCACAACACATCTCATACTGTATAGAATCGAAAGATTGGGCGGCTCCTAGACAGCATGTCTGCTAGTATAGAGCGACAACGTCTTCGGGATGTAACCAGGTTTTCCCCGACTATGCAAGAGGAATATGACACTCCAGCAAGTTCATATTTCTCAACCCTCAGATAATTAATGCTCCTAGAAAGGAAGCCCTTCTAGTATAGAGCCAGCAATTAATTATCTTAAATCGTCTGAATATCCAGCAATATTCTACGATCCATCGTCTGAATATCCAGCAATATTCTACAAGTCGTCAATTAATCGCCTGAATATCCAACAATACTCTACGATTCCTCGTTATATTTCGTTACTTTAATTTGTGGTTCTTCCCGGCAGAATTCCACAGGTTAGTAATAAATATTCAACGAAATAGGCATCTGAGCATCGAATAAGCCCTGAAAAAAATGGTGCAAGTGTAATTAGCAGATAATGCACAGACCAGCATTTTGAATGCACGAACGAGCATTTCAAAAATACGAACGAACGAGGAACCTATGCAAAATAGGAAGGGAAAATAATAATAATAAAATATTAAGAAAAAGCGCCAGGGGACTAGGCTCACCATCCGGCCAGTCATGCTGTGACTAGTCCCGCGCCCAATTTTATATTTTATCATATTTTTACTATTTTCACGATCTCATGAAAATCCTCTTGTTCGAGCAAATTTCCTTTATTTCAAAGAAATTATCTAAATCACATGATTTTATCAAAAATAATAAAATTAGGGAAAGGTGGCGTGGGACCGAGCACCAGCCGGCCATGTCTTGTTCGTGTCCGGTCCCACACCTCACGTCCCATTATTTTATTATTTCTTCTCAAATTATGAAAATTCCTTGATTTTATGAATTTTCCCTAAAATCATGAAAATTACCTAATTTCATGTATTTTTATCTAAATCACATGATTTTATAAAAAATAATAAAATTAGGGAAATGTGTCGCGGGACCGCCGGCCGGCCGGTCATACCTGGGTTGTGGCCGGTCCACACCTCAAGTCCCATTATTTTACTATTCCTTCTCAAATTATGAAAATTCCTTGATTTTATGAATTTTCCCTAACATTACCTAATTTCATGTATTTTCTCTAAAATCATGGAAAATATTAAAAAATTAGGAAAACTTGTGGGACCGGGCTCTAGCCGGCCAGCCATGCCCTAGCCGGTCCCACATGCCCATTATTTTATTATTATTTGGTGTTTTGTTTCCTGATTTCATGTAAACTCCCTGATTTCAACAAAATATCTTGGTTTTCAACAAATCCCTTTGATTTTATGAAAATTATCTAAAATCATCAAAATTACATAAAATTGGGAAGAGTGCCTTGGGACCCGCGCCTATTGGCCTGCCTTCCATGCCACGACCATTTCCGGTCCCACACTCCCATTCCCTATTTTATATTTTAATTTATGTCTCTCATCTCATGGAAGTTCCCTAATTTCGCCAAACTCTCCAGTTTCATGGAATTTCCCTTAAATCAGAGAAACATACATAAAATCACATAAAATTGGGAAAAGCATGTGGGACTGCAGCCGGCCGACCATGCCCTAGCCGTGGACGGTACCACAACTTGTGATTCCTTGTTTATTTATTATTTTCATCATCTCATGTATTTTTCCCAGTTTCAGCAAAACCATGGATTTTCATATTTTCTCCAAATGTTGCTCAAACGTGCACCAGAAAATATCAAAATTCTCAGGACTGAAGCACGGACATCATGGTGACACGGGCACATCCCCTTGACCGACCAAGGGTGACCCTGAGGCTTGCAAACAGCTGGTCCCGCGTGCTTTAATGATTTTAACCTAATTTGCTCAGCTGCTCATATTAGGTTCAAACTCTTTCCAAACAATTGGAAGTTTGCTCAAATGACCATCTACTGGTCCCACGTCCATCAAAAGCCGGTCCCATGACCTCTTGGCCGGTCCCTCATATTTTCCATAACACCAGGTTTTATGATTTGTCGCTCACACGAGCATTATTTCAGTAAATGATTAAACCAACATTTAATCATTTTTTCACCAACTGGTCTTCAAGAGACTTTGGTATTTTTGCTCATTCGAGCATCTGGGCGTTATATGGTGAACCCGTCATCCCATGTAGCCGGTCTTATGTGATTTGCAATAAATCATTATCTCGGTAAAATTAGGGTTTTGAATCCAGAGCTCTGCAGAAACGTAATTCTGAGCAGATTCGAACACTCTGATAATTTTATGTTGATTCCATGATTAACATTCGTATTTATTTTGCTCGACCCAGCAGTCAGTAACTTAAATTAATATTTTACTTGGTCCAGCTACCAACAATTCATTAAAAGAACGATATTTGTTCAAACTAGCAATATTTGCTCGAACTAGCAATATTCGCTCGAACCGGAAATATTTACTCAATTAGCAATATTCGCTCAGACTAGCAATATTTGCTCAAACCAGAGAATGTTGGTTCAACTATCAATATTCAACAGTTTAGCAACACAGTTTTGCTCGTCTTAGGTTATGATGATACCTCGTCTCAGCAGACACGTTAAATTCATGAGTTTCGAAACATTTACTCACACATGTTCAACTCAGCACTACATGGACTCATCGTCCCATAAAGTCAGCAACTGACTCCAAAATCACGAGATTTCAATCGTGTCACATGGAGGGATATTAACTAGGGTTTTGGTCTGGCGGTCTACGACACGTGTGTTCACCCACGATGAGAATGTGAGCAAGTCGGGAAATCAGTTGGAAGAGTCAGCAAAGTAGTGGGTGGAAAGTTAACAAAGTCTCCTCACGATGAGTAATTGGTTTTAACATGATTTCCCCATTTTCCATTCTCTGATTCCAGCAACTGTCACACTTCATGGGATCATGGTGTTTTCAACTCCGGCATTATAAAATGCCCCTGAATCCTGATTGAAAAGACAGAAGTTTTCGAACACTCGAACAACATTCGCCAAGACGAGCAATTTCTCATTAAAGTTCATACAGACAATCTTTCGTCTACACGAACTCACAGAAATTACTCTCAATTGAGCAAAATTCAATCATTCAGAGCATTTTCACGCTGAATTCACAACACACCTACAATCTCATATCACCATTGATCTCACGTATTTCTCAGCTTCCCTCCTACAGATCAACCCATCCTCTCTTGTGACTGAATTGACTCTGGAACGGCCATTGTTCTTGGTTTAGGCCTGGGTCTTACAGATTGATCTCTCGAACTTAAATCACTCCCTTCTTGCAGTGTATCTGTGTGAGGTTCAACATTTTGTTCGGTTCAAGGAGTCTCCACACGGTCGACTCTTCAATTCCGTAAAAACCAGCAAATCGTTTTTCCCCACTCACAGATTGGCGACCACAGTGGGAGATTAATCTCTCGGTTGCAATCTCACGATTTCACAAGATGGCTGGTCTTAGGTCTGGGTTAGTTACAGGTTCCAACACAATTGACGCTAGTACTAGCAACAACAACAATGACAATCAGAATATCCCGGAAACGATTCTGGCCTCCAACACTGACGGTGGTGACATTAATCCGCCTCACGCTGAAGGTTATCCTCTGTTCAGTCGACACCCTGAAGAAGTCAGAGGAAATACACCACCTACCATTGCTGATCTTATCAAAGTGCAGGAGACTCTCGCAAAGAATCAGACGGACATGGCTGCTACACAGAAGGAGTTGTGTAATTATCTCAAAAATCTTACTGATAAGATGACAGAGAAGACTCAATAAAAGGGAAAAGAGAAGGAGAAATCCTCAGATGTTGTTGATCCTGAAGTAATCCCAATCCATATATTGGATGATGATGAAACTGGCAGAGCTGCAGATTCATCAGCAAAGGAACCATCAAATTTCATTACTCGGGAAGACGCGGAGCACCTTCTGAAGAAACGTGGAAAATACAAGACATCACATGTCCATCGTCACCAACCTCCTTATACTGCCGCTACGCAGAGGATTCCCCTTCCAAAAGGTTACATTTCTCCAACTTTCACTCTGTATGACGGAACTGGCAATGCTCGAGAACATGTCTCTCGTTTTATCGAAGCCTTGGGAGAGCATGAACATAACCATGTTGTTCGTCTCAAAGAGTTTTCGAAATCCTTGAAAGGCAGAGCATACACCTGGTACAACAACATCGCACCGGGGACTATCAACAATTGGGGAGAAATGATCAACGCCTTCTACAGGAAGTACTCTTTCGTGTCAGAGCAAGTCATTCTCTCTGATCTTGGAAGAATGTTCCAGAGGGTCAGTGAGAATCCCAATGATTAGGTGAAAAGATTCAGAGTCCAGTCCCTGGAGTGGCATGACCCAAATGTCACAGAGAAGCAGCTGGTAGATTTGTGTATCAACGACATGCTACCGGTCTACAGAGCTCTACTGGAGAATCTTCGATTCCAGACTTTCTCAGAACTTCACGAAGCCGCGAAGAGATCAGCAACCACTGCACCTGCTCTGTTAGAAAGAGCAAAGTCCACAAAGACTGAGGAATCAGTGACACTCGAGGAAGCAGACACCTGATCAACAAGCAGTACAACCTGCAGTCCTCTACAAACGCTGTGTCAGAAGGGAGCAAGCGCAAGGATGAATCCCCGAACAAGCATGCTGCAGCTCCTCCAAAGACGCAAAAGAAGGACAAACCAGAGGCACAGGCTCCTGGCCAACGCACATATGCTCCTGATGATGCACCTGATTTTCCTCTCCCCATTGGAGAAGTGCTCGAACTATTAGACGCCTGGATCCAAGATGGTGCAATCAAATTTCCATACGTCAGGAGAGACCCAACTGAGGAAGACATGGAAAATCCTCGTTACTGCCGATTCCACAGGTTCGTCAATCACCCCACAAGTAGCTGCAAAGTTTTGAAACGCATATTCAGAAAAAAGGTTGAGTCAGGAGAACTTAACCTTGGAGTAGGCTAGTGTCTGTAGGGTCTTAATACAGTATGGTGTTCAAATCTGGACTAGGTCCCGGGGGTTTTCCGCATTTGCGGTTTCCTCGTTAACAAAACTTCTGGTGTCTGTGTGTTGATGGTGGTTTTTAGTTCAGGGCTAAATTGTAAAACCCTGCATTTAATGCGCCATCATTCTGCAAATAAGTTGAGCCATTTAAAAGTGATGAGTGCCCAGTTCTCTTTACTTACATGTGTATTGAGCAATTCAGTAAATTTATATGAAATTTATCCAGAATGGTGCGTGTAGCAACAATCCCAAATATTCTGTAAATTTCTGAGTATTTATTTTATGCCATGTTCCGCAGTTGAACTCTTAATACTGACATGACATGACGACTAATGCTCGCTCCCAGACGAGTAGCATGAATCCCCCGAAGTGTCAGGATTAAGATGCGTGTGGAAGTACTCAATCAGAGGAACTCAATTAGTGATTTTTTGATATTAAGTTTTGAAACACAGAGATCCTCTTCCTGTCAGGACTTTCTCTATTTCTGAAGCACCAGTCAAGGAAGCAGTTCAGTCATTGATAGAGCATGTTTGCGAATTTCTCTATCTATCAAAAGCACAAAGAGGAGACATGTTCACAGCTTTGAACCACATAGTGTCTGGGAAACGCCTACTGATTCCAGAAGTACCTCCTGAACCATCAGCCACCGACAAAGAAATGTATGACTGGGGACTGCTCACCACCGTGCATATTAAAGGAAATGAATTCAAAAGAGCATTTGTTGATGTCGGCACCGCCGTCAACATCATCTATTTGAATACTCTCAGAGCTGCTTGCATTACTCGACAAGAGGCTAGTCATGCTCCCATAGCAATCAGAGACCATAAAGGAATCTCCATAGATGCATACGGCTTCATCATTCTCAAAGTCACGGAGAATTTGGTCTGCACTGAGACCAAGTTTTACATAATTCGAGAAGATCCTGGATATGACATGATCCTTGGAAGAACTTGGATTCATGTTGGAAGGGTAACTTCAAAGCTTTCAACACACTCTGTCGCTGACAAAGACTCCAAGTCAGAAGAAAAAGTAGAGGACGCCCCACCGTTTGAGCATCTGAAGGAAGTAAAAACCTTGATGGGACTTACGCAAGAACCTTGGGAAAATCCACATACCTTTGTCAAGAGGTTTCGAGCTAAGAGCTTCTCCAAGTCGGTAATTCTATCAAGAGGTTTATTGCTGAGGACCTGTCTAAGCACAACAGACAATATGCTGGGTACTTTCCTCTACATGAATATCCATACGTGCCACAACCATGGAATCAGCAAAAGATATTCAAAGCGCGAACTACTAAACCAAACAAATTCAAGGAAGGTGATTTGGTTTTCAAGGCGGCTAAACGAGATCTCCACTCTGCAAGGAGCTCCAATTGGGAAGGACCATTTATGGTTGCTAAGTCCATAACTGGAGGATAATACAAATTGATCAACACAGATGGTAGAACCCTGCCAGTAATTCACGAGAATTGGCTTAAGGCGTTTATCTGAAATTATTAGGCATTTGAGGTACTGGGCGTTTGAGCACTCATGACGTCTGGATTTGGCATTTAGGATTTTCTTTCATTGTATTTCAATCCCTCCAAAACGTTTGCAATACTTGCAATCAGTATTTGAATTCAGCAATTTATCAGAAATTCAATTCACTTTACTTAAAGAAAATCTCTATCAAATCCAAAATCAAAGAAAATTCTCAGTCACAGACTCGACACCTATCAAAGAATCAAAACCCAAATAAAATGTCACATCTCTCACAGAGTTCAATTTTCTTGATATTATGGAAAGGAAACAAAAGAAAGCCATCAAAGAAAGATTTCTTCTCTTCTGCCTTCTTCAAGACTTTCAAGGCTGCCTTTTCCACCTCCAGCTTCCTGGTTAGTTCGGAAACTTCATTCATCTTATTCAACACGGCATCACTGGTAGGGAAGGGAACATCACCCTTTACTGCTTTCCTGATAACTTTAAGTCTTTGACGGAGCCACTTCAGATTGAAGCCAAGATCTTCAGCATTCTTCAAGTTGTACTCCCAATCAAAGAGTACGTCTTGGGTAACAACATTTCTGGCTGTAATCCGGATATCATTTATAACACGCAAGATGACTTCTACTTGTCTCGTCAAGAAATAATTGCGTCCTGGATCCTGAGTAACAACAATGTGTCCATACATTTCCCACAGTTCCTTGTACATAGCAGCATATCCGATGGGAACGCTAAATCCCCCAACAAGCTGGTGATATGGGAGTAACTCACCAAATTGAGGATCAAAGGAAATCCCTGCAGTAGGATACTCGTGCACTATCATCTAGTTCTCAGCTACTGGAGCAGCATCGATAGTCATAGAGACGATTTCAGAGGAAGTAGCTTCTGCTATTTCGGGTTCGGGTTCCACCGTCTGAGGCACAATTGGAGTTTTTTCTACCTCCACGGCATCAACGACCATCACTTAATCATCTTGAGGCACAGATATGGAAGTATTGTCATCAACAACTCCTAGATTTCCCAAACCATCATTACTGGATTCATGATTCCCAACTTCGTTGTTAGGCACCTAATGCGAAGATTACATGAGATTTGAATGATTCAAGCGGAGAAATCCAATACAATCATAAAATTAAGAGATTAAGTGAACTAACATCATATAAGTTCCTTATCATACATCTAAGATGTGTACAAGTAGCATCAAAGTCATGAAACACGTTTTCAAAGAAACTCAGCTGAAGAAATTTTACACTGCCCTGTGTTCAATGATGAACTGGGAGCAATTGGTGTGGAGTCTATAGTTGGGTTATATACCATTCTCTTCGTATGGAAGTCCTCTAGAACATGTCTAAATTTCATCGCAATTGGGCGAACGAGCTAGGAGGTGTGATCAAACATCGGGCAACATACAATCTGAAAAAGTTCTGAAAGTCTCCTGGAAGTTTACTATTTCGTCTTTTTCAGGCCCTAAACATGCTCAAAACTTAAAAAGCTTATGTTTTAAAGCTTGGAAATTTTCCTGGCTTGAATATGCATATGCAGATCATGAAAATCCGATTCCAGATAAAGATTTTACGGCGTTTTTGGTAAAAAACTGGGTTCTGAATTTTCTGACGACCAAGTTTTTCGTATATACACACGGATTCTCATTCATTCATTCAAAAATCAGCACTTTCATACCTCTATGAAGAGGATGCAGGGTATATACTCACTTTGGGGGTCTCCGAAGTACTTTTGGAAGTGCCTTCGTCTATATTCTCAGAGGAAGATCGAACATCATCACTTTCCACCTCCATGACGACATCCTCCTGGACATATTATCAAGTAGTTAGCATTTTCACATTAAATATTAATGTCTGATGGTAAAGGAAATTACTCACGGCGACTTCTTCTTCAACGTTCAAATCAGAAGTCGTCTACCCAGCAGTAGAGAATCGAAGACTGTCAATACTAGATGGAGCAAACTCCTGTGACCAAATAACAAATATTGGTTTTGAGATCCTGATAATGCGGATGGAAGAAGTCACAGCGGAAAAATATCAACAACTCACCAAAAAGGCGACTGGGGACTTGTAGGATCAGAATTTTGCAATGACAATGTTTCAGCGAAATTATCAATGACATAGCATAACAGCGTCGCAGAATAATTTCAGAAATGATAAAATAAATGACGTCATCTAAGATCACGAGAAAGATGTGATAGTCCTGCGAAGATTAGAGAGTTTGTGAAATTAACATTTGTAAGGTTGCGAGAGTGTCGCAGACCATATCCGAAAATAAAGGACAGATTAGCTGTCATCCACTATGTATTTCCTTATAAATAGTCGTTCTAGTTGTAAAGAAGAGAGAGATCTTTTTTGAGTAAGAAACAAGTAAATAGGAGAGAGAAAATTCAGAGCAGAGATCATTCTTGATTTCTTTATCTTTTCTTGTAAGAACATTCAATGATTAATCAAATTAAGAGTGTAAACCTAAAAATGAGTTGATTAACAATAAAATCATATGAGGGGTGTAGTGTAGGATTTCCTGCAACTACATAATGGCGCTAGAAACAGGGACGTGTTGAAGATTATTTTAGAAAAAGCTGAAGATTGATATTGAGATTTGTGAAAATTTAGAGTAATTGATTAAGAATTTTCCATAATTTCTTGCAATACTGTTAACATTGAAGAAATGGCTAGAAGAAGAAATACATCCGAACAACCGACTACTGTGAAAAGAAGCAAAAGAATTGCCGGAAGAGAAAGAAGTGAATGGGATAATCTACTAGAATGAGAAGTAATAGAGAAAATCAAATTCAACCACCAATTAAACAAACACTAGTTCAAGGGAGAAATACAGATTATGATAGGGTGAGCATACATACTTGGAAATCAAATTCAGCAGAAGAAGTAGAAGAAGAGCAACAAAACAGAAATTATAGACAGGAAGAGAGAAATCAAGAAGTAGATGAAGGAATAATTCATGGACATGAGGAAATTGGAGCATTAGAAAAGTTGAGACGAAGAATACATGAAGAAAGAAGAGCTGAGGCAGAAGAACGTGCAAATTTAACAAGGAAAAATCATGAATTAAGGATGGAGAATATAAGACTACAGAATACAAGATCGAGAAGTATTACAAAATCATATTCAAGATCGACTAGAATAGAAATGAGGCGAAACTAACCCACAATCAATGCTGGAAACAATATTCAAGAAGAAATATCAAATCCTAATGAAGAATATCGCGAAGATAGAGAAAGAGCTGATGATTGTTACGTTCCACAAAATGAAACTTTTGATGATAGGCAAAATGGTGGAAATCAAGAGAACGAACAACATCAGGGACGAAATGACCAAGATGGCGAAGGAAATCGAGAAGAAGGAAGAAGGATTTTACATGTGAGAGAAACTCAAAGTAATCAACAGACAATTGAAGAAGAAATTGAAAGACATTATGCTGAACAAGCACGTTTAATCTGCGAACGTGAAATATTGAGAGCGGAAATGGAAGAACAAGAGCTTCAGGAGACAATTCGCCAGAACAATCATGACAATCGAGAAAGAAGACGTACACAAAACCGGAATAACGGTAATCTCAATGAGGAGTATGATAGAGTAAAGAGGATGGCTGAAAGAGAGCGAGTTGACTTGATGAGAAATGAACAAAATCATGGAGGGGAAAATGAAAGGCATCATCATATGCGAATTCAAATTAGAGATGAGGAAGAGAATTGCAGAATAAGACGAGATGAGGATAATGAAGAAGAAATGCAAAATTTCGCGAGAGAAGATAGACATGAACGCAGAAGAAGAGAGGCGAAGTTAAAGAGACCAATGGATCAATATTCAGGTGTAAATAAACAAATCTTGAAAGAATTAGAAGAAATGAGAGGAATGCTAAATAATAGAGGAGAAGTAGGTAGAAGATAATTGGATGAAGCAATAGAAGAAGCTGCGAAAACTCCATTTACAAGGGAAGTACAATTAGGAGGAATACCACCGAAATGCAATTTGCCCGCATTAACCAGCATTTTTGATGGAACAACTTGTGCAATTCAACACATTAAAGCCTATGTGAGGTGCATGTTACAATGGGAAAATCATGATGTCGTATTGTGCAAATATTTCGCATCTAGCTTAACATGAGAGGCGTTAAAATGGTTTGAAGGTCTACCAAAGAACACAATAACCTCCTTCAATCATTTACAGACTACATTCTTGGGGGCGTATATAAGTAATAATTCCTCGCGACCTGGTATAAAAGATGTGTTTGGATTAAAACAAAGGATTGGCGAAAGTTTGAAACACCTGACTAAAAGATGGAGAACTATGTGTAGCGAAATGGCTGGCCATGTAGATGAGAGATATCTTATATTATCATTTATCAATGCTATGTTTGCAACAAACCTATTGTATATCCAAATTTTCAGAGTCAAGAATACGATCACAATGACTGAATTGCGAGAACTTCAAGAAGAATACATTGCTCTAGAGGAAAAGAAAAATGAAATGGAATCATATCCAGTTGCGAACACCAGCTCACAAACAGCGAATGCAAGCTTATTACCCAAGCTAATAAACATAGTGGCGAATACTTCGCAGGTACAACAAGAGAAGGTGACAAGTAACAATAAACAGAAACTGGTAGCTACGGGAAGCCGATATCAAGAAAAGTATGAAAGAGAAAGAAATTTCTACAACACCTTGGAACATGGGACATGGGAACGGAACCACCTCCAAACCACATAAGTCATGAGTTTTGTTCTTATCATTTTCATGGACATACCACAAATGATTGAAGAAATGTAAAAAGAATTATTTTGAGAATGATAGATCAAGGAAAACTGAACGACTTTCTGGTAGGCATCCACAATCTCAACCACTGCCACCACCACCAGAACATCACAAAATGAATACGATGAAAAAGAAAGAAACATTCTTCATAGAAGTTGGTGCAAAAGCAAAAAATCTATTCTGTCACTCTATCGTACATTCATATAAGACAATTGAAGATTTTCGTGATAATGTTTTGAGTAGAGTGTTCGCAAGAGATAATGATGGAAGAGAAATTATGAATATTGCGAAAATCTCGCCACTAGAGGAATGACAGAAACAGATCATTTCTTTTACCGCAGAAGAAATTCCCGAAGGAGAAGAGGTGCATGACAATCCATTGGTGGTGAAATTAGAAATTAATCCAATACCGAAAGAAGATGAGGATGATGAAGCTGAAGATTCATGGGCAATCAATAGAATTCTAATTGATACTGGAAGCTCTGTGAACATCTTATTTTATCATACTTATAAAACCATGGGTGGAAGAGATGGTGATCTTATACCATCAACATATAAGATATATGGTTTTAATGGTACTGCTAACAAGCCTAAAGAGGAGGTTACTATGCGAATTCCATTGAAAGTAATATCTTCTGAAATCTTATTCTGCGTCGTTGATGTAGAATCACCCTACAATGCATTAATTGGTCGACCTTGGCTACATGGGATTCTAGGTGTAGCTTCAACTTTTCACCAGTGCATCAAATTCCCTCACCCCAGTGGTGTAGGAATCATAAAGGGAGATTGGGTTGAAGGAAAGAGGTGTTACGAAACTGAGATAGAATCTTGCGAAGGAAGAGCAAACAAGAAGGAAAATTGGCGACACAAAATCAAAGATACACAAAGAAGTGAGAGGTTGATGGTGGACAAAATCTAAAGGAAAGGATAAGATATGTTGCGAAATTAATGCTAGCTCAGAATAAGAATAATGAACATACCACTACTAAGGAAGCAGTAACAGAAAATAATAAAGAAGCAGAGGATGACAAAGGTAATAAAAACAAGAAATGTATGAATGATTAAGTTGTTGCGATAATCTCGCAATAAGAAAAATTCTCAAAAATACATTTGATTTAATGGCAAAATTGAGATTGCGAAATTCAGATAAAATATGATGGTTTGTGAGACTCTCGCAGAGATAATGAATTTTACAGAAAGTAATCAGAGAAAAATGACGAAAGAGAAAGAGGCAAACCTTTATGGCGTACACCCTAGTTCGCGAATACAATTTCGCAAGAGGCAAATGTAAGACCTAAAGTACGTCATATAAGGGGGTACCTATTGCATGACTCAGGGAAAGGCTACACCGCCACCGGAACCTGAGTCATGGAGATTTGGGGTCAATGAAGCCCATCTGGGAGAGGCACCTTGGATTCTCAACTTAAGCATATGACTTAGGTTGGGCGAATAAGGTAATAAGGACTCTCCCAATGAGTGCAGATCTGATCAAGGCGCCGAGGTACACGGTTGAGTCAAGAGTGCCAGAGAATATTGAAGCGTACTTTGCCATTCTTGACAAGTCTTGGCTTATACTGCACTCGGCCTGAAGAAAACCCCACTTAGGGTGCAGTCTCGTAACCATAAACCCTATAGGTAAAAGGGATAAGAGGCTGCGAAAACAACTGGTTGTTGTTAAGACTGGATGGGAGGAGATAACCTTGTATGGTATAAGTACGCCTCCTTGAAGGGGCAACCAGGGGGAAATAAGGGCGGCACCCTCCATTAGGGAGCTGATAAGTGTCTTAAGACGCAAATGTCATGAGGCTTTTTATTCGCAAGGATATTAAGGCTTGTCATATTTGTGCAACAATCCTGAAGAGGAAATAATACAAAAGAAAAGGATAAGATGAGATCAATGGGTTTTCGCATGAAAGTGCGAAGACGTCCTGCGATTTCGTCGCAAGACGGCAATGTCATGGGGCTTCATTTTCGCAAGAATATTTAGGCATGTCATATTGTCGCAACATTCCTGAAGAGGCCATAATACAAAAGAAAAAGTTAAGGCAAGATCAATAGGTTTTTGCATGAAAGTGCAAGGACGTCCTGCGATTTTGTCGCAATGACAAGAGGTGGCATAATAAGACCTTTAATTAGGAAGGCAAAATAAGACCACACAGGAATGAGATTTTGAAAAGAAACAAAATTAGAAAATTTTTATGAAATCTCTCATTTGGATTCAAATAGCAGAGGCAAGTATGGGATTGTATGAAATTAGAAAATTTTATTTGTCTCCATATGAGAGATTTACTCAAAGATTCAAGAATTAATGATTATATTGATTAACTGTATTGCAAAGAAGAATTGTTTTAATTAATGCAGGTCAAAATGAAAGAAACACAAATATACAGAAAGAAGAAATAAATCTACAAGTATTACAAAGAATCAAAGAAAGAAGTAAAGATTATTTCTTAGTTAATCCTTCATTATCTTCATCAGACTTGTTTCATTCTTCGTCTGCGTCAGAATCTTCATCACCATCAGAACTTCCATCACTATCAAATTCTTCATCGTCAGCTTCGCTATCATAGATAATCAAACTGGGAGTATTCTGTGGGATTTCTTCTAAAAGACAAGGATAATCAGAATGTGGGATATTATGATCGTCACAAACCATTTGGATGGTTTGATTTCGAAAATGCATAGCGTCATTCTTAAAATTCGCAACAGTGATCTTGATCTGATTCTTTAATCTAAAATACTTGTCGTTGCGAGAAGAAAGATTCTTTGCGAGTTCCTCCTTTTCAGCTTCAAGTTCTTCAATCTTTTCACGATATTTATTTTCAGAATCTGTGAACAAAAGACAATCAATTATTAATTTGATGAGAATTCATAAGAAGCAAAAGATTAGTAAAGAAGAGCAGTTAGCAACCTTCTCTGTCAGAAATCATATCTCTAATCAAGGATGTATGTTCAACTTGGAGGCTAACATTTATGCCTAAATATTTTCTAGCATCATCTAAAATTTTCGCAGCCCAAACAAATTCATCCTCACTACTTATGAGAAGACGAGAACGAATTTGATTTTCCCTTTCGCAGAGTTCGATATTCTTGCGGTTAGCTTGGTCTCGTTCAAATTGAACTTCAAGGAGATCCTCTTGGAATTTCTCCAAAGCCTTGGCACCTTGATCAGAGATATGATCCTTATCATCTATGAGACCGCTAATTTTGGTTCTTAACTCATTGGTTTTCTCTTTAGAATCAATAAGGAGACGCTTAAATCGGTTGGCTAAGCCTAAACTAGACCTATGATCAATTTCTAAGAGGCGAAATTTAGATCTAAGCTCATTTAGAGAAAGAGATGAAATTCTATCATTTGAGAAGATATTTAAGGAATTGTTAAGACGCTCAAGAAGTATATCATTATCCAAGGCATTAGGAAATGAACGAAGAAGGGTGTAGCTTCATCAGAAAGATCATAAATGTCTGCAAAAAGGATCATTTAAATAAGATAAAACAACATGATGAATGAATAAAGGGAAAAGAGAAAAGTAACATACCGTAAAGCTGATTATTAGCTTGTTGAAGACTAGAGATTTTGTTCTTATACGAAGAAGAATCAATTTCTAATTGTCTATTTTTCTCGCGAAGACCTTTAACTTCAGCTTCCAATTCTTCATTCTTTTCGCGAAATTGAAGATTCTTCTTTTCAAGATTTTCGCGTCTTCTCTCTAGATCTGAGGCAACAGCAAAAGAAGCTTTTCCATCATGCGAAAAGATATAAAAATATTAATATAGAAAGAAATTTTGAGTTATAACAATGAACAAGTAAAAGGATAAAAGTATACCAGACTATTGAGAGAATGCAAGAAGTCGGGAGTCACTGATCTAGAAACCCCATGAAGAGAGCTATCACCATCTAGTAAAGGGACATCGCAAAGGGTAGCGAGAGATTTGCAGGTATTTGCGAATTGGCTATCTCCTATTTCTTGTAGAGAATCAGAAAAGAGGCCAGAAAGCTTAGCCATAGAAGATTCAGGTGGAGAATCTTCAGTTGCAACAAGATCATCGTTGTCCTCATCATCCTTGTCACTTTCGGAATTTTTGTTAGAAGGAACATTTGAAGGAGAAGAAGAACGAACTTTCCTTTTCTTTGGAGGAGGACCAGTTGATTTTTCCCTGCGAAGAGCACCTTTACCTTTATCACCAATCTTCGCAACATCGGCAGATTCTTCTACTTCAGCAATAATCTTCACACACAGACAGAAATAGGAAATGGAAGCATGGAAGTTACAGTATACTGTTTAAAATCAAAAGATAAAATTGAAGAAAATTTAAAATCATAAGAGAAAATTTCTTACCTCATCCGTGTAGGAGCGAAGAGCTAACAGTGTACTAGATTTTCCAGTCCTGTTATAACTATCTTTCAGTTTTTGGATCTGCGGAATGCCGCAAGAGTTAGCGAACAGAATAATAAAAATCAATAAATAAATATAAAGTGAGTTAAATGAGAAGAAATATACCTCTTTATCCTTTTCGGTCCAAGAGAAAACCCAAGGTTGATAAGCAGCGAGATTCGCAGGAAGAACATTTGACCCAGCAATGTAGGGTCCTTTTAGCATTAAAGGAAAAACACACCATTTATCATATTTAGATTTGCACGGAGTTGTGTTTTTACCAGAATTCCAGTCAATATCTTGCATGAGAACTTTGGATTCATCAATGTTATCTTTCCTTTTTGAGCGAATACCCCAGCGAGTATTCTCTTTCTTCATGGAGATAAGTTCATAGTTCTCAAAGAAATTCGCTACTGTGTATTTCTCAGCAACTATCTCTAGGTTTGCGAATTTAGGATCCCTAAGTTCTTTGGAGTAAAGATATCCTCTACCAGCACCACGATTAGCGAACTATAGCATCAGACAGATGCAATCCCCAATCAGTTGGAAGATAGCTCGCGAAAATCCCGAGTGAGCGAGAATTTCATAAAATAAAGGAAGATCTAGGTTATAAAGAGGAACATGGAGACCTGCGAGAATCTGACCTAGAAAAATTATGATTGATTGATCATCACAATACTGATCAGAGAAAAGTTTGACAAAAAGAATTGATTTGGCATTTTCACCAGGAATGGTGGAGAGTGTGAAACCTTTATCAGCAAGATCTTTTTGGACATCTTGTAAATTCTTTTCATATCTATGACCACTTGGATCCATGTTTGAATATAGAGTATGGTAATGAATAAAAAATAAGAGGAGTGAAGGAGGAAAAAGTTACAGCAGCAGAACTTGCCGAAGAATAACAGAAATACAGAGACGAGAGAATAAAAATAGAAGAGAAAGTAAAAAAGAAAAACAGAAAGAAGAGTATATAAAGGAGATTTTTTTTTACTCGAAGAAATAAACACCATTAAGACGAAGAGACGTGAGCGGTTGAAAAGTAGCGGTTACAGAAGACGTGTCAAGAAACAAATGGACGAAAGAATACGTGTGATAAATTTAGAATATGAAAAGATGAGCAGCTACGGCATTTCTCACATCATTCTCTACTTTGCAGAGAAGATATGAGAAGAGGCAAGATGTAGGATCAGAATTTCGCAATGACAATTTTTCAGCGAAATTATCAATGACACAGCATAACAACGTCGCAGAATAATTTCAGAAATGCTAAAATAAATGACGTCATCTAAGATCACGAGAAAGATGTGATAGTCCTGCGAAGATTAGAGAGTTTGCGAAATTAACATTTGTAAGGTTGCGAGAGTGTCGCAGACCATATCCGAAAATAAAGGATAAATTAGCTTTCATCCACTATGTATTTCCTTATAAATAGTCGTTCGAGTTGTAAAGAAGAGAAAGATCTTTTTTGAGTAAGAAACAAGTAAATAGGAGAGAGAAAATTCAGAGCAGAGATCATTCTTGATTTCTTTATCTTTTCTTGTAAGAACATTCAAAGATTAATCAATAAAATTAAGAGTGTAAACCTAAAAATGAGTTGATTAACAATAAAATCATATGAGGGGTGTAGTGTAGGATTTCCTACAACTAAAGGACTTTATGGTGTTGGGAAACAACTTTCAATTCTTGCTCCTGCCTTCTCCACCGTGGGCAATTGCCTCCGCCTTTGAGAAATTCACTTCAATTCGAGGTCTCACAGCACGACCCTCCTGCAAAAGAAATTGATGTGATAATTAAAGACGATTATACGAGTTGTATGAGGAATATGCAAAAGAATACATACTGGTGAACCTCCTGGAGATGTCTTTCGCTTGTCACCACAAGAAATATTCCTTAGTCTGGGACGAGAGGCACTCATCTCAGAAGAAGGAGGATCTTTCACTAAAGGTTGGACGGACGTCACATAATCATTAAGACGCTCAAGCTGCTTATCCCAGAATTCCATGTAGCCTGAAGTCACATACGTAGTTCGATCAGCACAAGGTAACCAATAAGAGCTCCCTTCATCATGTGTGTGATCTAAGCAAGTCTTAAGTTGTTCCACTGATGGTCTTCTCCTTCTGAAGGTTGGAACACATTGGTCCATACCCATCTGACGGGCGGCTCTGTCAATGTTATACTCCTCCACCGAAAAATCTCCATACGTTGCTGATATTAGATGACCGGAGTGCAACTCAGCATGAAAGATCTTTCGCCATCGCTCAAATCAGCACCAGATTTCAAATACTTACTTTCTCCAGCATTGAAAGTCGTCAATTGAGAAACGTGAGGAGGAACCACCACCCAAGGACGGAAGTTGAACTCAGACTCGTCATCTAATACGTCAATGAAGCGTGTCTTGGACTGAATTTTTCGTAGACCAGCGCATAATCCTAGCGTTGTCTTTCTCATGGAAGATACGTCGAGCATCAGCAGAGTTCAGACTTTGTAAGACACTACGGGGAATGGGTGCATAGTTTCCGAAACGCTCCCACATCAGAGCTTGGAGAAACATCGTGTTGGCGTAGCATTCAATCTTCATGAAGCCGTTCGAAACACTGGAGTCTACGACTAAAGAGTCCAGGTTAGAATATAAAGAGCCCAAGAATAAGCTACCTAGCGGAAGTTGTTCACCTTGAGCCAGCTTAATAGCGAAAGGAATTACAAACGGCTTCAACAAGGTACCAGCATCTTCAAACACATCCCTAGACAGCCATAAGCACAAGAAAGCAGCAATAGACAACATACCGTCGGGTTCATCAAGAGGGACGTCTCGTGGCCACCAATGTGTCAACCAATGAGCGTAACAACCTTTACCAAAAACCTTGTTGATTCTCTCCATCTCAGTGTTAAAGTTTTGGAAACTGCTTTCTCTTCCGTGTCCAAAGTTCTTCAGGAAAGTTACCTGTAATTGGAAGATGCAATAAAGCAACTACATCTTCCAAGGTAATAGTGAACTCTCCCCAGCTGCATATAAACGTGTGAGTTGGGATGCACCAGCGAGCAAGAAGAGCTACAATACCTCGTGCGTCATGAAAGATATACAAATCTCCACATGTTTGAACGGCCCTGGTAATTTGTGCTCTATCCAGCATAGCTCTAACACGAGGAAATCCTAGCATGTGTCTAGACCATTCCGAGAACTTCTCTGAGGGGAGTCGAGAAAGCTTGAATTCAATCATTGAATCCTGGAATAGTCCTCGTTCAAGACATAACCAAATATCAGCACGAGGAGTCACCAATTTCTTTTGAGTGACCGTCCTGGGATTGATCAGAAGGAGATATACCGGGGACTTGAGACGATTTTCGGGCTCCGGAACTTCAAAGAATGTGTCATCTATGTTTGGGACATTCTTGACTCCAGGTGTTTCGTCTTCCTCACCAACGGAAGTATCATCCGTGCATGTTTCCTCTATGGAGATATCATCATCTGCACACCTTTCATCTTTGGAAGCATCATTGGCTGGAGAATCAGACATCCTCGCAAAGCTGCTGTGAAATCCACACAATGTTTTAGTCATCCGCAAATTCAATAAGATGATGGAATCATGCAAATTAAAACGTCGGTGTCTACAAATGGTAAATCTTGAACTCTTACCTCTTTCAATTTCACTAACAATAGTGATTGCAATACAAGAGTTAACACACGAAATTAGTTCGTTCCTTGAAACCTGCAGTAACGAACAAAACTTTATTAATCTTCAAAATTGATTTTCTCATAAAATCATATACATAATTTTCATAACGTGAACATTCACAAAACTGAACTATGAAATTACAATAAGACATGACTTCATCATAAATAAGTTGTCTAGTTTGAAGGTTACTCAAACCCCATGTCTTGATTTTACAAATCAATAATTAATGCAATTTGTTCATACAAATTTTCAGAATTTATCTGATAAGAACAAATCCATGTGAATAAAATATGTCATCATGTTTCATATAAAATATGTCACGGCTACATGTATATTAAAAAAAAAATCTATTTTCCTTCGTATTAGTGTTTTATTTAAAAACCGAAGGTTTATGCTAGTTTTGTGAAAGCTCACACCTATTGTGATAAAATACTAATTCTCATGAAAGATCATAAATAAAGTTTTATCACTGGACATAAATTTATATACATAAAAATATATATGTCTATTTTCCTCGAACGAGCATTATCCTCTAAAACGGGGTTTATTTCGGTTTTGTGAAAGCTCACATCTATTAAGGTAAAATCTTGGTTCACATGAAATCTCATACACTAAGTTTTATCATTAGACCTAAGTCCACGTATATAAAGAAATCTCTCATAAATCATGGATTTTATTTAGTTTTCAAAACTAACGATCGAACGAACATACGTTTCATAAAACAAGGATTTTTCTACAAAACTCACATCAACATATACACATGTATAGAATTTTGACATAGTGAAAGCATGAAAAACTCATGAAATCAGCAAACTCTGAAGAAAAAAACGACTCACCTGACGGCGCCGGCCGGAAACTGGCTGGACGGTGATCGGACGACGGTGGCAACTCCGGCGGGAAAACTTCTTGTTCTCTGCTGCGACGTGAAAAGAGGGAGGAGGTGATGATGGTGGTCGGTCGTGAAAGAATAAAAAAAACAAAGGGATTAATTCCCTTTTATACCTAATTTTATTTTCAAAACCTAATTCCTTAAGGATTTCCTTTTTGGGCCCGGCCCATGAATCCTAAACCAACCAAGGTTCCACCATCGAATCAGCGGTTCTACATCAATTTATGTTCACTGGATGATGTTCTATTATGCCACATAGGTTTCCGCTCAAACCATGGCTTTCTCATTCAGTCGAAATCCGGTAATATCTTATCTTATGACCAAGTTCAATTACTTATTTTTGTCTGTACCTGGAAAATCACCATTTAATGTTGACTGAGGAACATGATTCTTACTCACTAAGCAGGGGACTTAATGTAGATGGTGGATTTTCGACAAAGGGTAGAATTGTAAAACTATACTCCAGATTCGGCAACCGGATGAGTATTGAGGCTCATGTCTCTCATCAAAGCATGAAAGCTCATGCCATAAAATCTCTGACTGAGAAGGCCGTCTCTCAGAGTACATGTAGATGTGTAGTCTCTCAGCTGAGGCCACGACACATCTCATGAATACTGAGCAATTTCAGTAATTACTCTGGATTCGGCAATCGGATGAGTATCGAGACTCATGTCTCTATGCATGAAAGATCATGCCACCTCTGATGGAGAAAGTATCTCATGGAAGATGAAGATGTGTATTCTCTCAGCTGAGGCCACGAAATATCTCATACTGTATAGAATCGAAAGATTGGGCGGATCCTAGACAGCATGTCTGCTAGTATAGAGCGACAACATCTTCGGGATGTAACCAGGTTTTCCCCGACTATGCAAGAGGAATATGACACTCCAACAAGTTCATATTGCTCAACCCTCAGATAATTAATGCTCCTAGATAGGAAGCCCTTCTAGTATAGAGCCAGCAATTAATTATCTTAAATCGTCTGAATATCCAACAATATTCTATGAGTCGTCAATTAATCGCCTGAATATCCAGCAATACTCTACGATTCCTCGTTATATTTTGTTACTTCAATCTGTGGTTCTTCCCAGCAGAATTCCACAGGTTAGTAATAAATATTCAACGAAACAGGCATCTGAGCATCGAATAAGTCCTGACAAAAATGGTGCAAGTGTAATTAGTAGATAATGCACAGACCAGCATTTTGAATGCACGAACGAGCATTTCAAAAATACGAACGAACGAGGGACCTATGCAAAATAGGAAAGAAAAATAATAATAATAAAATATTAAGCAAAAGCGCCAGGGGACTATGCTCACCGGCCGGCCAGTCATGCCGTGACTAGTCTCGCGCCCAATTTTATATTTTATCATATTTTTTACTATTTTCACGATCTCATGAAAATCCTCTTGTTCGAGCAAATTTCCTTTATTTCAAAGAAATTATCTAAATCACGTGATTTTATCAAAAATAACAAGACATGGACGGTCCCACACCTCACGTCCCATTATTTTATTATTTCTTCTCAAATTATGAAAATTCCTTGATTTTATGAATTTTCCCTAAAATCATGAAAATTACCTAATTTCATGTATTTTTATCTAAATCACATGATTTTATCAAAAATAATAAAATTAGGGAAAGGTGTCGCGGGACCGCCAGCCGACCGGTCATGCCTTGGCCGTGGCTGGTCCCACACCTCACGCCCCATTATTTTATTATTCCTTCTCAAATTATGAAAATTCATTGATTTTATGAATTTTCTCTAAAATTACCTAATTTCATGTATTCTCTCTAAAATCATGGAAAATATTAAAATATTAGGAAAACTTGTGGGACCGGGCACTAGCCGGCCAGCCATGCCCTAGCCGGTCCCAGACGCCCATTATTTTATTATTATTTGGTGTTTTGTTTCCTGACTTCATGTAAACTCCTTGATTTCTACAAAATATCTTGATTTTCAACAAATCCCTTTGATTTTATGAAAATTATCTAAAATCATCAAAATTACATAAAATTGGGAAGAGTGCCTTGGGATCCGCGCCCATTGGCCGGCACGACGGCCATTGCCGGTCCCACACTCCCATTCCCTATTTTATATTTTAATTTATGTCTCTCATCTCATGGAAGTTCCCTAATTTCGCCAAACTCTCCAGTTTCATGGAATTTCCCTTAAAAAAAAAATACATAAAATCACATAAAACTGGGAAAAGCATGTGGGACCGCGTGTAAGCCGGTCGGCCATGCCCTAGCCGTGGACGGTCCCACAACTTGTGATTCCTTGTTTATTTATTATTTTCATCATCTCATGTATTTTTCCAAGTTTCAGCAAAACCATGGATTTTTCATATTTTCTCCAAATGTCGCTCAAACGTGCACCAGAAAATATCAAAATTCTCAGGACTGAAGCACGAACATCATGGTGACACGAGCACATCACCTTGACCGACCAAGGGTGACCCTGAGGCTTGCAAACAGCTTTTCCCGCGTGCTTTAATGATTTTAACCTAATTTGCTCAGCTACTCATATTAGGTTCAAACTCTTTCCAAACAATTGGAAGTTTGCTCAAATGACCTTCTACTGGTCCCACGGCTATCAAGAGCCGGTCCCATGAACTCTTGTACGGTCCCTCATATTTTACATAAAACCAGGTTTTATGATTTGTCGCTCACACGAGCATTATTTCAGTAAATGATTAAACCAACATTTAATCATTTTTTCACCAACTGGTCCTCAAGAGACTTTGGTATTTTGCTCATTCGAGCATCTGGGCGTTATATGGTGAACTTTTCATCCCATGTAGCCGGTCTTATGTGATTTGCAATAAATCATTATCTCGGTAAAATTAGGGTTTTGAATCCAGAGCTCTGCAGAAACGTAATTCTGAGCAGATTCGAACACTCTGATAATTTTATGTTGATTCCATGATTAACATTCGTATTTATTTTGCTCGACCCAGCAGTCAGTAACTTAAATTAATAGTTTACTTGGTCCAGCTACCAACAATTCATTAAAAGAACGATATTTGTTCAAACTAGCAATATTTGCTCGAACTAACAATATTCGCTCGAACCGACAATATTTACTCAATTAGCAATATTCGCTCGGACTAGTAATATTTTCTCAAACCAGAGAATGTTGGTTCAACTATCAATATTCAACAATTTAGCAACACATTTTTGCTCGTCTTAGGTTATGATGATACCTCGTCTCAGCAGACACGTTAAATTCATGAGTTTTGAAACATTTAGTCATACATGTTCAACTCAGCGCTACATGGACTCATCGTCCCATAAAGTCATCAACTGACTCCAAAATCAGGACATTTCAATCGTGTCACATGGGGGGATATTAACTAGGGTTTTGGTCTGGCGGTCTACGACACGTGTGTTCACCCACGATGAGAATGTGACCAAGTCGTGCAATCAGTTGGAAGAGTCAGCAAAGTAGTGGGTGGAAATTTAACCAAGTCTCCGCACGATGAGTAATTAGTTTTAACATGATTTCCCCATTTCCCATTCTCTGATTCCAGCAACTGTCACACTTCATGGGATCATGGTATTTTCAACTTCGGCATTATAAAATGTCCCTGAATCCTGATTGAAAAGACAAAAGTTTTCGAACACTCGAACAACATTCGCCAAGACGAGCAATTTCTCATCAAAGTTCATACAGACAATCTTTCGTGTACACGAACTCACAGAAATAACTCTCAATTGAGCAAAATTCAGTCATTCAGAGCATTTTCACGCTGAATTCACAACACACCTACAATCTCAGATCACCATTGATCTCACGTATTTTTCAACTTCCTCCTACAGATCAACCCATCCTCTCTTGTGACCGAATTGACTCTTGAACGACCATTGTTTTTGGTTTAAGTCGGGGTCTTACAGATTGATCTCTCGAACTTAAAGAACTCCCTTCTTGCAGTGCATCTGTGTGAGGTTCAACATTTCGTTCGGTTCAAGGAGTCTCCACACGGTCGACTCTTCAATTCCTTAAAAACCAGCAAATCGTTTTTCCCCACTCACACTATGACAGACAGAGCTTGGTTGTCTCCAGATTCTTCATTATCCTGCATTGTTGGTATTGTCATCATCATCGTTGACATAAGGATTGGTACATGGGTTCCAATGCTGGAGAAAGGAGTAGTGGCATCAAGAGTATTAATGACGTTGATATTGAGATTAGGGTTGGTAATTGAACCTGACCTAAGACCGACCATTTTCTGTGAAATTGAAAGAAATTGAATCGCAAAAAATTGACTTTGAAACTGAGAGATTAATCTCCTACTGTGGTCGCCAATCTGCAGTAGGGTAAAAACTGATTCTGCCAAAAATGGTAAAATGGGGTGGGTTGATGAAAACGAGTGTAGACCCTAAACAAGTGTACTGCACAGGAGTACTTTAGATTCGAGAGGTCAATCTGTACAATGATGGCCTAAACCAAGAAATGGACGTTCCAGTCTTGCTTCGGTCACGAAGGAAGGAGAATGGTTGGTCTTAGGAAAGGAAGCAGAGGAAGTGTTGAGATCAGAATTATAGGCTCTGTAAGAGGTGAACATGTATAAGCGTGTATTAGAAATTTGAACCTGCTTGAAGGTTGTAAGCAGTGTGTTCTGTGTATTCTGGATACTTGTGATGATGATTATGATTATTTGTTCCGAAATATATCAGAAAACATATTTATGTGTAATCATGCTTGTACACCCTGATCTAATAGGAAGTCGAAGTTGTGGAGGAGTAAGAAGGTGGATATCGTGTGAAAGTGATGAAATCATGTCCCTATCATGGAGGGAAGACTGGACGGTTTCACATCCAATACTCCTCTACTCTTGTTAACTGTCCGCCTTTCCTTACATTTTCTCATAATGGGTGCATTGCACACCACATTGTCGTAGACCGCCAGACAAATACCTTAATGAACGCCCCCCCACCCCCATCCCCATTTGTGACTTTGTTGATGTCACGAGTATTTTGGTAGAAAGTGATAGTTGGTTGTAAATGTGACTTTCATGACTAGGCTTACTTGCACGACCAAAGCTAACTTGCATGCCTAGGGTTTACCTGCATGACCTCCTCTTACCTAACTGACGAAGTCAATAGGTTGTTGTAGTACCTAAAAATTACTTCCAGGTAAAACAAATGCACCAATGTGGTACTTTCTTTTTTATGATCAAAAATCAGAATCGAACAAGACAAGCTTAAACCACGATAGTAGTCGTTCTGTCCTGCTTCGGTTACGATGGAGAGGAAGATGGGTTGATCTTAGGGGAGGGAAGCAGAAAAGTCTGAGAAATTGGCAATAGTATCGAATTGTATGTGTTGGGTACTGAGCTTTTGGATATCAAAGCTTGTTCTGTTTTCTGAATAGTCTAAGTGGCCTATTTATATTAGTTTAGACTACGCAATGCCAATATCGTGAGTAGTGGAGGTAGTGAGGTTGTAGAGAGATGGAGAATATGAGGATGATGGGTATCATGTGAGATAAACTAGGGAAGTTTCTGGAAACTCCTTTTCTCACAAATCCATGATCTCTCCAACCATTTTCAACCATCGCCACTGCTCTAACTTTTCACATGGGGTGTTGCCACGCCGCATGTTGTCGTAGACCACCAGACCAATACCCCATGAAGAATCCCCCATGTGATGTATTTTGATATTTCTTAGGTGTTTTTGATGAATCGTAGATCTCATCTTACTTGGGATAAATAGTAGCCATGATATGTCATATTTCTTATGGACGTGTTAAACAATTTAGCCAAAGGCATCTGTGGGATTAGGGTGTGATCATGCTTTGTTGTGGCATAAGTTGTCATGACCGAAGATAGTGCACAAAATATTTCCATGGGCTTGGAAATAGCTATGATGGCCGAGAATGGCGCGTGGCATAGTTTCATAGCCTTGGCATAAGTTGTGATGGCCAAGAATGGCGCATGGCATGGTGCCATGGCCTTGACCTAAGCTGCCAAGGCCAGTAATGACGCGCGGATAGGTGCCATGTCCCTGGATTAAGATAAGATGACCGAGAATGGCGCATGGCATGGTTCCATGGACTTGGCCTAAGCTGCCAACGCCGTAATGACGCACGGCTAGGTGCCATGGCCTTGGCCTAAGATTCCAAGGCCGATAATGACGCGCGACTAGGTGCTACGGCCTTGGCCTAAGCTTCCAAGACCGAGAATGACACACGGGTAGGTGCTACGGCCTTGGCCTAAGCTTTCAAGGCCGAGAATGACGCACTGCTAGGTGCTAGCCTTGGCCTAAGATGCCAAGGCCGAGAATGACGCACGGCTAGGTGCTACGGCCTTGGACTAAGCTGCCAAGGCCGAGAATGACACACGTCTAGGTGCTACGGCCTTGGCCTAAGCTTCCAAGGTCGTGAATAGCGCGCACGATGGTGTTATATCCTATGTTGTGGCACAATGGCGGACATGCCACATGCCATATTTTGACAAAAAGTGTTATGGACTTAGAAAATTATCTTGAGATGATTTCGTCCTAGCCATTAGTCCATTTTTATATTTAGCCAAAGCGCTATGAGTTGCAATAGCTGTATTATGGCCTTAGCTATGACTATCTAAGGTATTATGAGATACGTGGTATATGTTATGGGCTTGGCTATGCCTAGCCAATGCGCCGCAATTATTAGGCCATCGATCATGATTTGATCACCATGTGGCTATGATCTAGGATTTGAGTCTATGACAATATGCCAACCTAGAATTGAAGTTTAATGCCATTCTTGTACAAATTTGAATACAATAGTGTCGCTATAGTATGTTCAAGGAACTCGGTCGTGGGAGCTTGCGACTTGAGACGATACTGATATGACTATGTATTAAGCATAATATTCTTAATAACTAATTAATTCAAGAATAACGTCTAATCCTAATATGAATAATGCCATATATATGACATAAAAAACATGTGTTGGCATACATGAAATAACAAGGTTTTTGCTGGGGAAATCCCTGAAACTTGGCATACGTATACACTTTAAAAATAGATTTAGAACTGCTGAGCCCATCAACTAAATACCGTTTATTGATTCTCTTGAGGAATAAATCCTGATATCGGGCCAGGAACTATTTATACATCTATATCATGGATAATTTACCACAGTTGCCCTTGTCAAAAACTCACCATCAACATTAGTCCCCTGGTTAGCACAGAATAATGTCATGTTGCGTGGTAAGCATTAGGTGGTGACACAAGTATTTGCATATGTTAGAGTATAGCTCGGTTGAACTCACCAAGCGTTGGTATGTCAAGTTTGGTTGTCATATTTTAGTGTGTCAAAACTCATCTAAAGTTTCTTGATTATATACTAGAGTCAACTTCATTTAGGTTAGACTACAAAGTCTAGGAATGTTGAGACATACAAGTATTACTCCGAAGACCTGAAGAATGTGAAGAAGAAGCGAACTACAACGATAAAATCATTCTTCCTCTTGAGGTTAGTAATATTGACTTGAACTGTTTCATTCCTAACGTATCTTTCAAGCCGTGCTATATTGAAAACATAAATGCGAAGCTGTATATATTGTACATATTGTATAATACTCTAGTGATGTGATATGGTCATATTTGTATGATCATTATATTAGGTAATTAGACTACGAAGTATAACGTTTATCTTTTGAACTTCGTAGATATGACATCGACATAATCTTGTACATACTGTTATGAATATGTGAATGGGTTATGGTGAAGATTTCATCCTAGGAAACAATGTTTTACATTTTTTTTAAAGGAAGTACATTCATGAACTTGTTTTATGAAACGAAAGGGAAATCGTTAGGCTTATTGGTACGGATATTCATTGCAAATCTTTGGATTACCAATATGTGTGATATGGTAGAACCGATCGTAACTTTGTTATGTATCCTTGTATAACTAATCACAATGCCTGATTTATGATTTTGTATGACTAATTTTTATTAATTGGTATAACCGATCCTAAGTAATCACCATGAGACGGTATGATCGACATATTGTAATTGGTGTGACCGATCACAGAGTGTTGTGTAATCGATCCTTGTAATTGGTAACCGGTCCTGGTAATCGGTGTACCTGATCCTGGTAACTGGTGTGACCGATCACAAGCAATACCATGAGAATATGGTAACCGGTCCTGGTAATTGATGTAACTGATCCTGGTAACTGACGTAAACGGTCCTGGTAACTTGTGTGACCGCCCACAAGTATTTCCATATTGAGGTATAACCGATCCTAATGATTGGCAGATTGAACCCATGTATGTGATTTGATATTTAATCAATCACATAGTAATCTTTGAATATAGGTGAACCAATTCTAAACTTGTTTGGAAGTATGGTATAACCGATTCCAAGAATGTAAATCCATGCAAATAAGAATAAGGATTTACAGTGAGAAGATGTCAACATACTTTGAACACGTACAATAACTCTTATCATTTATTGTTCAAAGATATTCCTTAGTACTCAAGGAGCTCTTGTGCCGAAATAAATTGAGAATCTTTTAATTAAGGTTTTTGGTTTTATATGCTTTAATTACCAGCAATTAAATGCATATCTCTCGAGAATAAAAATTAGTAATGTGAATTTACTAATTGGAGATTTTTCTATTGAGAGATTTCGGAAATTCTGGACAAGCATTTATTGGAATTAGGAAAACCGAATTTTTCCATTCCTTGCATATCCTGAGAATATTTTTGGTTTTGAAAATTCCTTGGTGTCCAAACATCCTTGGTCTATAAATACCTAAGTTTGCATTTCTAGCAAACTATCCTAAGAGCCAGGCAAACTTCATTCTTGTTGTTTCTTGTGGAGCCGTCTATCGGAGAGGAAAGTATCCTAATTAGGTAAAATCTCTTACGACCGCTCGTTTAAAGACTTCAGTGGGATCAAGAAGCTCTACGAGTAACGTTGGTGGGAAACTAGATAATTGCAGTGCTATTAGTTTTCGATTTATTTGATTGACTAACAGTTGTTGAAACTTTGATTGCACCTAGTTTGTTTATCGACGTATCGACGAGATCTTTAGAACTGTTTATAGATCTAAAGACATCCTGTGATAATCCATTGTTAACAGACTCCGCTCTATGTGTGATTGATCACAAGATATTCAAGTGGTGTTGTGCAGGTTTTTATTGAAGATTAAAGAAGATTTGAAGACGAAGAAGAAGATTTCTTATTTAGTTCTTATATCTTTGTGTGTGCGCAAACCTTGATCGACTGGGATCCAACTAGAATCGGATTTATTCGATTGATTAGTTGCGTGAGATTGGCATTCTCAATATATCTCTTTGAGATTTATTTTGATTGAGTGAGAATCTAAACTTGACTACTTTGGTAGTTATTGGATAGATTGATCTAACCAGGCAAAGCGGTTTATTAGATTAAACGTAAGAGTCTTTGCATATGACTTGAGATATCTTTATCTCAAAAGACTTGTTACCAAACAGATTTGTTGTTCCTTTACTGTTTGGAATACGATCCAAAGGAATTGTTCCAGTGCGTGCACTTTTTGAAGTTGGAAGCGCAAGGATACTGAAGAAACTAAGTGAACTAGGGGTAGTTGCTTGGTCTCAAATATACAAAGTTGGTGTAGATTTTGTATAACGGCTTAATTCTGAGAGTACTCAATTATGGACTAGGTCCCGGGGTTTTTCTGCATTTTCAGTTTTCCTCGTTGACAAAATATTGTTGTGTGATTTAGTTTTATTTTCCGCAATTATATTTACTTATATAATTTAAAGTAAATTACACAAACGTTAACTCCGCAAACACTTGATAGTGATCCTATAGAGTTTGGTTAAGTCCGAACCTATTATCAAGTATCATACTTCGTTGTTGTATTGTCTCGATCTTGTATCCATAGTCGATCACACAAGTTATCTTGTTGTCGTATTATCTCGATCATGTATCCATTGACGATCACACGAAGTGTGAACCGATTTGTTGTATTGTCTTGACTCAGTACATAGACAATCACTTTCGGTAGAGGACTTATAGGTGGTAAAATAAAAGATTGTGGTGTATTTGGGCACCCTCGTATTTTCAGCGTAATATATAATTCATAAACAAAGGAGTCATTACTTATGTGCATGGATGGGATGCAATAACATACTATAGGTGCAATAGGCGTGGATATGGGAGCTCATGGAGTGATCGTGCTTGCGGGATCCGGTTTTTATGATGGCTAGGGTGCGATCCCGTGTGGGACCACGCGGTTTTTCCAGCTGCCCCTTTGCTCAAATCGGCGTTTCCTAATCCAATCAGGAATCCTTCCTATATGCGTGTATATATATATAGATCCATGGATGAGATACTATTCCATTAGCGCCTCCTTAATCCTCACGAGAACTTCATCCAGTCGAGAACTCAGTGGTTTTTTATTAACACCTCTTGAATCCGCGTTCTTCGTTCCGCCATAAGTAACGCAAATTATGGTTTGGAAGTTACACAGATTAGGGTTTGTGCCCAAACAATGACTCTGTTAGATGTTTTCACGTGAACCTTCTACGATGCATGATAATCATGGAAATGGAATTGTGATGAGCCCTGCTCACGAATATATTAGTACAGCTACCCCGGAGATCGTTCCCAATTATTGTGACAACTTTTTCGAAGGCATCATAGATAAAACAAGCATTCCGGATAGTGCTGACTATTGCATTCTGTACCCTTACAATGAGAATGGATTCCAAAGTACTCATCCAAGAGACATTGATATGTTTTTTTTGCACATAGGGGAATATGAACCATCTCCCATTGATTTCAAGGCTTCCCAATCTCTTTCACCTTATTGAACGGAATGGTCGAGAGATATGTTAGGTCACCATGGGGTAAGACATCCCTTGATAACACCAAGATCCTTCATACTCTAAGGGTATTTGAGACACTGGAATTCACCAAGGATATGCGAGGCTTGCTTGCATTCATTCTTCGATTATGTGAACCAATCAACTCAACATTGTGTGCATGGGGTGAATTGACAATTATGCTGGAAGATGTGAACGTTTTGCAATTACCTGTGACAGGCAATATTCCTATCGAATGGCCCGACGAAGATATCAAGATTACTACTAGCCTGACAACAAAGATAAAAGAGTTGCAGCAAGCTCAAGACCATCATTCTGGCAATTATTCGGCATGGATCAATTATTGGCGTACCAATAAAGGCTCCAAAGATTTTGTGACTGATCATCCTCTGTATATAGCTGCGTTCCTTATGCTCTGGTTGTCCAGGGATATATTTGAAGATTTTACTGGAGATCAGTTGAAGCCATCAGTTGTTCCTCTCGCTATAGCTCTAGCACAGGGAAGAGTTATCCCAGTTGGTAAAATATTCTTGGGCTCTTTATATTCTCATTTAGGCGCGCTTGCAAGAGATTTGAGAGATTCTAAAGGACGTGTTGTGATAGAGTCCTTCATTCCCGTCATGTTTCTGCAAGTCTGGTTGTGGGAGAATTTTCCTGAATATGCACCTAAGGTCCAGGTTTCTTACCCTGACTCGCGGGATAAATATGCCAGAATACTTCGTTGGTGTGGTGGAAAGCCTTCTCATGTGGACCTTATTAGCGCAATGGATAATGAAGCAAAATTGAATTTTAGGCCTTGGGGTTCTAGGCTCCAGAACATAATGGATCCATCAACCTTCGTAGTGTTATGTGACACCATTCTTCATTCTGGATTGACGAAGTGGGGCAACATCGTCACAACTGGTCAAGCTAGTTTTATGCATAGATGCGTCCCGGGCTACCTTCCTGCTCTTGGCACAAATGGGTTTTTAATATAGAGCTATAATATTGAGAGAGCTGCTCGACAGATGGGTTTCGATCAATCAGTACCTCATTACGTTATGCCCTTCCTTCGATGGAAAATCTCAAGCAATCCTCAGATATTCATGTTATCTTTGGTACAAGTGTCTCTTTCCACCGTGTCGGCAGGAATACACTTGTCACGGCGCGGTACATAATATTTTGGGACTTAGAACTCTCTTTTCTTCGTAGATTTTTGTTAGAGATTCCTGGTGTTGTACGTGGTATTCTTCGTAATGATCAGTTATCATCTCGCCCGAATTTAAGAGTAATTTCCCCCGAGAAGATACTGCTCTCACTTTCTACTCGCATTGTTTTTAATTCTGATGCCACTACACCTCGACACAAATGCAGCTTGGGACATGAAAGGGAATATTCAGAAGAAGCTTCGGAAATTACCACGACTGATGGAACTTCTTCCCCGTCCTCAAGCAATGGAAATATTTCCTATGACACAGTTGTTGTTGCACAAGATAAGGACACTGAATATCCAAATGCCAGAGATTTCTTTCATTTCAAGTTTGATCGAATCCGTCCTAATCACGAATGTATCAGCGGTTTTATGGTTTCCTCTCTCTATGCTTGAAAAAGCGGTAGTCTAACAACACCACCCAATATTTTGCTTAGCAATCTGTATGGACAAACTCGAATATACTTTTAAGAGAATCAACAAGACTCAATCAATTAAAAGTATATCAACGATCTTGTATCTCTCTCCTGATTTGATTTCCTCAAACAGAAATTGTGAGTACTAATCAAATACAAGGAACAACTTGGATGGTACCAACGACCAATATCCAAGTGTCAGTAAATATCAATCAACAACCGTTAGGTTGGATTCTCCAATTGATTGATCTAACGCACAACCTGTATTATTTCGACTATAAAGATAAAACAATATAATGCGGAAATTGAAATAACACAGACACCAGAAATTTTGTTAACGAGGAAACCAAAAATCCCCGGGACCTAGTCCAGATTGAACACACACTGTATTAAGCCGCTACAGACACTAGCCTACTCCAAGCTAACTTCGGAATGGACTGTAGTTGAACCCCAATCAGTATCCCACTGATCCAAGGTACAGTTGTACTCCCTACGCCTCTGATCCCAGCAAGATACTGCGTACTTGATTCCCTTAGATGATCTCACCCACAACTAAGAGTTGCTACGACCCAAAATCGCAAGCTTTGACAATAAACAAATCTGCGTCACACAGACAAGTCTATCAAAGGATCAATCTGTCTCCCACAGAAAAACCCTAAAGTTTTTGTTCCGTCTTTTGATAATAATCAAGGTGAACAGGAACCATTTGATAATCCGGTCTTATATTCCCGAAGAACAGCCTAAAGTAATCAATCTTCTCACAAGAATCTTAATCGTATGGTAGCGAAACAAGATGTTGTGGAATCACAAACAATGAGACGAAGATGTTTGTTATTACTTTTTATATCTTTCCTATCGGAGATATCAAAGGATCAATCTGTCTCCCAAAGAAAAACCCTACAGTTTTTTTTCCGTCTTTTGATAATAATCAAGGTGAACAGGAACCAATTGATAATCCGGTCTTATATTCCCGAAGAACAACCTAAATTAATCAATCACCTCACAAGAATCTTAATCGTATGGTAGAGAAACAAGATGTTGTGGAATCACAAATAATGAGACGAAGATTTTTGTTATTACTTTTTATATCTTGCCTATCAGAGATATCAAATCTCAAGCCAATCAATCTGATTATACTCGTACAATAGAAGATGCAAGATCAGATAACACAACTACGATAAAAGTAGTATCAGTCTGGCTTCACAATCCGGATGAAGTCTTTAAGTCGTTAACCTGGTTTTAGAAGAAGAAAACCAAAGGTTAAAGGAGAACCGACTCTAGTATTCAAACTAGTATCACACATAAGGTGTGGGGATTAGTTTTGCACAATAGTAGATGTCTCCTTTATATAGTCTTTCAAATCAGGGTTTTTCCTTGGTAACAAAGTAATCAATATTCACCGTTAGATGAAAACCTGATTTGGATTCAAGCTAATATTTCTCAACTGTTAGATCAAAAACTTAGCTTGTTATACACAAATGAACTGCACGCTTCTAGGTTTGTTAACCGTACCCAAACGTGTACACTGTTGGTTCAACAATAGTTAACCAAAAGGTTAGCCATATGAGCATTTCATATCAACCATGTTCTTCTTCACCATAACTAGTTCAAATGACTCAAATTAACTAGTTAGAGAGTTTTTCAATTGCAAGGAAATATTATGTAACTACACAAGACACAATTGAATCAAAGATGATTTGATTCACTTGAATCGGTTCATGAACTTTTATAGCCACGGTTTGCAAACTGCATTCCTTAGTCTTTTTAAATTTTAAGTTCAGAAATCATCTTCAGATATATATAACCTTCTTAAGTTCGCACACTAGGTTCGCGGACTTAAGCAACCGGAAAAGTTTACAAACTCCAGCAGAAAATATCGGAAAGAGACCTTCCGCCGGTTCGCGGACTGGGTTCGCGAACTAGTACTCACGCAACTAGTTTGTCAACTCCAGCAAAATTTCTCTGGATGAGAAGTTCGGAAGTTCGCGGACTTGGCAACAAGCCATTCTTCCGGTTTCTCTTGATCAACAAAGTTCACAAACTTTGGTTCAAGGAATAGGACTTATACATAAATGTGTTTCCACAACAATGCTTATGTCCATCATTGGTTATGTAATCTAAACTCTCATTTCAATCATTGAAACATTCTTAGAGGACGTTATATAGTTGTTACACCATTTCTCATCAAAGCAATTTTCAAGATGATTGAAACATATCATGATTTTCGTCACTAGGTAAAGATAAACTTGGTCAAAGCGAAAAGATTACCAACACATATTTCAAGATATAGATAGGCGAGGTATACTCGGCTCGAAATACCAAATGTGTATAATCTAAGTTTATATATATAGCATACGACTTTTTGTCTCAATAAGTAGGAGATAGAGTAGATATACTTTTGAGTGACAGATAAGTTCAAGTCTTCACATACCTTTTTGTCGAGAAGTTCCACCGGTTCCTTGAGTAGTTCTTATACTTGTATGATGAATCGCCATGAAGTCCTTGAGCTCAACTACACTTTCTATCCTAGTCCGAGACTTAGCTATAATAGACTAGAAATCAAGACTTATAGTTTCGATCACTAACATTGACAAACATGCTTGAGATAGCAACGCATGCGAGTTCGAAATAGCAATGCTCTAACAATCTCCCTCTTTGTCAATTTTAGTGACAAAACTATCAATACATATGGAATACAAAAAAGATAAAGAAACTTAAGTAGCTCCTATTCCACATGTCTAATCTTCAACATTCCTCGAAATCTTCGTCACTTCCAAGTACTCCAATGATCCCAAAGGTTGTAAGTTTAGCATCACCGCTGTTGAAGATCCGTAGCTATAGCAATGAGAAAGCATCGGTCTCGATCATTGTTATACAGTGTCATAGTATTATTACACAGCATTAAAGTTCAATTGTATCACAACTTCAACAATAATACTATGGTGATATGTATCACTCCCCCTTAGTCAATACTCCACACATGGAAACCACTCCCCCTTAAATAATTACCCGAAGACCATATGTATTTGTAGTGTGAACTACATATTAATTTTCCCCCTTTTTGTAAATAAAATTGGCAAAGGTACAAGAACGGGATCATAATGAAATTTCTGTAAGAGACATTTCGTGACTAAAAAGAAAGAACACACATCATCTTATTTAGATGCGGTCATATAGCCGAAGATAATAGCATTCATCAAGGAGTTTAAAGATACAAGATAACCCCTCTAAAATTCAACAGCCGCACACCCCTCAATATATGACCATTAAGCACAAGTTCAAAAGAACTCTCCCCCATTAGATGTCATTCCCGAAAGAACAACAAGAGCGACCTTAATTTCGAAAGAAAAGAAGGATTTTATTGGACACCAAAAACCATAAGAATGATTTTTTATATCCAAAAACTCAATCAAATTAATCACAAGTACAACCCGTGACTAATTTAATCGGTATACGCAATCAAATCAAACACAAAAAGTGATCAATTCAATTGTTTGTGCTCAACATAAGAAAACTCATGGAGACACAAAAATACTCAACTAGATTAATTACAAGAGAACCCATAATTAATCTAATTGGAATACACAACCAAACTAATTACGAAAGTAATCAATTTAATTGTCAATTGTTTTGTTCGACATAAGAAAACTTACGGAGCAATAACTAAAGAACCAAACAAGATGATTAATTTAGTTCAAAATGCTGAACATAAAGTACCTTACGGAACAACCAACAAATCTAATCAAAAATAATCAACTTGGTTGTATCATGCTCAACATAAGACACATTACGGAGCCTCACAGTAATACATGCGAATATGGATCAGGGATGATCAATACTGCGGAGTACACAAGGATTCATTCTATCTTCAATCATTATTTGCATAAAAACAATAATAGACATAATCCTTGAAAACAAAAGATTTTAACCTATCTTCCATCAACATAATTGACAATATAGGCTTAACTTTTGTAATTGTCAAAAGTCCATTCATTCTTTAACCGATACATGAATATCAATCATAAACGACTTTACTTTTGACAATGTATGGGACAAACATAGTTCACGGACGTAAACACCAATATCCCATAACAAGTTGCAATATAACAAATCATAAAGATTAATACTGCAAAAATCATCTTCCAAACAATTTTAGAATTTAAACCAATAAATCTAAAAACATGAAGATGAAAACGTTGGACATAGCTATGTGTAATCACAATAATTGCTATTCCAAACCAGAGTAATCCTTCTCAAAAACAAGAATAAATTCTTTTAAGAAGTTTCCTAGGCATCAAGACAAACTCGTAATGCACATATAAGATGATTTGTCCTTAGAGGGTAGAATCAATCTTTTTTCCCCGGATTTACACCAAGAATAGCTACCAAAGGCGTATAAAAATATTTTATTAACAAAGAAGATCATTCAAAGTCATTAACGACCATGCACCATAGTTCACATAAAATGATTGTGAACATTCAAGAATTCCATAGTAATGCGTACTACTGCCCATTCTTGAACTCCATTCTTTGTGATTCAATAACAACATTCATTTAAAAGCTACAAATTAGCTTAGAAAAGTAGTACTCCAAGAATCCAAGTGCCCAATTCCAAGATAAGTGGAGCAAGTGGGACGAAATGGAGAAAAACGCTCAGAAACAAGAGACAGGACAAATACCAATCTTAACTCATCCAAATTTAAGGTTTCTCATCTCCATTTTGAAGAGAATTAAAAAATAAAGAGAATGCAAATATAATGAGGTCATTCCAAGTTCGGACGAAGAAATTACGGCCAAAACAAGTTTACCGAATATCGACGTCTACAGGCAAGTATGCATACGGGTTTGCAAACAATTTTTCATGACTAAAAAAGTTTGCAAACTGGGTTTGTGAACTTAAACCCCTGGATTTTGGTTTTAAATTCTGTTATGCATACTTGGTATGTGTACCATGAAGTCCAAACATCCCGAACTAATGTTTTCAAACCTAAACATTTAAGAACCTTAAACACATATCAAGTTAGGTAGAAATGAAAGATAATCAAGGTACATGGATCATTATAAGTACTCAAACAAGTAATAAAAACATAAAACTTGCTCAAGTTTATAGACATACCTTTTTAGAAAAGTCCAATTGAATTCTACAGCCTTACCAAATATAATCTGTGCCCCCCAGTTGTTGTGCTTCCCTCACCGTATACATAGCAGGGCATTTCTTGGTGAGGATGCACTTTCAACACAAACAAGTTGTGTTGAGGTGAACAATGTCTTGCTCACCATGGAACCAAGAAAGAGTTTCTTTCCAACAACTCTTAAATCTTGTAGTGTTGAGAATCACCCAAGGAACTGTTTTTATAAGTCTATCAAAGAACTTCAAGAGAACCCAAAAAGATTTGTGTTTCCGATTTCTTGTTTTCCAACTTATAAAAATCAGTTTTTGCAGATAGTAGTACTGTGAAGGGAAACTCTTTTGATAAAAAGAGACGTCCTAGATTCTTCATAAAAGAAGACAATGCTACTATCTTGATATGAAGTATCAGGAATGGAGCAACGAATCAATTCATGCTTTGAGGTGATACACTCAGATGACTGAGATTTAAACTCCTCTTGTAATTCGTTTAGTTTATCACAACTAATTGGATTACACAGAGGAGGAGCATTGATCTCACTGATTAGTAAATCAATATCAACCTCAACATGAATATTATTCATCATAACTTGATTTAGCCTGTCAAGAGATTCTTGCTCTTTCTGGAGGTATAACTCAACATCAAGAGATAAGCTTTCATGCTTCTTTTCAAGCCCTGAAAACACTTCAAGGGATTTTAAACCTGGTGGAGGTTTAGATAGAATTTCTTCTACAAATTTTATTAAATCAGTCATGGAAGAGAATTCTGAAATCCCTGGATCTGGTGGTGCATTTATTTAGATAGCACTACTGTCCATAGAGTCAGATCGCTACAAACACAGAGTTATAAGGTCTTGAAGTGTTTGCCTTCTATGATACCAATTGAAAAAGCGGGGGTCTAACAACACCACCCAATATTTTGCTTAACAATATGTATGGACAAACTCGAATATACTTTTAAGAGAATCAACAAGACTCAATCAATTAAAAGTATATCAACGAGTTTGTATCTCTCTCTTGATTTGATTTCCTCAAACAGAAACTGCGAGTACTAATCAAATATAAGGAACAACTTGGATGGTACCAAAGACCAATATCCAAGTGTCAATCAATATAAATCAACAACTGTAAGGTCGGATTCTCCAATTGATTGATCTAACACACAACCTATATTATTTCAATTATAAAGATAAAACAATATAATGCAGAAATTGAAATAACACAGACACCAGAAATTTTGTTAACGAGGAAACCGAAAATGCAGAAGAACCTCGGGACCTAGTCCAGATTGAACACATACTGTATTAAGCCGCTAAAGACACTAGCCTACTCCAAGCTAGCTTCAGACTGGATTGTAGTTGAACCCCAATCAGTCTCCCACTGATCCAAGGTACCGTTGTACTCCCTACGCCTCTGATCTCAGCAGGATACTACGCACTTGATTCCCTTAGCTGATCTCACCCACAACTAAGAGTTGCTACGACCCAAAATCGCAGGCTTTGACAATAAACAAATCTGTCTCACACAGACAAGTCTATCAAAGGATCAATTTGTCTCCCACAGAAAAACCCAAAAGTTTTTGTTCCATTTGATAATAATCAAGGTGAACAGGAACCAATTGATAATCCGGTCTTATATTCTCGAAGAACATCCTAGATTAATCAATCACCTAACAACAATCTTAATTGTATGGTAGCGAAACAAGATGTTGTGGAATCACAAACAATGAGACGAATATGTTTGTGATTACTTTTTATATCTTGCCTATCGGAGATATCAAATCTCAAGACAATCAATCTGATTGTACTCGTACGATAGAAGATGCAAGATCAGATCACACAACTACGATAAATGTAGTATCGGTTTGGCTTCACAATCCCAATGAAGTCTTTAAGTCGTTAACCTGGTTTTAGAAGAAGAAACCAAAGGTTAAAGGAGAACCGAATCTAGTACGCAAACTAGTATCACACGTAAGGTGTGGGAATTAGTTTTGCACAATACTAGATGTCTCCTTTATATAGTCTTTCAAATCAGGGTTTTGCCTTGGTAACAAATCAATCAATATTCACCGTTAGATGAAAACCTGATTTATATTCAAGCTAATATTTCTCAAACGTTAGATCGAAAAATTAGCTTGTTATACACAAATGAACTGCACGTTTCTAGGTTTGTTAACCTTACCCAAACGTGTACATTGTTGGTTCAATAATAGTTAACCAAAAGGTTAGCCACATGAGCATTTCATATCAACCATGTTCTTCTTCACCATAACTAGTTCAAATGACTCAAATGAACTAGTTAGAGAGTTGTTCAATTGCAAGGAAATCTTATGTAACTACACAAGACACAATTGAAGCAAAGATGATTTGACTCACTTTAATCGGTTCATGAACTTTTATAGCCACGGTTTGCAAACTGCATTCCTTAGTCTTTTTAAAGTTTAAGTTCAGAAATCATCTTCAGATATATAACCTTCTTAAGTTCGCACACTAGGTTTGCGGACTTAAGCAACCGGCAGAGTTTACAAACTCCAGCAGAAAATCTCGGCAAGATACCTTCCGCCGGTTCGCGGACTGGTACTCACGCAACTAGTTTGTCAACTCCAGCAGAATTTATCGGGATGAGAAGTTCGGCAGTTCGCGAACTTGGCAACAAGCCATTCTTCCGGTTTCTATTGATCAACAAAGTTCGCAAACTTTGGTTCAAGGAATATGACTTTTACATAAATGTGTTTCCACAACAATGCTTATGTCCATCATTGGTTATGTAATCTAAACTCTCATTTCAATCATTGAAACATTCTTAGAGGACGTTATATAGTTGTTACACCATTTCTCGTCAAAGCAATTTTCAAGATGATTGAAACATATCACGACTTTCGTCACTAGGTAAAGATAAACTTGCTCGAAGCGAAAAGCTTACCAACACATATTTCGAGATATAGATATGAGAGATATACTCGGCTCGAAATACCAAATGTGTATAATCTAAGTCTATATATAGCATACGACTTTTTGTATCAAGAAGTAGGAGATAGAGTAGATAGACTTTTGAGTGACAGATAAGTTCAAGTCTTCACATACCTTTTTGTCGAGAAGTTACACCGATTCCTTGAGTAGTTCTTCTACTTGTATGATTAATCACCATGAAGTCCTTGAGCTCAAATACACTTTCTATCCTAGTACGAGACTTAGCTATAATATACTAGAAATCAAGACTTATAGTTTTGATCACTAACATTGACAAACATGCTTGAGATAGCAACGCATGCGAGTTCGACCGAGCAATGCTCTAACAATGCTGACTTGTATGTATTTCGAAATATTGAAGAAATTCGGCTATTTGTTCATATGTGATTACGACAGGTATCGGTCCTTGGAAGATAAGGTGTCCATGTTATTGCCGACAATTCAAGAAATGATGCTCCTTCCTTGCCAAGATATTTCTGATGTAGTGCTCCAGGATTGGAATACAGCCTTGGATGAGGCTGAGGCGGCAAGGCTAGTTTTAAGGCCCAGTAATTAGCATCATCATGGTGCATCGGGTAAGTTATGGCATGCACGCCCTGGCGCGCTAGGCGTAAATTTTCTGGTCTATCACATCCCGAGTCTTTTCCAGGCATAAGGCATGCCTTGGGTTTATGCATAGGCCATTGCAGGCTTAATACCCCCTCTTCACTTAGCTTAGCCATTGCTGAAACCATGAACTTGTCTAGTTGGTGCCAAGGGTGCATCTATCAGGCTCATGTCGTACTTTTATTAGTCTTATGCAAGCTCCGCTAACTTTCATATCGATGTAGCGTACTTTCGAGGCCATGCCCAATGCTCCATTGGTACATGCCTAAATCGAATGCCTTGATAGGAAGTATGAGCATTTAAGGGATGGTATGCAACTTGCCTCATCAAGTTTGTCCACAATCATCTCTTGCGTCGAGCTACCAAGCCAAATGATATGAGGGGCCAGAATGCCGCAATCATCTCTCAATTAGATGATCTCAGCAACAAAGTGCTGGATCGGCAATGCTGCAACTCATTGCGGCTGCTTACGTATCCTTCCTTACTATAAAGGTATCAACCACAGACCGTAGTTCATCCTCGAAGGGACAGAAACTTAAGCCAACTCGTTTGTAAGGTCGTGGCCAAGCAATAATGGTAATGGCCTAGTATGTATAGACCTCTCTGTCAAAATGCATCCAAGGAATGCATATTTGGTACGCGGCATTGCATAGTGATTCCCATGCTTAATATGATCTATTGGAAAGGATACGTGTTAGAGCATGCTCGGTCGAACTCGCATGCGTTGCTATCTCAAGCATGTTTGTCAATGTTATTGATCAAAACTATAAGTCTTGATTTCTAGTCTACTTATAGCTAAGTCTCGGACTAGGATAGAAAGTGTAGTTGAGCTCAAGACTATATGGAGATCATCATACAAATACGAAGAACTACTCAAGGAACTTGTGTAACTTCATCGACTAAAAGGTATGTGGAGACATGAACTTATCTATCACTCAAAAGTCTATCTACTCTATCTCCTATCTTGAGACAAAAGTCGTATTGCTATATAGACTTTGATTATACACATTTGCTATTTCGAGCCGAGTTTATTTCGCGTATCTATTTCTAGAAATATGTGTTGGTAAGATTTGTCCTTGGCCAAGTTCATCTTTACTAATGACGAAAGTCATATTAAGTTTCAATTACTTGAAAATGGCTTTGACGAAAAATGGTTTGTGAATACCAATCATATAACGTCCTCTAAGAATGTTTCAATGATTGAAATGAGAGTTTAGAATATATAACCTTGAAGGAAATAAACATTATGTGGTAACGCATATGTGTGTAAGTCCTTGTTCCTTGAACCAAAGTATGCGTACTTTGCTACTCAGGAAAACCGGAACTAAAGTCCCGTACCAGTACGCGCAACATTGGAAGTTCACGTCCCGTGAAAATATGCTGGAGTTTGTGAACTGAAAACAAAATTATTCCGGGTACTTATCTCCGCGTACCAGTCCGCGCGTAGTTGCAGGAAATCCTACACTACACCCCTCATATGATTTCATTAACACTCAACTCATTTTTAGATTAACATTCTTAATTTTATTGATGAATCTTTGAACAATCTTACAAGAAAAGATAAAGAAATCAAGAATAACCACTGCTCTATATTTTCTCTCTCCTATTTACTTGTTTCTTACTCAAAAAAGATTTCTCCCCTCCTTTACAACTGAACGACTATTTATAGGAAAATACATAGTGGATGACAGCTAATCTGTCCTTTATTTTCGGATATAGCTTGCGACATTCTCGCAACCTTACAAATGTTAATCTCGCAAATTCTCTAATTTTCGCAAGACCATCACATCTTTCTCATGATTTTAGTTGACGTCATTTATTATATCATTTCTGAAATTGTTCTGCGACGCTGTTGTGTTATGTTGTTGATAATTTCGATGAGATATTATTGCTGCGAAATTCTGATCCTACATCTTTCCTATTTTCATATCTTCTCTGCAAAGTATAGAATGATGTGAGAAATTCCGCAGTTATCCATCATTTCATATTCTGCATTTATCACACGTATCCTTTTTCCCATCCGTTTCTTGACACGTCTTTTGTAACTTCTGCTTTTTAACCGCTTATATCTTTCCGCATTAATCGTGTTTATCTTTTCGAGAAAAAATTTCCTCTATATATACTCTTTCTCATTCTCTTTTTCTTTCTTTTTATTTTCTATGCAACTTCATCGTTCTTCTGCAAATTCTATTATTGCAACTTTTCTTCTTTCTTTTTCTTTCAATCTTTTTAAGTTCTTCTTCATCTTCATACTGTTCCCTCTGTAGATCTTCATCATTCGTAATTTTCTTCGAAATAATCTTCCTGCTACTGTTTTCCATGGATTCATCAAGGTTAGTTTTATTTTTTCTTCCTTATGGGTTTTGCTGAAATCGATCTTGCTTACTGCCTTATTTGATGTTGTTTATATGATTCCCATACTGTTGTTATTTCAGCAAAAGCGGCTCTAACACTAAATTTACGGTTCATAACCCTAATATTCCCAAACCGCAACATAAGATTGTTGTACATAAAAGAAAGTCTGTGAATCAGAAGGTAGTAAGAAACATTATTCTTTTCTAATAACAATATTGTTGCCTCTGTTTCTTATCTGGATTGTAATTCGCAGGGTGATAAGGATGTCAATAAACCTCTCAAGAAATCTCGCCACCTTAAAATTGTTGAAACCTCTGTTCCATTCCACTTACTTATCTCTTCTAAATCTCCTCCGACATCTTCGCAAGATAAACCATCATCTCCAATTTGCGAAAAAGCTGCCTCAGACTTCATTTCTTCAACTGAACTTTAAATGATTGAAACCCCCATTATTGATCCTTCTTTGAATGAAACTTCTTATCTTCCTATTGATAATGTTTCTCAACCTTCTATCATTGCCAGTTCTCTACCTGAGCCTCTTCCCTTTTCGAAAGAAACCGTGGAAGGAATAGATATTGCTTTCAAAGTTTTGTCTGAATTCCTGGATGATGGCAAGACGTCTTCCATTGATCCTGTCAAGTCTAGTGTTTTCGAAATTCTGAGTAAGTATTTCGGTTCTAACAGAGCTGCTTCGCAAACAGCTTTGGAAAAAGAGTGTAATGCTCTTCGTCTCGAAAATCAAAAGCTTCAGAATGTTTTGTTGGATCGTGACAACCTTCGCAAGAAGAATGATGAATTGAGAGGTATGATTTCCTTATCTGTGTCTTCAATTTGCCTTTCTAATGATTTTATCCTTCCCATATTTAATTATCCTTGAAATACCTCTTTCGCATGTTAAGCCTTAAACCAGAAACAAATACTGGAGAGATATCAATTTGAGTCTGCTGTTGAAGAAGCCCGTGTTGATAAAGAGATTTTGATGGATCAATATAATCAATTAGATAACCTCTATTCATATTCTCTTGATCATATAAATAATCTTACCAATGAAAATACCAAATTAGTTCAGAGGAAAGATTTATTAAGTAATGAAATATCTCGCCTTTCTTATTCTTTAACTAAAGCTAATTTAGGGATGGAAACTTTATCAGATGAGAATAAAACCTTATCTCAAGAGAAGCGAACTTGTTTAAACAAGATGGCGATATCTTCGCAACAACTTAGAATTATTCAGAAAGTATGTGATGACCAATAACAATCTCTTCGCTCTTTGAGAAATGAACTTAAAGAAGTAACAGAGTCATCTATTGCTGAAATAGATACACCCATTCAAGGTAGAATAGCTTTAAGTGTAAAGGCAAATCAACTTAAAGAAAAATATTCCAAATTAGAATAATCTTATTCTTCTCGTGCGAAGAAAAATGCCTTTCTTATTTCTAAAGAGAAAAATCTTCAGTCTCGACTTAAAGGTTTAGTTGGAGATAAATTTGATGACGCAATGGACCGTTGGGAGAATAGTTGTCTGACCTTGATTCAACACCTTATTTCACAAAAGGAAGGTAGTCATAATAGTTTGACTGCCTTAACTATCTTTTCTTTGTCATATCTTTTTGAGTTCTTCATCTTATTGAAATTTTGTATTCTACCTTTCGCAGAGTCTGAGAAAAATCTTCATTCCTCCATTTCTGTTTTGGAGGCTAAATATGCCAAAATTCTCAAAGAAAATGCATTACTCGTCTCTGTCCTTACTGGTTCTCGCGACCGAGCAGAAAGAAGACTTTATTATCTTGCTTACTTTAAGGATATTCAAGATAGGAATCATCAGAGAGCACTTCTTCGTCAAGTTCATCTCCGGAATGAATTCCTTGTAAATGATATTTTATTGTCTAAATATCTTCCTCCTACATCAATCTAACCTTTGGAAGTAGATGATAATGAAGTTCCTCGTCCTGCTGATAGTGATTATGATTATGAAAGTGGTGCAGAGGGTAATTTTTTTGAAGATGAAGAAGAAATTCCTCCCAAGGAAGCATCTGCTGGTGTTAATAAAAATGAAAATGAAAAAGAAATCTCTTTTGAAGAAGTAATTGCTGGCGATAATCAAGGTGCTAATCAAGGAGAAGATCAGAATCGAAATGAATGAGAGGCTTGCGATAATGAGAACATTGGCGAAGAACGTCTATTATCTCCTTCTACTGGAATTAATACTGAAGCATGAGCTTCTTATATAGTTCTATCTTCTTGAATTGTCTTATCTTTATTACTTTTTGCGAATAATATTCTTCAACCAACTTTGGAATCAATTTTCCCTTTTAGTATTTTGCTGGTGAGAAAGATAATGCCTCTTGTTTATTGATTCCCATACTTGCCTCTCATTATCTTTCTTGCGAAAAATAATATGTTATGAATACTTATAAATATTTTGTTTTGTCATGTGGTCTTATTTTTCCTTCCTAATTAAAGGTCTTATTATGCCACCTCTTGTCATTGCGACAAAATCGCAGGACGTCCTTGCACTTTCATGCAAAAACCCATTAATCTTTCCCTAACTTTTTATTTTGTATTGTAGCCTCTTCAGGAATGTTGCGACAATATGATAGGCCTAAATATTCTTGCGAAAATAAAGCCCCATGACATTGCCGTCTTGCGACGAAATCGCAGGACGTCTTCGCACTTTCATGCGAAAACCCATTGATCTCGTCTTATCTTTTTCTTTTGTATTATTGCCTCTTCAGGATTGTTGCACAAATATGAAAAGCCTTAATACCCTTGCGAATAAAAAGCCTCATGACATTTGCGTCTTAAGACACTTATCAGCTCCCTAATGGAGGGTGCCGCCCTTATCTCCCCCCTGGTTGCCCCTTCAAGGAGGCGTACTTATACCATACAAGGTTAGATCCTCCCATCCAGTCTTAACAACAACCAGTTTTTTTCGCAGCCTCTTATCCCTTTTACCTATAGGGCTTAGGTTACGAGATTGCACCCTAAGTGGGGTTTTCTTCAGGCCGAGTGCAGTATAAGCCAAGACTTGTCAAGAATGGCAAGGTACGCTTCAAACGCCCCTGACACTCTTGACTAAACCTGTACCTCGGCGCCTTGATCAGATCTGCACTCATTGGGAGAGTCCTTATTACCTTAGTCGCCCAACCTAAGTCATATGCTTAAGCTGAGAATCCAAGGTGCCTCTCCCGGATGGGCTTTATTGACCCCAAATCTCCATGACTCAGGTTCCGGTGGCGGTGTAGCCTTTCCCTGAGCCATGCAACAGATATCCCCTTATATGATGTACTTTAGGTCTTATATTTTCCTCTTGCGAAATTTTATTCGCGAACTAGGGTGTACGTCATAAAGGTTCGCCCCTTTCTTTTATGTCATTGTTCTGTGATTATCTCTGCGAAAATTTCGCACATCATAATCTTTTTTCGATATGAATAATCTTGCAATTATTCTTTCAGAATCCATAACTTCTCAAAGATTCTTACGGATAATATCTTTTTAAGTACAACCTGTTCCATGGTCTGTCAAGTCTATGACCAACATCTCTACCTTCTGGATCTATTAATCTATAAGCTCCTGTTCCAACTATCTCCTTAATGATGTAAGGTCCATCCCATTTTTTCGCTAATTTTCCACCATTTTCTCGCTGATATATTGGTGGCTCTCGCAGAACTAAATCTCCTGGTTGGAATTCGCGTACTTTGACACGTTTATTGTATTCTCGGGCTAATCTTCGCTGATAATTCTCCATATGTTGTAAAGCTTTTTCTCTTCTTTCTTCTAATTCATCAAGTTTGTTTAAGATCAAACCCGCACTAAGATTTTTCTCCCAAGCTTCTCTCTTTGTTGTCAGAATAACAACTTATGCTGGTAACACCGCTTCAACTCTGTATGTTAAACAAAAAGGTGACATTCCAGTAGCTTGTCTTCTAGTTGTATTATAAGCCCATACTGCATTATGTACTTGTTCGCACCATGCTCTGTGATGTTCTTCCAATTTATTCTTTAATATATCTGCAATTGTTTTGTTTGTTGCTTCTACCTGCCCATTATCTTGTGGATACAAAGGAGTAGACTTTCCACATTTTATCTTAAATGCATTAAGTAACATTTCTATGTTCTGTCCTTCAAATTGTTTCCCACTATCAGATACCAACTGCGCAGGAATTCCGAATCTGTAAATGATATTTTCGAATATGAATGTAAAGATATCTTTGTCGCGAATATGTTGTACTGCTTTCACTTCTGTCCATTTTGTGAAATAATATGTTGCGACTATTAAATATCTTCTTTGTCCAGAACCTGGTAAAAATGGCCCCACAATATCTAAACCCCACTTTCCAAAAGGCCACAGACTGGTTGAAGATGACAATGGTGCTCCAGGTGCATGTATTTTCTTTCCATGCCGCTGACAATCTTCGCAACGTCTTGATATTTTTTTTGCATCTTCGTGCATGTATGGCCAGTAACAACCTTGCATTTTTGCTCTATGTACCAAAGACCTTCCCTCGCTATGATTGCCAGCATCCCCACTATGTAACATTTTTAGCACTTTTTCTCCTTCCTCTGGTGTCAAACATCTGAGTGATGGTCCATTAAAGGATTTTCGGTATAACAGCCCATCTCTTAACTCATAATTCGTTGCGCGGCTTTTTAACTTGTGTGCTTCCAATCTATTTCTTGGTGTTTCTCCTTTCGCCAAATATGCATGAAGTTCCGTTCTCCAATCTGCGATATTGTTCTTTTTTTCTTCTTCTTCACCGTCTATTATCATCACGTCCACTTGTTATTCTTCTTTATTGATTGATGGTGACAGAAGTGTCTGTATTTTTATGCATCTCGCAGTTGGATCTGTCATCATGCTTGAGATGAAAGCAAAAGTGTCTGCGAGTCTGTTATCCTTCCTTGAAATGTGCCTCCATTTTATTTTTGGGATTTTCGCTGACAACTCTTCAATGAGCTTTTTGTACTTCTTCAAGGATGGTTCATTTGTAGTATACTCTCCCTTTATTTGGCGAATAACTAGCTGCGAATCACTAGTGATCCTGGAATTTTCTAGTTTCATTTCTATTGTGAATTTTAAGGCATGTATCACAGCTTCATATTCCGTTTCGTTATTAGTGGACGCAAATTCCAATCTGAATGAAAAAGCCATCTTTATTCCTTTTGGCGAAATTAAAACAATTCCAACTCTATTGCCTTCTCCATTTGATGATCCATCTACCAATATCTCCCATCTATTTGGTTCTGTTAATAAATCTTTTGGATCTCCGTGTTCTTCTTCTATATCCATCATTTCTTCTACCGCTTCATCTTCTTCTAAAGGAAATCCTGCCAAGAAATCTGCAACAACTTGTGATTTTGGTGAAGACAAAGTTTCATATTTAATATCAAAGTAGCCTACTTGTGCATTCCATCTCTCCACTCTTCCTGGTCTTTTAGAATTCTTCATCACTAATTCAATTGGTACTTTTGTTAATACCTTTATCTTGTGCGCTTGAAAATATATGCGGAGCTTAAATGATGCATAAACTAATGCTAAGATTAACTTCTTAATCTTTGGGTAATTCTTCTCGGCAGTATTAGAAGTTTTTCTAACGTAATAAATGGGTTTCTACACTCCTGCGTATATTCGCAATAATACAGCACTTAATGCATGCGACGTCGTCGCAAGATAGATCAATAATTCTTCTCCTGATTCTGCTTTTTATAAAATAGTTGTATTCATAAGATGTTCTTTGATCCCTTGAAAAGCTTTTTCGCATTCATCAGTCCATTTGAATTTCGTACCCTTCTTGAGTATATCGAAAAAATATTTCCATTTGTCTGATGATCGCGAAATGAATCTCCCCAGCGAAGCTAGAAGCCCATTCAACTTCTGCACATCTTTTATTGTTTATGGTGTTGGCATGTCACGAACTGCTTGCACTTTTTATGGATCAACCTGTATTCCTTCCTTTGATACAATGTAGCCTAAAAATTTTCCCGATGCAACTCCAATAGTACACTTCTCAGGATTCAGTTTAATGTTATACTGCCGCATTTGTTCAAAAATCTCCCTCAGGTCCTGTACATGGTCTTTGACTTCTTTACTCTTTACTAACATGTCGTCCACGTATACTTCTAATGTTTTGTGTATCCATTTTGCGAACACCTTCTTTACCATTCTTTGGTATGTCGCTCCCGCATTTCGCAAACCAAATGGCATTTTCGTGTAACAATATAAACCTCTAGGGGCGAAGAAAGCAGTATGTTCTTGATCTTCTTCAGCGAGAGGGATTTGGTTATACCCTTTGTACCCATCTAAAGACGATACCCTATCATTTCCCGCTGCGGATTCCACCATTTGAGGAATATCTGGTAACGGAAAACTATCTTTAGGGCAAGCTTTGTTTAAATCAGTGAAATCTATGCAAATCCTTATTCCTTTGTTTTTATTTGGGACAATGACCGTATTCGCTATCCATTCTGGGTATTTAGATTCTCTTATGATTCCCGCATCAAGCATTTTATGTAGTTCTTCTTCTATTTGGGATTGGTAAGCTGTTGCGATTTTCTTATTCTTTGTTTAAATGGTCTCACATTCTTGTTAATATCCAACTTGTGGCATGCAATTGATAGATCTATTCCCGGTATCTCATCCATGCTCCCTGCGAAAACATCTTTATATTCTGGCAAAAGGTTAACAGTTCTTTCTTCTTCTTCTATATCCATCTTGGTTCCAATTCTCAATATTAGAGGTTATTCTATAGTCCCAACGTTTATTTCTTTTGTTGGTTCCGCGGCAGTGTAACTGGACTTGGGTTCTCCCATCGGTGTTGGTTCTTTTATTGTTTTCACAGGTCCTTCTCCTTCTTCCGAAATTTCGTGGGGTATTCCCTTGCCTTCTTTTGCTCTTATCATATATGCTCTAAATTCTTCTTCTTTCTTTGCTTCCTTTGCCAACTTTCTGCGAAATTGTTTCCTTTTTGCTTGTCCTTCATAACGCTTTACTTCAATTTGATGACATAATTTCGCATTGTCAACATCTCCTCTGATTTCACCTATCCCATTTGGTGTGGGGAATTTAATACACTGATGCAATGTTGATACTACAGATTTTATCGCATGTATCCATGGTCTTCCTAACAACATATTATATGGAAATTCCATATCCACCACGCATAGTGTTACGTGTGTTTCGATCTCTCCTAGTGGAATTCGTACCACTATTTCTCCTTTAGATTTTGTTGTGGATTTTCCAAAGCCATGAACAAAATATGTTGAACTGGACATTTCTTCATCTTTAAATCCCATTCCCCTGAATGCATGATAAAATATTATATCCACCAAACTTCCTGTATCCATTAAAGTTCTGTTCAATATCCATTCTCTCGTGGATTTTTTTGTTGTCTCCTTCTCTTTTCGCGTAATAGGCACTGTAATAACCAATGGAGATGCGTGGTTCAAATTTTCTTTTGGTATTTCTGCCGCCATGAATGAAATTTTTTGCTTTTCCCAATCTTTTAAGGGTGATGTTTTTCTACCTCCATAACCTTCCTTCCTTTAAAATTTCGTTTATGTATACTTCCTTTGATGTTTCTATGGAATTCATTAACCATTGTTTTTGTTATCATATTACACTCCAATCTTTTGTCATCTTCATTGACTCTAATCATTTTTCTTTTAACTGGTTCACTGATTTATTTAATCACTTTTTTGATTTGAACAATCTCAACAACAATCTTCAACTTTCGATCTTCAGCCTAAAATTTTTCCCTGTTTCTAGCGCCATTATGTAGTTGCAGGAAATCCTACACTACACCCCTCATATGATTTCATCAACACTCAACTCATTTTTAGATTAACATTCTTAATTTTATTGATGAATCTTTGAAAAATCTTACAAGAAAAGATAAAGAAATCAAGAATAACCACTGCTCTAGATTTTCTCTCTCCTATTTACTTATTTCTTACTAAAAAAAGATCTCTCCCCTCCTTTACAACTGAACGACTATTTATAGGGAAATACATAGTGGATGACAGCTAATCTGTCCTTTATTTTCGGATATAGCTTGCGACATTCTCGCAACCTTACAAATGTTAATCTCGCAAACTCTCTAATTTTCGCAATACCATCACATCTTTCTCATGATTTTAGTTGACGTCATTTATTATATCATTTCTGAAATTGTTCTGCGACGCTGTTGTGTTGTGTTGTTGATAATTTCGTTGAGATATTATTGCTGCGAAATTCTGATCCTACACCGCGTACTTAGGTTGGTTATTTTCTAAAAACGATTATTCGTGAAATTAAACTTATATAAACTAAGGAATGCATAATTGCAAACCATGGATATAAATTTCATGAATTGATTCGAGTAAATCAAATCGTTTTTGGTTCGACTGTGTGTTGTATACTTCTATAATATGTAAGCAATTGAAAAACTCTCTAACTAGTTCATTTGAGTCATTTGAACTAGTTGTGGTAAAGAAGAATATGGTTGATATGGAAGTGCTCATATGGCTAACCATTTGGTTAACTACTGTTGAACCAACTAAGTGTACATGTTTGGGTACGGTTACACAAACCTAAATAAACATGCATTTCATTTGTGTGTAGCAAGCTAAGTTCGATCTAACGGTTGAAAGATATTAGCTTGAATCTAATCAGGTTTTCATCTAGCGGTGAATATTGAATGCTTTGTTACCAAGGTAACTTAGATTGCAAACCCTGATTTGAAAGTCTATATAAAGGAGAACTCTAGCAACTGGGAAAACTAAACCCCACACCTTCTGTGTGATACTAGTTGTATTAGCTAGAGTTGATTCTCCTTTAACCTTAGGTTTCTTCTCGAGACCCTGTAGGTTAACGACTTGAAGACTTCATTTGGATTGTGAAGCCAGACCCAACTATTTTCTTTGTAGTTGCGTGATCTGATCTTGTTGTTGCTATCATATTTGAGTACAATCGTAAGATTGGCTTGAGACTGATTTCTTCGATAGGAAAGATATAAAAGAAGTCACAAACACCTCGTCTCATCGTTTGTAATTCCGCAATATCTTCTTTCGTTAGTCGATTAAGAATATTGTGAGGTGATTGATAATTCTAGGCTGTTCTTCGGGAATATAAGTTCGGGTTATCAATTGGTTCATGTTCACCTTGATTTGTCAAAAGACGGAACAAAAACTCGTAGGTATTTCTGTAGGAGACAGATTTATCTATTACCGTAGACTATTCTGTGTGATACAGATTTGTATATTAAAGTTTTCGACTTTGGGTCGTAACAACTCTTAGTTATGGGTGAGATTAGCTAAGGGAATAAGGTGCGTCGTATCCTGCTGGGATCAGAGACGTAAGGAGCGAAAATGTACCTTGAATCAGTGTGAGATTGATTGGGGTTCAACTACAGTCCAGAGCGAAGTTAGTTTGTAGTAGGCTAGTATCTGTAGCGGCATAATACAGTGTGTGTTTAATATGGACTAGGTCCCTGGGTTGTTTATGGGTGAAAACTATTTCTGCCGGTTTTGGTAATTTGGGGTGTGTGGATGAGAAATAAATCTAAACCCTAAACAAATGCACTGCAGGGGAGTGCTTTGTGATTCGAGAAATCAATCTGTATAATTCTGGCCTAAACCAAGAAATGGATGTTCTATACTTGCTTCGGTCACAAAGTGAATGATATGGGGTTGATCTTAGGGAGGGAAGCGAAGAAGGTGTTGAGATTGTGAAGGTGTTGGCTATGTATGACTTGTATCAAAAAGCTGAACTGGCTTGCAGAATGTAAGCTATCAGTTCCGGTGTTTGAATACGGTTGTATCAACACTTGCTTATGTTGTCTTGTCTTGTTTGAAAATATGGAGGAGAACCTATTTATACAAGTCATTGAGCCTAACCCACGTCTCTCATGGGAAGTGTAGAAAGTGGAGTAGTGGAGTTGTCTGTGTTAGTGTTACACGATCAGTCTTTCCCACTTCTCCCATCATCACTAACCGTCCATAACTTCCTGACACGTTCTTGTGATGGCGCGTTGTGCTCTGAACGCTGTAAACCGCCAGACCAATACCCCAGTTTGTGAAATGATTGATGTCTCGATTGTGTGGATCGTGGGACCCACAAGAAGTAGCATGTGATGCTAAGTTAAATAATTAAGTTATTTGGGAATTTGATACTTGTAAAATATCACGTGAATTCTATGCATTAATGCATCGAATGTATTTAGCATGAGTGAAGCATCGTTGTTTTAAGGCTTAATGGAGTAAGTCACGATTAAGCGTCTTAAAATAGATGCATGTATAGCCATCTTCAAGTGATCGTTTGGGGATGTACAGGTAAGTCTTGACTTGGCCGATCACTTGATGTGGTAGAGTGACAGATGGTAATCACCGCGACACCTCATTGACCAGTTAACTCCTGACCAGGGTTGTATAACCAAGCAGATGAAGTTGAACGGACGAGATGATCTTTGAGACACTCATCTGCGACCGTTAGTGGAATTAGGGTTTATGAAGAGGTGCGCAAGCATCACTCTTTAGCTTGATAAATCCAAGCTTGGGACACGATTTTGACAAGGCCGATCATGCATGCGTGTAGACGACATGTCGGTGTACATGGCCATACCTCATTGTCCCGTGAAAGTGTGATCTAAGCCACTCGGTTTGTCCGGTGAAGAGGAGTGGTTAAAACCAATTTGCGATAGAAATCCGGTGCCGCAAAGGCCGCGCGTCATGCCAACTTCGGGCGCGCGTTTCGAGGCGACCAAACCTGGTCGATCTTGGCCGATTAGTCTGGTGTGCAGACGACGGGCTGGTGTACACGCACGTATTTCATTGTCCCATAAAAACGTGATCTAAGCCACTTAATTTGTCCGGAAAAGTTGAGTGGTCGAGATTAGTTTGTAATTGGGAGGTGTGACCACGCCTAGTTTGGGCGTGCGAATCAAGGCAACCAGGCATGATATACCTTGGCCGATCAGGTGTGGAGATATATGGGCCAACGACGATCATGTTGATGCGCACCGGACCTGCCTAGTCTATTCCTGGACCCTTTATTCGTGCAGGAGAAAATGTACGCTTGTGATGTTCAAACCCTAATTAGGGTTTCACCGGCCGTGCATCATGCCTTGCTTGGGAGCACGAACTGGAACGACCAACTATAGTTGGTCCTGACCGATCGGTCATGTATGTAGGCGGGCCCACGGTGATTGTGTTGACATGCTCTGGGCACTTTGAATCTACATCTACACCCTCCATCTATGCATGCGAAGATGGATGGTTGAGACTTCTTTGCGACACATGTAATTTGCCGCAGACCCTAAATTAGGGTTACTCGTCCGCGCTGCTTTGGCTGGACGATATGGAAAGCCATGCTACCCTTTTGGGGAGGCCGACCATGCGAGGCCCGCATTGGGTCGGTGGTGAATACTCCAATACCTGCCTGGGGGTTATGGATCCGATCTAAGCCATCCTATCATGCTGGTGAAATTGGATGGTTGTGATCGTTTCTGAGACTGATACGGACAGTCCAGATGCTCGATCGGGCTAGTATAACACTCCGAGAGTTATAGCCTGTACGGGTATTTCGTACATGCCTCCTTATTTAATGCTTGGAGATTCGTGTTGCTTTGCTGAGAGCGATCACTCAGTCGTCATGCCGCACCAATAATGAGAATAGAGTAGTACAGGAAATACAAGGTTGGTCATGCATTAATTGGTAATGCTATAAGTTTATAGTGAAGAAGTATTCTCCACTTTATCAGTGGATTTATCCTTTGCAAGATGTTAGCGCATAGTTTTGGCTTTTACAATTTTAGCCTTAAATGAAAATCCACCATCAACATTAAGTCCCCTGCCTAGCACATAATGGTTACACTATCGTGGGGTAGGCATAAGATGGTGACATAATATGTGAGAAAGACTGGATAAAGGAAGCTTACCCGGAAGAATTTTGACCGACCGCTAGTAATTGTTCATGTAAACACCGCCGTGCAAGTATGGAATCCTTTGGTGGGACCGGTTTCCTTCCTTGGGTGTTTGAATCAAAAGAAGAATCCAAAAAGAGGAATCCTTTTTCTATTGGGATTCTTCCAATTTTTTGTCTATAAAAGGGACCGAACCCTTTTTTCTTTTCTCACGAATTTTTTTTTTGTTGTGTCCAGCTCCTGTCCGTGATCTTCACGCCGCCGCCAACGTTGCCGCCGGAGCTTGCCGTCGTCGCCGCCGCCGTCCCTCTGCAGCAAGGTAAGTTTTCCGTTTTTTTTGTTTTTTTTAGGAAAAACCCTAATTTCTTAGGTAAAAACCCTTTGGCAAGATATATCATGATTAGTTCTTCCACCGAAATTGATAGCAAAAACCGTTGATATTTGCTAGGATTGCTTAACGAGACGTGAATCCATGAATATATTGTTTTTGCTTCTTTTCTTCCATTGTTGCATGCAAAGCCTAGCTTTTAGGTTATGGCTTGAAAAACCTTTCCCTTGAATTTCGTAGACACGACCCCCGTGAACAAAGTGAAACCATGTTATGATGTGCGCGAATGAGTGAGGACCCACCATATGCGCTCGATTGAACGTGGACGATGTGCTTGGACTGAAAACCGATCTTGCACCTATTATATTATACAGGCCTTATGTCCTGATTAATACCGGCCTTTGCGACTTGATCAATACCGGACTTGAAACTTGAGCAATACCAGCCTTGTGACTTGATCAATACCAGACTTGAAACTTGAGCAATACCAACCTTGTGACTTAGTCCTTTGCTGACGTGGCCCAATACCAGACTGGTGACCTTGACCGGCCCTGAGTAATACGGATTTGAAATGACCCAGTTCCATCCTATTAACAAGATATCGATTTTTCTTGCGTGGGCCGATACCTGCTCGACTACATGATATCAACCTCATTTGGGGGTATTAGCCTTGGGTTTGTAGAATTGACCAACGGTTTCATTTGTTGACGTGGCTCAATACCGGTGTTTGGACCCAATACCAGCCTTGTGTACTCCAACGTGAATATGTGTTCTGTCGTGTGTGACTACACATCTCATGTGTTTTTATACAAGCACTGACTCTCTCGTCTTTTGTGGGATGAACAAAAAGACTCCTGTTGAAATGCCTTCTGAAGATAATGTTGGTGCCAAGTCAGGGAGTGTTAACAGCTTCAAAGATATGCCGAACATAGATGATGAGTTGTTCACTGTGCCTTTTCCGAACATTAGGAAACATCCTAGTCACAAGATAGTCCTGCTCTCTGGTTCAGAAAATATGGAAGCTGATCCATCCTCTTCTTCAGCACTTGTGATGAGGTTCTGTCTTCGGAGAAATGAATATCCGCCTTCACCTATTGACTTCAAGATTTGTCACACTCCGCTGGGCTCTTACGAAGGATGGATGAGATGCATGCTGAGTAATAAAAAGATTAAGGCTAATTTAGTTAAGGCGCAAATCCTTGATGCGGTCATGGCGTCCGCCACTCTTCAGATTAATAAAGCTGTTGCAGGCTTGATCACTTTCATTTCTCTGTGGCGTCCTTCTACTCATACATTTATATGCAGATGAGGAGAGATGACCATTTCTCTGGAAAGTGTGGCTGCGTTGATGAACCTGCATGTTGATGGAAGATTCTTTTACAAACTTACTGATGCAGAACGTCGGTCTTATAATGCTATACTTCGAAAGGCGGGAGAATTCGATGATCTGGAGAAGGAGAAGAAAGACACGAAATGCTTTTACACTTGGTGGGTATCGGAGTGGTCTCATGTAGACCCGAAACCCGGTCAGGAGTTGGAAGACGAGCTCAACGTGATTGCATTCCTGTCTTTGTGGTTATCCAAAGACATATGTGACGACGGTTCTGGAAGGAAGACCATAAGAGGTGACCTCGTCATGTTTGCTATAAAGCTGGAAAAAGGTGAGGTCCTTCCCCTAGGTGCCTTGTTTCTTGGATCACTGTATTCTCATATGGACGCCTTAGCGACGGACGTGCATGCTTCCAATGGGTATAAGAAGGTGGAGTCGCATATCCACATTGCTTTTCTTCATGCGTTTTTATGGGAACATTTCAAAATCTATGCTCCTGTTCCTGCAACTTCACTCAGCAGTTTGTATGGTGGTTCGAGAATACTTCGTTGGTAGAAGAGACGTCCAAAAACTGGTGTGAAGCTTGTGGATGTTTTTGACAACGTGTCCTCCATAAATTTTCGTCCATGGGGGCCGATCCACCCTTCCATTGTTCAGCCAAAGACTTTTGCTACTGTTCCTGATGATGTGTTGCGTACTGATGCCAAAACCGCGAGTCTTGGGGAACTTATTTACTTGCGAAGCTGCACTCCGGGATATGTCCCATCTTTATTTGACGAAGAATTTATCGTGACTCCGTACAATATTGACAGGGCTGCTCGGCAAATGGGATTTGACCAGGGTGTTCCATTTCTTTGTCCGTCGAAGGCTCCAAAAGAACTTTTCCCAGATATTCTTAATGCTGACACATTTTCGTCAGTGCAGAGCCTTCCTTTCTTTCATATCGGAAGAAATACGACGATAACTAGCAGATATAAGGAATTTTTGAGGGAGCAATTGTTAACCTTCCAGAAATTCTTGGAGGAGGTTGTGACAGATTCCCGCGGCGAGCCATCTTCTGACGTCTTGAAGGAGCATCCTCGATTGAAACCACTCCCAGGTAAACGAACCAGAGCTGACGACTGCAGTCCCCAAGCAGGAGTGTGGTCTAAGAAGCAAGAATGTGGCTCGGTGATCCTCAATTCCTCTAATATGCAGGTATTTAAATTTCTTTCTGTCGATTCCTTCATTTTTCAAGAGTAATTTCTTCTAAGAGTGATCCTTGCTTGAAATCAGGGAATTCCGAAAGAGAATGTTTTCACAAGATTGGCGTGCATTGAGAACGAGAAGTCTGGTAACGCTGATCTTCGTGAGAAGTCTGGCGATATTGACATTTGTGCTGGGAAGCCTGGTAACACTGATCCTTATGCTGAGAAGTCTGGTGACACTGATCCTCATGCTGAGAAGTCTGGTGATACAGGTGAGAAGTCTGGTGATACCGGTCCTTTTCCAGATGACAGAGATGGCGCAAGTTCGACTAGGCGGAGTGCTTCCCCGAGTGGTAACCTTAGTGAGCTTGTAGACGAGGTCGTGATGGAAATCAGCACTCAGAGTGAAGTAGACATCCGGAAGAATGCGGGAGAAGAAATATCTGCTATCGTTACTGTCGAGGCGACTTCCCTTAAAGATCTTCTTGAGCCGGTCCCCATTGATAAGGCAGCCATGGTGACTTTTTCTGAAGGCCTCTTGCATCTGACAAGTTTTCTGATGAAGCATTGGTAAGGCAAAATGTTGTTCCTGGGGCTATCTTTGATCCTCCCTTTGATGTCCCTCGTGCAGGTCATGTGTTGGTTGGGGGGTTCAGTGTGTCGGCTCAGTTCGAGGAGTTGTACACATCGATATAGAAGAATCACGGCCACATTGCTACCACCACAAAGCTCAAAAGTCGTCTTGCATTAGTCAATCACGTCCAAGAAGCTTTATTCTCCATTCAAGGGATGAGCGTCACGACTGGTCACACCGTTTCTGAGGAGATGATCGAAGACTGGAAGTTCCATCGAGACGTGTTTGTCCAGTATGACTTCAACGCTCCTTGGTTCTTCAAAGGGTTTTTTGAAATCCAGGAGATTCATGAATCGCAAGGTGAATTTCCCTCCACAGAATGCGTTGCTCGCCAGGAAGAAGAGGTTGAGAGGTTATCTAAGGAGTTGAAGCTGAAACAGGACGCGCTCCATAAGATGAAAGCTTCTCTTGCTCAGAAAGACGAGTTGTTGTTGAAGGACTTTCCTTGAAGGATTCGTGCTGCCTACTTGCTTTCTTTCTTTAGATGTTTTTTGAGTGATTGTGAGGATTTCCTTTCATAATTTGATTTTAGGTTTTGAACTAATAGGTGGTTGAATTGGTTTATTTTGAGATAGTTTTGTGAATGACTTTTCTGAAAGAGATTTATTCTAAATGGAATTTATATCTTGGTTATGAATGATAGCACATGTCATATGAAATTGCAAATATCATACGAAAAGGAAAGTATGAAAGGGAAACAAACATGGTGTTTGGTTATCAAATCTCTTTCTCATGTGTGGGATGTCAAGTCCCCAGTAAATTCTAAAATTATCTTTCTCGTAAAATTGTTTGATAGAACTTACTTGCTCTTTGGAGTCCCATTTGTACGAAACTGAATCTTCCCGAGCAACCTCTTCAAGGAAACCGTACACATTAATTTCCAGAGAGGGAAGGCAACTCCTCCGAATTAAGCTTCTCCTGAAAGATGCACTTCAAGGAGTTGCATTCACTGGTAAGGTGATGAAGGAATCGATGATAATGACAATACCTCGGATCTGTCATTTCTTGATTAGTCGGCGGACGCCACACAGAAGGCAGTTGCACTTCTCCGTATCGTACCCATGCCTCCAGCAATTCGAATATCTTCTCCAGTGGAAGCGGGAAACGTGGATATCTTGAGTCTAGCTTCTCTTGCATTAGTGGACGTCGTGACGTCTCTCTGTGGTTTTGATATGGAGCACGCTTCGGAGATGGAGTTGGTAAACCATCATGTGTCATCATATCCGCGGCTCGCTTGACTGGGTGACGGAATGCGGAAGGCATTGTAATATCACTGCTGAGTGAATGAGTTGAATGCTCCCATCCGCCACACTCACGCGTCCTTTGGTTGATTTCTCCCTCCTCGAGCATTTCTTCACTTGGATGAAAGGTCGCTGTGGATCGGGAAGTTTTCTGAGCTTCGGCAAGAGTCTTGAGATATAAATCTTCCAGCAAGGCTCCGTAAGCTGCAGGCTCCCTTTATTTATCCGACAGATGTGGCATCCCGGACAAGTCTTTTCCTCTACGAAGTTATCCCGAGTCTCGGTCGCCAGCTGGACCATGTTGTTCGTCTCTCCTGATTCCCCTGTGGCTACGCACTCTCTCTGCATCTCCGCTGGTAAAGGCATGACTTCTAGATAAGGATTCAACGTTTCTTGCACCGTCTGGGTAAATGCTTGCCGAACCTTCTTGTAATTGAGCTGCTATATCATTCAAAAGGCGGAATGTTTTGCTCTGCCTTCCAGTGATACCGGCTTGATTTTCCAAGACATCCTCTAGCATTCTAGCCAAACTTCCCATGATACCTGAATCATCTATGGTTTCCGGAGAATATAGCGTGCGAAGATACATCGTGAGATGAAGACCGAGATAAAAACCAAAAATGGATAGGTTAATGATTGAATCGGATCCAAGATCTATCCCAAGATTGAGAAGGTTGGAATGAATATTGGGAATCCAATTTTGCAACCTAGAGATTAATCTCCCACTGTAGTCGCCAATTGTTTATGGGTGAAAACTATTTCTGCCGGTTTTGGTAATTTGGAGTGTGTGGATGAGAAATGAATCTAAACCCTAAAAAAATGCACTGCACGGGAGTGCTTTGTGATTCGAGAAATCAATCTGTACACTTCTGGCCTAAACCAAGAAATGGTCGTTTCAGACTTGCTTCGGTCACAAAGTGAAGGAGATGGGGTTGATCTTAGGGAGGGAAGCGAAGAAGGTGTTGAGATTGTGAAGGTGTTGGCTATGTATGGCTTGTATCAGAAAGCTGAACTGGCTTGCAGAATGTAAGCTATCAATTCCGGTGTTTGAATACGGTTGTATTAACACTTGCTTCTGTTGTCTTGTCTTGTTTGAAAATAGGGAGGAGAATCTATTTATACAAGTCATTGAGCCTAACCCACGTCTCTCATGGGAAGTGTAGAAAGTGGAGTGATGGAGTAGTGGAGTTGCGTGTATTAGTGTCACACGATCAGTCTTGCCCACTTCTCCCATCATCACTAACCGTCCATAACTTCCTGACACGTTCTTGTGATGGCGTGTTGTGCGGTGCACGCTGTAAACCTCCAGACCAATACCCCAGTATGTATCCCCCAGTTTGTGAAATGATTGATGTCTTGAATGTGTGGATCGTGGGACCCACAGGAAGTAGCATGTAATGCTAGGTTAAATAACTAAGTTATTTGGGAATTTGATACTTGTAAAATATCACGTGAATTCTATGCATTAATGCATTGAATGTATTTAGCATGAGTGAAGCATCGCTGTTTTAAGGCTTAATGGAGTAAGTCACGATTAAGCTTCTTAAAATAGATGCATGTCTAGTCATCTTCAAGTGATCGTTTGGGGTTGTACAGGTAAGTCCTGACTTGGACGATCACTTGGTGTGGTAGAGTGACGGATGGTAATCACCGCGACACCTCATTGACCAGTTAACTCCTGACCAGGGTTGTATAACCAAGTATATGAAGTTGAACGGACGAGATGATCTTTGAGACACTCATCTGCGACCGTAAGTAGAATTAGGGTTTATGAAGAGGTGCGCAAGCATCAGTCTTCAGCTTGATCGAATCCAAGCTTGGGACACGATTTTGGCAAGGCCGATCATGCATGCGTGTAGACGACATGTCGGTGTACATGGCCATACCTCATTGTCTCGTGAAAGTGTGATCTAAGACACTCGATTTGTCCGGTGAAGAGGAGTGGTTAAGATCATTTTGCGACAGAAATCCGGTGCCGCAAAGGCCGCGCGTCATGCCAACTTCGGGCGCGCGTTTCAAGGCGACCAAGCCTGGTCGGTCTTGGCCGATTAGTCTGGTGTGCAGATGACGGGTTGGTGTACATGCCTGTATTTCATTGTCCCATAGAAACATGATCTAAGCCACTCAATTTTTCCGGCAAAGTTGAGTGGTCGGGATGAGTTTGCAATTGGGAGGCATGACCACGCCTAGTTTGGGCGTGCGAATCAAGGCAACCAGGCATGATATACCTTGGATGATCGGGTGTGGAGATTGATGGGTCCACGGCGATCATGTTGATGCACACCGGACCTTCCTAGTCTATTCCTGGACCCTTCATTCGTGCAGGAGAAAATGAACGCTTGTGATGTTCAAACCCTAATTAGGGTTTCACCGGCCGTGCGTCATGCCTTGTTTGGACGCACGAACTGGAACGACCAACTATAGTTGGTCCTGAACGATCGGTCATGTATGTAGGCGGGCCCACGGTGATTGTGTTGACATGCTCTGGGACCTTTTAATCTACATCTACCCCCTCCATCTATGCATGCGAAGATGGATGGTTGAGACTGCTTTGCGACACATGTAATGTGCCGCAGACCCTAAATTAGGGTTACTCGTCCGCGCTGCTTTGGCTGGACGATTTGGCAAGCCATGCTACCCTTTTGGGGAGGCCGACCATGCGGGGCCCGCATTGGGTCGGTGGTGAATACTCCAATACCTGCCTGGGGGTTATGGATCCGATCTAAGCCATCCTATCATGCTGGTGAAGTTGGATGGTCGTGATCGTTTCTGAGACTAATACGGACAGTCCATATGCTCGATCGGGCTAGTATAACACTCCGAGAGTAATAGCCTGTACGGGTATGTCGTACATGCCTCCTTATTTAATGCTTGGAGATTCGTGTTGCTCTGCTGAGAGCGATCACTCAGTCGTCATGTCGCACCAATAATGAGAATAGAGTAGTACAGGAAATACAAGGCTGGTCATGCATTAATTGGTAATGCTATAAGTTTATAGTGAAGAAGTATTCTCCACTTTATCAGTGGCTTTATCCTTTGCAGGATGTTAGCGCATAGTTTTGGCTTTTATTATTTTAGCCTTAAATGAAAATCCACCATCAACAGGGGTTTTTCTAAATTTTCGGTTTCCTCGTTAACAAAACTTCTGGTGTTTTTGTTATTTCTTTTACTCATTAAATTTTGTTATATAATTGAAATATCACTGGTTGTGTGTTTGAATCGATCAATTGGGAAATCCAACCTTTGGTTGTTGACTGAAATTGATTGGTCCTTGAACATTGGTCTTTGGTATCGTTCATGTGTTTTCTCTTGTATTCAATTAGACTCGCAGATTTCTATTTGCTTGAGTAAGTATTGAATCGAGAAAGAGAGATATAACTCTTTGATATACTTTTATTAAGATTGAGTCTGACCGTCTAGTTGATTCTCTTAAAAGTATATTGGAGTTAGTCCATACAGATTGTTAATCAAAATATTAGGTGTGGTTGTTGTACCCCCCGTTTTTTCACTACGCAACTATAAATGAGGCTTAAGCATCATTTATACTCTTCCGGCTAAGCTATGAAGCTTACTTGGTGCATGGTCCAATATGTACCTTCAACCAACTACCCCTCCCTATATATGTTAACTTGAAATTTTTAAAACTTAAATTGGAGGAGAAAAAATCATTCATCAAGTCCCAAGGTCGTGATGGCCGCACCTTACTACCCAGACCAACTGCAATGTACGTCTGTGATGGATGCACATTCGGTTCTAGCTCACATGCCAGTTCCATTGTTCGACCATGATGGATGAACATTTCCTGAGCCAGGTCTAGTAAAGGGCCGTGATAGCTGTATTTTTGGCTTTGGCCCATAGGCCACTCCAAAGTCCAGCAGGGATGGCTGCACATTGGCAAGGCCAGCCTTCTCTGGCCTGATGAAACATAGTGATGCAATATTGGCTCTAGTCTAATGACATCGTAGTGTTCTATGTTAGCACCAACTTTTCTCAAGGCCATCTACCCAACTGGCCTAATGCATCCTTTGATGCGACATTGGCCTTTGGCCAATATAGCTTACAACTTACACTCTCTTGGTGCCATATTTGGCTTGACCAATATGCCCATGCAATATGTCATTTTTGGCAGCATATTGGCCTAAGACAATGTTCCTTGTACTACGCAACAAAAGCTTTGGATGAATCTTCATCTTAGGCCATGGCGCATCTTTGAGCATGCGCCATGCTAAAAACACGGGGTAATTGTCTCGATCTCATATCCATAGACGATCACACGAAGTGTGAACCGATTTGTTGTATTGTCTCGACTCAGTCTATAGACAATCACTTTCGGTAGAGGACTTATAGGTGGATAAATTAAAGATTGTAGTGTATTTGGGTACCCTCGTTTTTTCAATTGGTATCAGAGCAGGCAAACACGAAAAGATCTAACAATTTGTGTTTGGTGCGATCCAACCTATATGAATTGAATCTATGTCTGGTTCAGTTAACGTTATGCAAGAGTATGAATACTCAAAAGTTGAGGATGTTACACCTTCGTTAACTCATGATCCAGGAGTTACAAAATTTAAGAGTACATCTGAGTCTATCTTTGATAGAAAAGAAGATGATGATAAAGAGTTAGAAAAACTCCTAAAGCCTATAAGATATTTGTCTACAAGGATGTTAATATTAAAGACAAAGTCAAATCTTCTTAAGAAAGAGATCAGGAAAAAAGACATTTAACTGAATATTCTAGCCAAAGAGAATATGGATCTCACTGTAAAAGTAGAAGCTCTTGGAAAATCTCTTATTCAAGAACAAGAGATTCATCCTATGACTCTGACTAATGATTATGTTATAATTTCTTCTGATGAGGAAAGCAAAAGTCCTTGCTCTACTTTTACAGATCGTGATAACAAGACTTGTTTGATCACGTCTGAAACAGATCATGATGATGGGAGTTTGCCTAACTATGTCAAGTCAGAAGAGAATGAAGAACCATCTTCTACAACTACTGATGATCAAACGAAATCTTGTCTAAAGGAAAATTTGAACCGATTCCGTGAAAAGATCGTAAGAGTACAACTTTCAGTCACTTGACAGGAAACTTATACTTCTTCAAAATAATGTGGTAAAAGTATTAAAAGAAGTTTCTTGTCTTAAAAAACTGAAAGATCATTCCTGAGTAGAAAGACAGAATATACCACAAACTGATAAAATCAACTCAAGAGAATCATAGAAAGAGTTGATAATCACTTCTGGAAAAAATTTCCTCCTCACTCATGTCGAAACAGTCTTTGTTTACATGAAGGACCATTTCAAAAAAAAGGGAAGGAAATAATTTCATCCAAAAGAAACAATCGGGGAAGATGATGGTATTTTTCAATGATGTTGTAGTAAGATGATTCGTTCACTCAGATTTGTTGAGAATTTGTTTTAAGATTTAATAAAGAAAATAAGGAAAAATATATATACACAATTTGTCACAAGATGAAGAGATACTGAGACGTGGGATTCCACTACTTTTCATATTGTTATGGTTCAGTCATTAACTCTAGACAATATAGCTCAAACAAAAGAAGTTGTGACTCTAGTTCTTTGCCAAAAATATATTTCATAAAATATTATTTGTAAGTTAAAAGCATGACGCATCTAAAGTATTTAGAACTAAGCATGCGGCATCTAAAAAAATAAAAAATAATTAATAGAAATCATAAAGCAATTAAATCTATGCAAAAAGTCAATAAAAGAATTAATTCATTTACCACAATCATGAAAAATTACTTCCTCCGTCGTCCCAGCGATGGGGTCTAGCTCCTCATACTCAAAACACGCTCAAAATAATTTTCCATAGCTCAAAAAGGTGTTTTATTGAAGAAAAAATATAAAGCAGTGTGTTTGTAACAGTTATAATTGTTACAAAACCTACTGTTACAAATGAGTTGTCACAAAGTAGCTGTTACAAGAAAACTATAGTTCAAAATTGTCGCAAAACAACAGTCTTATCTGGAAGAAAACGTAACGGTTTTTTCGACACTAGAAAACGACTGCTTTTTGCAGTCTATTGTTCTTCGTGTTCTTCTCTCATGGCAGCAACAACAACTCTCTCCAACTCTAATTCCTACACTCTGTTCTCCTTACTCTTCATCCCCTCTTCTAAAACTCCTCAGCACCTTATATAGCCTCTCATGCACAAGAAATCTCTTCCATAACTACAAATATTTTTCATTACTCGGCATTAAGGAAAATATTATCGGGAATATCTTCTTACCTTTTAAACTTCCAAAACCAACAAGAACTCCTTCTTCTATGTTCTACACTTTTACACGTTTCTGAGTTGGCAAAGAAATCTCTTTCAATCAATAGAATATATTCCAGAGAGTAAAATCTTCTCTCACAGTTCACGTATCTCCCATAATCAATTCCAGAATATCAAGTATTTATCACGTGAAATCTTCTTGCATACCATTCCTGTTTTAATGCAACAAGATATTCCCAATCAATTCCAGCGAAAAGATCCCAACAAATCAACCCAGAAATCAACACAGGAAGTTACGCAATCTGAAACTATTTTCCCGCCAAAATGTATTTTTTAAACAGTGAAGAAGATGGTGATGATTGCCCCTTATCCAGTGATAGGGTGTGGATAACACGTTTCTTTCGGGGTGCCCCGGGCAACTTTTCGAGCCGAATTTCCACACATATTTATTTCTCCAAAAACACCTACACAGACACAAAAACACCATAATAAGTACAAAATCGAGTACCAACATGGAGATAATTGAGGACAACTTAGACACAAAAATGTGTCTATCAGAAGATTTCCAATAATTGTTTCAGACGATCAAACTGATGTGCATAATAAAGAAATCCTTAGAATGAGAAAATCTTATGAAAATATCATTGACAGAATTAAGAGAGATTTATCCATCTCTGTAAATTCTCACATCAGTACGGTTTCTCCTCATGATCATATCATTAGATCAAGGAAGGATCATCTACTTGGGAGAAAATACATTGAGCAGAAACATCCAAAGAGAAACATGAACTATGTTTCTGATACTCGTTGTAAGCTCGATAAAGCTTACTCCGATACAACCTAGTTGTATGGAGAATGTGTACCCTCATCCAATTTCATGCTCACATTTTTGGGATGAGGAAGCACATAAAATGAGATCACATGTTATTGTGTTTTATCAGAAAAAATTGTGACAATTCTTGGATAAGCTGTGAATCCATCTTGTCTTACAAATTATTGTTCATGTTTATCATGATCTTCCATAATTAGGGTTTATTTAAAATTTTTGAATTTTAATAAACCTTCCATCTTGAGAAGTTCGGACGCAAGTAACAAAATATATTCTTAATATATTTTAGGTATGAAAGTTGTCTCTTCTTAAGATAAACATCCTCTTGCTTGTATTGTAAAACCCTAATTAATTCTTATTTAAATCTTTGAGTATGCCTCCAATAACTCGCAGTATTTCAAAGGTAAATAAGGAGGAAGATCAAAGAGTTAAGGATTGTCAAGGAATCAATACAGAAAGGAGGAAGAAGAAGATCATATCAAAAATCATGTCTGATTATGAATCTGATAGTTCAACTGGATCCCAAGATGAGTCATGTCTGCTGGCTTACAACCTTCAAGATCCAACTAAAACCAAGTGGATTTCGTCTGATAGTATGGTAGACTATATCCATGGTTTTGAAGAACGAAGAACCAATCTCATATTAACGGTTCGAAATCAATATTGGCTCAAGGAAAGGATTGAGGAAACAAAAGATGATCTTGCAGACATGAAGGTTCAAGTTGAAAAGCTTGAAAAACAACAAGTGGTTGCTGACAAGTCTCTAGAGACATGCTTCAAGAGTTTGAACATTGAAGAAACCTCAGTGAACAATCAGAGCACCACTAGGGATTAAGTTATATGATGTAATACTTAATCCAGAAAAATAGACATCAATCTTTTGATTTTCTTCGATTATTGTATAAGGTCTATTTTTGAATAAAACTATCATTATTTATGAATACAATTATTTCTTTATAATTTTTCTTGTGATAGTTACCGATTACATAGCCTGTGAATGAATGTTTATATTTTTTCTTTGTGTATTCGGTTTATGGGATGTCTGATTTCGGTTTTCATAACCTTAATATTCGATATCATATGATGTAACCCTTATGGTTTGTGTGGCTTTTTGATTTTAGCGGGATTAAGTTCTATCCCATGTTGGTAAGCTTTATTAAAGGATCATAAGGTGTTCCGATTGAAACTCATATGTGAAAAGTCACAATATGTTGAATCAATTTATGTTTACATGAGTTGTGTTTAGCATAACATATGTGTTTCGGGTTTTCAACTTTTGCTATTGGCACGCATAGTTAAAACCGTTTCAACCTTTCTCTAGTAAAGGTTGCTTTTTTTGTTGTTCTTTTGTTCGTACGTGAGGATGACAACACACTAGGGGGGGAGTTCTTACTTGAACTTGCGCTTAATGATATATCTTTCCGGGGAGAAGAGGCTACGGAATCTGAGGTGACGAATTAGTTAGTTAATCGTTTTCTTGTTTAAGAAAAGTTTGTTTATATTGCATATATATTTCTTTTGCTTAAAAAAATTTCGGTATAATTGATGTTCCATTATTGTGTATGGATGTGTGTGTGTAAGATTCAATTGTTTCCGGTTATGAAAAATTGTGTCAATTTATTTGGCTTACTGTTTGGTATCTTCTTTATTGTTGGGTATCAAGTGTTTTTGCTTAACGAAATTCGGTGCAATTGCGGTGCTATAATGTCTATTTTTGTTTCAATTGCTTCCGGTTAAGAAAATTGAAAAAGCGCGGGTCTAACAACCACACCCAATAATTCGTTTGGCAATCTGTATGGACTAACTCCAATATACTTTCAAGAGAATCAACTATACAGTCAGACTCAATCTTAAGAAAAGTATATCAAAGAGTTATATCTCAATTTCTCAATTCAATCCGCAATCAAACAAATAGGAATTTGCGAGCCCCATTGAATATAAGAAATAACTTGGACGGTATCAAAAACCAATATCCAAGTGTCAATCAATTTAATAACAACCCAAAGGTTGGATTCACAATTGATTGAACTTACTTACAACCTGTGATATTTCAATTATATACACAAACATAATTCAGAAAATAAATAACACAGACACCAGAAATTTTGTTAACGAGGAAACCGCAAATGCAGAATAACCCCGGGACCTAGTCCAGAATAAACACACAGTGATTATAGGTTGTTACACCAATTTCCTACTACCTATTCGGACTAGATGTAATACCTGCTTCAGTACTAATAAAACTCCTATCACAACACCGATTTTCTTTAGGAATTTTTCTCGTAAATCTTCTAGCAGAACCCAAGGCTTTCTTTAAAAGATACAACAACACGATTGATACGATTCGATCTTTTGTTTGCACAAAGTACCGATTTGATTTCCCTTTAGATGTAAATCAAGGTTTTGGAAATCTTGTGTTTATTTTAATAAAAACAATTACTTGGTAAAATTAATATCAAAACAAACTTGTAGATTAGGGATTATTATACTCTTAAATAAAGGAAGAGAAACCTAATGATTCTACAACAAGAACAACTAGAATAAATCTAGAGATATCTTGTTTAAAACTTCTTAAGGATTTTTATGAGATACCTTAATCAAAGTTTTCTTTCTAGCTTTCGATTTCGACTAACAAGTGTTGATATACGATCGGAAACTGAAATCTATTAAAACCTAGGGTTTATGATCAACAACTCTTGAATGGTTTTATATCAGAAGAAAAAACCTTATAATAGACAAGAGGTGAAAAACCTAGATTACAAGTTGTATAATAAATCACGAAGATTAAATCCAACTCGGCTGTGTGATCCCCAATACAAAGACTTTTATTTTACTCTTGTTCACGAAGAACAGAAGACATGGAAAACAACCTTATGAGCTTACACCAATTTTCCAAAGGGGATAAAACGTGTAGCACTCATGAACCTTTTATTTATAGTCAAAGGTAACTTGGAAGCTACGCAAAGCTATTTTCCTTTTTCAAGACTCTCCTAATTTTGGGAGTCTTTCCTAAGTTACGACTCTTGCCAAAATAATTAAATAAATAATTAATTAGCAAATATTGTATTTATGTGAATAAATCACATTTTAACTTAGGCAGGAAATAAGAATTATCACAAACACTTTAATATGGTAATCAAATATGTTTGGATTAATAGCCAACTTGCCTAGATAAGGAAACATCACCAATTTGACTAAAAAAGACTTCTCGTCACGTAATTGGGCCCAAGTCCGTGAACCGTTACAAGCAGTCCATGGATTGTTTCCTACTAATGAACTATAACAATTACAGCAACAATTATAATTGTTACTTTAATAAATCACTCATAACTTCATTGTTATAACTCGGAATTGAGTGATTCTTGGCTCGTTGAATTCGTAAGATCATTCACTATAACATGAGAACCTTTCCAGGGATAAAGGTTATTGTCAAAAAAGTCGTCGCTCAAACAGCCTCGAGTATATATACATAAATGTACATTAACCGTCATAGGAATTGTTCCATATAGTGAGCATTTGTTTCGATAGATTAGAAAGGTAGAATTGAACAAGAATCCAAATGAAATCAATTACCACATACCTTTGTTGATGAAGTCGTTGTTGATGTCTTCTTGTAATTTTCAGTCTTCATCCTTAAGAGTAGTTCTTCTTAGACCTAATCTAGTCTGAAACTATCTTTAGTATACTAAATCAAGAATGCATTTTGGCAACTAAAATTGACAACTAACTTGACATACCAAAGCTAGTGGGTTCAACCGAGCAATGCTCTAACAAAAATAATTGTGCAAGTCAATTTATTTTGGTTGGTCTGTATTGTTTATGGCTTAACGAAATACGGGATCATTTGTTTAGTCCAAACCGATTCCGGATAAGAGAAACTAAATTAATTCTGATATTATTATTTTTTATCAAATTGGAGGATTCGGTTAATCAAATCCAACCAAATGCATTGACAAGAAAAACTAGTTAACTAACCTAGTGTTTGTCTTGTCTAAAGAGGAAGGACTAAGTTATTGTCTGAATAATTAGAGCCTGGTGAGAGAAATAAAGTTAATTCTGATCTTTATTTTAGTCTAATCGAAATAAGCTATTGTATGTTTGCAATCGGTTTAACAAGTGAAAAGCGGGGGTCTAACAACCACACTCAATATTTCGTTTAGGAAATATGTATGGACAAACTCCAATATATTTCCAAGAGAATCAACTAGACAGTCAGACTCAATCAAGAGAAATACATTCAAAAGTTATATCTCTTTTTCCTCAATGTAATCAGCAAATCAAACAGATAGAAATCCGTGAGCCTGATTATTATGAGAAACAACTTGAACGGTACCAAAGACCAATGTTCAAGTGTCAATCAATTTATATCCTGTGATATTTAAATCATATAGAAAATATAATCCGGAAAAGAAATAACACAAACACCAGAAATTTTGTTAACGAGGTGTTGATGGTGGATTTTAGTTCAGGGCTAAAATTGTAAAACAAGTATTTAATGTGCTGACATCCTGCAAAGGGTAAAGTCGTTTGATACGTGATGAGTACCTCTTCACTTTATTTATTCGAAGCAATTCAATAAATATACAAAATTCACCCAGAATGGTGCATGTAGCAACAATCCCAAATATTCTGTGAATTTTAGCATTATTAATTAATGCATGATTTGCCTAGTATTTACTGTGTAGTTCCTTGCCGAACTCTCATTGTTAGCATGACATGAAGACTGAGTGTTCACTCTCAGCAGAGTAACATAAATCTCCAAGTGCCAATTTTGAGACATGTACGAAATACCGTACATGCTACATCACTCTCTGACAAAAGAGAATTTCGAATCGATGCGCTCTCAGCTCGGTTGAACGTATTTAATTTCCTTAAGGAAAATATGGACTATCCATATCAGTCTCAGAAACGATCGCAGCTACACAAGCTGGCCGCGCAATTTAACAAGCCTAGCCAAAACTTGGAAAGAATGGGCGATTGACGTGATGACCACCTGCGGGCCCACTTGTGACCTAGCCGGTCGAACATCACACGAACACCTCCCAGCAACGTCAAACGCCAACCCTAAATAGGGTGACCGTGCTTCTTTGTAGAGGTTCAATCGAACGTAGACTATCCAGGGAAGTCTAAAACCATCGCAACCGTCCAACTTTGCAAGCGTGGTTGGACGGATTATATAATCCCATGATTGATCAGAGAAGCGTCAACGCACACGTTGGCGGGCCCACTCCTCACTAACCCGATCGGTTTTCTCACGAAAAATCCATGGAGCAATGAACGTTTGCACGAAGCATGGATGGCGTGATGCTTTGAAATGTCTCGGAAATTCCACTAGTGTCTTAAAACGATCACAACCATCCAACTTAGCCAGCCTATTTGGATGGCTTAGATCGTACCTAGGACCATCAGGAAGGTGCACATATGTTCACTGTAAGCCCAACGTGGGACCCACACATTAGTTCGTCCCAAAGTAGAAGCATGGTTTGCCAAACCGTTTGGCCAAAGTCACGCTGCGTGACCGTTTAAAAACCCTAATTAGGGTTCGCGGCGATGCATATCTGTCGTAGTTCGATCGCGTCTGTCCATCTTCGCCAGCCTAAACCGAGGGTGTATATATAGACTGAAGAGGTCCCAAGGATGTCGACGTGATCACCATGGGCCCATCTGTGCGTTTGACCGCCCGTCTTAGGTGAACCATGGCCGAGCGTCTCGAAACGCACGCCCGAAGGTGGCATGTCACGCGGATTTCAAATCCTTTGCGGCAATGGATTTCTGTCGCAAATCGATCACGACCACTCATCTTTGCCAGTCAATTTGAGTGTCCTAGATCAAGCCTTCGTGGGACTGAGAGGTATAGACGTGCACAACAACGGACCGCCACCATGCGTGACCGATCGGTCCTACCAAAAGTAATGCCCATGCTTGAATTCGATCAAGCCAAAGAGGGATGCTTGCGCACATCTTAAAAACCCTAAAATTCCATCAACGGTCGTAGATATATGCCGTAAACCATCTCGTCCGTCCAACTTTTCCAGCTTGGACGGACAACCCAGGTTAAAAGCTAGACGGCCAATGAAGCAGCTCGGTGATCACCGTCCGCCACTCTTCCATAGGGAGTGATCGACCAGGGGGTGACTCGCCCGTGCGACCTCCAAACGATCACTTGAAGATGGTTGGACGTGATGCTATTTTAAGACGCTTAATCCGCGACTTATTCGGTTAAGATTTAAAACGACGATGCTTCATACATATTGATTGTTTTCGATGCATTACATGCATCGAGCATACACGATATTTCACGAATACCAACTCCTTAAATAACTTAGCACCGTATGCTATTTCCTGTTGTGGGTCCCATGATCCGCTCGTTCGAGACATCAAGCGTGTCACAAACTGGGGGATACTTACTGGGGTATTGGTCTGGCGATTTACAGCGTGCAGCGTGCAACGCGCCATTACAAGAACGTGTCAGGAAAAGGTGGACGGTTAACAGTGATGAGGGAAGTGGGAAAAGGTATGATCGTGTGATAATCACCACTCCTACACGATCCCACTACCACATCACTTCACCTCCTCCACTTCCTACGAGATGAGGGTTGCGCTCAATGACTTGTATAAATAGGTCCTTCACCTATTTCTAAACAACACAGACGGAGAGAAACCAAGTGTTGTCATAGTATTCAAAAAACACCCAGAACTGATAGCTTTCATTGTGCAAGCCAGTTCATCATTCTGATACAAGTCATAAACAGCCAACACCTTCACAATCTCAACACCTTCTTCGCTTCCCTCCCTAAGATCAACCCATCTCCTTCACTTTGTGACCGAAGCAAGTATGGAACGGCCATTTCTTGGTTTAGGCCAGAATTGTATAGATTAATCTCTCGAATAAAAAGCACTCCCGTGCAGTGCATTTGTTTAGGGTTAGATTCGTTTCTCATCCACACACTCAAATTTACCAAAACCAGTAGAAACAGTTTTCACCTATAAACAATTGGCGACCACATTGGGAGATTAATCTCTCGGTTGTGAAGTCAATTTCTTCAATACCCAGTTCAATTTTACTGATTTCAAAATGGTGGATCTTAGGTCTGAATCAGCAACCAATCCCGACGGAACTACCGCCGACATCACTCTCGGCATCGATATCCCGGTCAGTGGCGTTATCGTACAACCCGTAAATACGATCAATGCATATCGTGGAATTACGTCCTCTACCACCAACACCAGCGGAGCAGGATATATTTAATTGGGCGTGACACCTCCTATCACCAAAGCCAGAGCAGTTGCAAACCCCGACATTTCTTCAAGTGTAACGCCTCCAGTCGTCACCAGAGAAACTACCACTCCTCCGTCAGGACGAGGAGCTGGGGGATCCATAGGAGGACAAACCTCTATTACAATGATGGATTTGATGGAAAGACAAGAAGTTCTTTCTAAAGCCCAAACGGACATGGCTACGACTCAGAAAGAGGTACTCACTTTTCTCAAGACATTAACCGAGCGATTGACACGAGAGTCACGACAACCCCTGGAGCTAACAAGGAGCGCAGTCAATACAACCGGAGCAGGCACTTCAACGGCGCGGGCCTACATGGAGGAAGAAGCTCGTGCTGCTCCTGAACGTCCAACGGAAAGGGACCAACCATCCGACTTCATTACGCGTGAGGACCTGGAGAGACTCCTCCAAAACCGGGGCAAAGGAAATCCAATGGACATGTACCAGCATCAACATCCATACCCTCAGGATGTACAACGAGTTCCTCTTCTAAGAGGATACACCTCTCCTCAGTTCTCCCTTTATTATGGTATTGGTAACGCTCGTAAACACATCTCTCGGTTTTTGGAATCTTCAGGGGAACACGAATATAATCATGTTCTTCGCCTGAAAGAGTTCTCAAAGTCACTTACTGGAAGAGCGTACACCTGGTACAACAACATCGCACTAACAGCATACCCAATTGGAGTGAGATGGTAATTGCTTTCTACAGGAAGTATTTCTTCGTGTCTGAGAAGATCACCTTTTCAGCCTTGGGGAGAATCTTTCAACGAAACAACGAGCATCCAAACGACTTCGTTAATAGATTCAGGATTCAAGCGTTGGATTATCATGATCTGAATGTCACCGAACGCCAGTTGGTGGAGTTATGCATTAACGGAATGGTGCCCATATACCGTGCTTTGTTAGAAAATCTGGGCTTTCAAACATTTTCAGAGCTCCATGAAGCCGCTAAGCGCTCAGCCACAACGGCCCCGACATTGTTGGAAAGAACCAGAATTGTTCGAAATGAAGGTGCACATGAGACTCGAGGAAGCAGGCGTCTCATCAACAAGCAATATAACACTGGTCCTTCTGTGAGTATGGTAGGCGAATGAGGAAAAAGGAAAGCTTCAGCAACGGAACACAGCCCAAGCGTGCGGCTCCAGCGCAGACAAATTCATCTCGAAAGGGAGCGGGCAAGACTCTTATACAAGAAGCTGAAGATGCGGTTCCAAACTTCCCATTTCCCATGAATGAAGTCATAGAACTCGTGGATTCAAGATAACGCGATCAAACTCCCCCCTCTCAGACGTCCGCCGACCGAGGAAGAGATGGCAAATCCCAAAGATTTCCATTACCATAGGTTCATATTGAAGCACGTTTTCAGGGAAAAGATAGAGGCAAGAGAGCTTCAGTTAGGAAACGAAGGTGTTTATAGAGATCCTCTTCCTATCAGGAGCTGCATGATTTCTGGGGATTCTGTTCGCAAGACTCTACAGTCTACGATGGAGCATTTATGTGAAATATTGTATTTCTCCAAGGCACAACGTCAATATATATTTGCAGCCCTCAACCGCATTGTGTCAGGAAGGCGTTAGTGTTCAGAAGAGGAAGCAATTTCGAAACCTCAGTCTTTCATGGAAGATGCAACTAGCAAGAGGAACTGGGGACTCTTGACCGTCACTCGTTTGAAGGATGTAGAGTTCGATGGCACGTTGATTGATGTGGCCTCTGAATTCAACATCATTACTGTCAAGACCTTGAAAGCAGCAAAGATTTCGAAACAAGAAGCTATTCGCAGCTCAACCGTAATCAAGAATTCAGAGGGAGAATTTAGAGATGCATATGGATACATTGATCTTGAAGTTAAAGTGGGTGATGCCCTGACACATGCAAAATTCTACATAGTCAAAGAATATCCGAATTATGATATGGTCCTGGGACGCCCATGGGTACACGACAACAAGGCAACGCTGGGAGTACGTCATTTGCCGATTTCAATACCTGAAAGGATCTCCAACAAGCCATCCAATCCCGAAGACTATTTGTCGTATCAATCACTCACAAATGTGACGCAATTACCTGGAGAGACCCCGCCAGCATATGTTAGGAGATTCCGGACCCAAGTAAGTCTTATAGAACAACCCTTTTTGCAACCGGTCACTCCTCTTTCTGATAAGTCTTGGGGACTCGCTCCAATTAACAACCCAACCGCCACTAGGAGATGTGAATAGGATGCTGGTCCTTTCAAACACTTTGTCAAAATTTTAGAAGTTGTCTCGACTAAAGATGGCGAATCCAAGGACCAAGTAGGTGTACAACGCCCAAACCCATTTCAAATTGGAGATTTGGTAACAAAGGCGACCGCGTTTCAAGTTGGAGATGTGACAGTGAAAATGACCGCTCACTCTGATTCACCTACAGAAAGGGGAGATAAGTCATACCTGGTGGTAGATGTTATCTTAGGCGGTTACTGCAAGCTCATCAATGCCAACAAACTGGAAGGCGTGACGATTCACTCACGATGGCTCGAACCTTACAGTACCTAAGACGCTGTGCTACCACTTCCTCCAGCGTTCTCCATACCTAAAGAGTTGTGCTATCTTTTCCTCCATCGTTTTCTTTAGTGTTCCTTCCAACAATTTCCTATTTCATTCAATATTTGTAATTCCTCCAAAATGATTGCACCGCTTGCATTCATAATTAGGGTTTAAATTTCCAAATTAATCAAAGTATTATTTCCTTTTAGGAATTTCTTTACCCCTTAAACGTGACACAAAATTCATCATAAACTGTCACTACCCACCAGATTAAACCAGAAAGAAAACCCTAAAAGAAACATCTCATATCCTTTGGAAAACGTTGGAAGAATAGAATATGTGCAGAAGAAAAGAGGGAAAGTGTTTCGAGCAGTCTACTCCAACAGAATCAGGAAAACCTCACGACAGGAGCACGGACAGGTTCGTGGTGTTTCATTATAGCATTACTTTTTCATCACAAGAATAACATGCGATCACATGAAGGCGAATCATTTCCTGAGAAGGTTCTGATATAACCATATTGGAAGATTTATCTCAAAACAATATGAAACCCTTGTTCAAACAAGCAAGCAAAAAAGAAGAAGACCTTGAACTCAGCCACCACTGAGTACAAGTAGGAAGTGTTCACAAATTACGAGAAAGTACTCCTCCAAAAAAAGAGAAGAAAAGGAACAGGGAGATTTATTCATCAAGGAAATCAATCGTGTCTTCACCGGAGTCTACTTCAACACCGTCGTCATAGGCCGCAACTGCTTCTTCCTTTAGGTCTGCCTCAACTTCCCTTTCGGATGTTTCTGGGATGTTAATAACGTTCTCCGCTTCAACATCCTCAGTAGGAACATCTTCCATATCTTCCTCGAGGGCCAATGTAGCCGTGAAGATTGTGCTGACAACCTTTCGGCGCTCGGGTTCATCCGTTTCAGAATCAAGGATTATCACGCCATCGTGAATCGTATAATCACACTTATCTTCCCTCGGAGGGCGTTCATGTTCAACTCTTCGCCTTTTCAGCCGTGCCGCAAACCTCTCAGCTCTCACGCTTACTGGTGATTGCGACGCTTCATCATATCTCCATTTTTCCTCCCTGTCGATTGAAGCCAAAAGAGTTTGAGTACGCTTTCGAGCGATGCGCAGATGCAGAATCGACATGACCTGTATAACATAACCAGCCTCGCGAAGTGGAAGATCGATTTTAGCCATCACCTCCTCAAACGCATCAGCCTCAGGTTTGTTGACTTCGAAGCTTCTTTCCGGAAAAGTACCAAAATAGTAATCACCAGAAGCCTCCATGAGATTTTGCAGGAAGAGATTATGATTATATCAACATATATAAAAACAATCATGATTAATCAGAAGATCAAGTCGTATAATAAGCCTGGAGCAATACCTGGAACAGAGAAGGAATCAATTCTACGATGGGAGGCGTCTTAGAGCCTTCTTTATATTTCGCAAGTTAATGGGATACCGGGAAGAAAATGAGTCTTTACTTGCCGTGTATAGAGGCTACAAATGCGGGATAGCAATCAGCGGATGCTTATCAAACCTGAATATTTGAAGGCAGCTACCGTGCGATAAAAAGAAATGCATCCAGTCCAAGAAACGGACCAGATTACATTCGGGTAACACGAACTGAAACCTTTCATGTGAATTTATTTTACTGTCACCATCTAATGCCTACCCCGCAATAATGCAACCATTATGTGCTAGGCAGGGGACTTAATGTTGATGGTGGATTTTAGTTCAGGGATAAAATTGTAAAACCAATATTTAATGTGATGACATCCTGCAAAGGGTAAAGCCGTTTGATAAGTGATGAGTACCTCTTCACTTTATTTATTCGAAGCAATTCAATAAATATACAAAATTCACCCAGAATGGTATATGTAGCAACAATCCCAAATATTCTATGATTTTTTAGCATTATTAATTAATGCGTGATTTGCCTAGTATTTCCCGTGTTGTTCCTCGCCGAACTCTCATTGTTAGCATGACATGACGACTGAGTGTTCACTCTCAGCAGAGTAACATGAATCTCCAAGTTCCAATTTTGAGACATGTACGAAATACCCGTACAGGCTACATGACTCTCTGACAAAAGAGAATTTCGAATCGATGCGCTCTCAGCTCGATCGAACGTATTTAATTTCCTTAAGGAAAATATGGACTGTCCATATCAGTCTCAGAAACAATCGCAGCTACACAAGTTGGCCGCGCATTTAACAATCCTAGCAAAAACTTGGAAAGAATGTGCGATTGACGTGATGACTACCGGCAGGACCACTTGTGCCCTAGCCGGTCGAACATCACACCTCCCAGCAACGTCAAACGCCAACCCTAAATAGGGTGATCGTGCTGCTTTGTAGAGGTTCGAACGAACGTAGACTGTCCAAGGCAGTCTAAAACCATCGCTACCGTCCAACTTCGCAAGCGTGGTTGGACAGATTATATCATCCCATGAACGATCAGAGAAGCGTCAATGCACACGTTTCCGGGCCCACTCCTCACCAATCCGATCGGTTTTCTCACGACAAAGCCATGGAGCAATAAACGTTTGCTCGAAGCATGACTGGCGTGATGCTTTGAAAGGTCGCGGAAATTCCACTAGTGTCTTAAAACGATCACAACCATCCAACTTAGAAAGCCTATTTGGATGGCTTAGATTGTACCTAGGACCATCAGGAAGGTGCACATATGTTCACTGTCAGCCCGACGTGGGCCCCACACGGTCGGTCCTCCCAAAGAAGAAGCGTGCTTTGCCAAACCGTTTGGCCAAAGTCACGCGTGCGTGACCGTTTAAAAAACCCTAATTAGGGTTTACGGCGATGCATATCTGTCGTAGTTCGATCGCGTCCATCCATCTTCGCCAGCCTAAACGGAGGGTGTAGATATAGACTCAAGAGGTCCCAAGGATGTCGACGTGATCACCGTGGGCCCATCTGTGCGTGTAACCGGCCGGCCTAGGCGAACCATGGCCGAGCGTCTCGAAACGCACGCCCGAAGGTGGCATGTCATGCGGCTTTTAAATCCTTTGCGGTAATGGATTTCTGTCGTAAATCGATCACGACCACTCATCTTTGCCAGTCAATTTGAGTGGCCTAGATCAAGCCTTCGTAGGACTGAGAGGTATAAAGTTAATTCTGATCTTTATTTTAGTCTAATCGAAATAAGCTATTGTATGTTTGCAATCGGTTTAACAAGTGAAAAGCGGGGGTCTAACAACCACACTCAATATTTCGTTTAGGAAATATGTATGGACAAACTCCAATATATTTCCAAGAGAATCAACTAGACAGTCAGACTCAATCAAGAGAAATACATTCAAAAGTTATATCTCTTTTTCCTCAATGTAATCAGCAAATCAAACAGATAGAAATCCGTGAGCCTGATTATTATGAGAAACAACTTGAACGGTACCAAAGACCAATGTTCAAGTGTCAATCAATTTATATCCTGTGATATTTAAATCATATAGAAAATATAATCCGGAAAAGAAATAACACAAACACCAGAAATTTTGTTAACGAGGTGTTGATGGTGGATTTTAGTTCAGGGCTAAAATTGTAAAACAAGTATTTAATGTGCTGACATCCTGCAAAGGGTAAAGTCGTTTGATACGTGATGAGTACCTCTTCACTTTATTTATTCGAAGCAATTCAATAAATATACAAAATTCACCCAGAATGGTGCATGTAGCAACAATCCCAAATATTCTGTGAATTTTAGCATTATTAATTAATGCATGATTTGCCTAGTATTTACTGTGTAGTTCCTTGCCGAACTCTCATTGTTAGCATGACATGAAGACTGAGTGTTCACTCTCAGCAGAGTAACATAAATCTCCAAGTGCCAATTTTGAGACATGTACGAAATACCGTACATGCTACATCACTCTCTGACAAAAGAGAATTTCGAATCGATGCGCTCTCAGCTCGGTTGAACGTATTTAATTTCCTTAAGGAAAATATGGACTATCCATATCAGTCTCAGAAACGATCGCAGCTACACAAGCTGGCCGCGCAATTTAACAAGCCTAGCCAAAACTTGGAAAGAATGGGCGATTGACGTGATGACCACCTGCGGGCCCACTTGTGACCTAGCCGGTCGAACATCACACGAACACCTCCCAGCAACGTCAAACGCCAACCCTAAATAGGGTGACCGTGCTTCTTTGTAGAGGTTCAATCGAACGTAGACTATCCAGGGAAGTCTAAAACCATCGCAACCGTCCAACTTTGCAAGCGTGGTTGGACGGATTATATAATCCCATGATTGATCAGAGAAGCGTCAACGCACACGTTGGCGGGCCCACTCCTCACTAACCCGATCGGTTTTCTCACGAAAAAGCCATGGAGCAATGAACGTTTGCACGAAGCATGGATGGCGTGATGCTTTGAAATGTCTCGGAAATTCCACTAGTGTCTTAAAACGATCACAACCATCCAACTTAGCCAGCCTATTTGGATGGCTTAGATCGTACCTAGGACCATCAGGAAGGTGCACATATGTTCAGTGTAAGCCCAACGTGGGACCCACACATTAGTTCGTCCCAAAGTAGAAGCATGGTTTTCCAAACCGTTTGGCCAAAGTCACGCTGCGTGACCGTTTAAAAACCCTAATTAGGGTTCGCGGCGATGCATATCTGTCGTAGTTCGATCGCGTCTGTCCATCTTCGCCAGCCTAAACCGAGGGTGTATATATAGACTGAAGAGGTCCCAAGGATGTCGACGTGATCACCATGGGCCCATCTGTGCGTTTGACCGCCCGTCTTAGGTGAACCATGGCCGAGCGTCTCGAAACGCACGCCCGAAGGTGGCATGTCACGCGGATTTCAAATCCTTTGCGGCAATGGATTTCTGTCGCAAATCGATCACGACCACTCATCTTTGCCAGTCAATTTGAGTGTCCTAGATCAAGCCTTCGTGGGACTGAGAGGTATAGACGTGCACAACAACGGACCGCCACCATGCGTGACCGATCGGTCCTACCAAAAGTAATGCCCATGCTTGAATTCGATCAAGCCAAAGAGGGATGCTTGCGCACCTCTTAAAAACCCTAAAATTCCATCAATGGTCGTAGATATATGTCGTAAACCATCTCGTCCGTCCAACTTTTCCGGCTTGGACGGATAACCCAGGTTAAAAGTTAGAAGACCAATGAAGGACCTCGGTGATCACCGTTCACCACTCTTCCACAGGGAGTGATCGACCAGGGGGTGGCTCGCCCGTGCGGCCTCCAAACGATCACTTGAAGATGGTTGGATGTTATGTTATTTTAAGACGCTTAATCCGTGACTTATTCGGTTAATCTTTAAAACAACGATGTTTCATACATATTGATTGTTTTCGATGCATTACATGCATCGAGCATACACGATATTTCACGAATACTGTCATGTGCATGAGGTGCCCTTATCTTATGTGTGTAGCTAATTAATAGTACCTAGTCAGTTGTATTGAGTGGTTTAGATTATCCCACGTGGATAGTTAGTGGTCGTCGGATATTGAGAGAGGGTGTGAGTTATATATGTTCTTGTATCCTATAATGAATCCCTAAGGAATAATCAATTAATCTAAAGAAAATCTTATGTTCGCTGTGTTCATTAGGAACCAGTAGGCTCAATCCGTGAGGATTGAGATTATCACTATCAATTCCTGGTTTCTTGATCCCCAATTGTACTAAGCATAATACATTTGGCATCAGAGCCGTTCAATATTTATTTTTTTTTCCATGGAGGCCGCTGCACAATTTTCATCGACACCGAGGGATGGTATGGCTCAATTGATGGCGAAATTCGATGTTATATCCATTTATTGGATTTGGAAAGGAAACGTAAAGAGTTGTTGGACGATGTATTTTCACCAACTCGAGGTTTAAATATTTTTCTAATGGAATATCTCATCTCTATCGCCAGGAGCAAGCTGGAAGCACTTCTACAAAAATCTGAAGAAGAAATTGTTGATGGAGTTGGGGATCTAGAAGTTACGAAGGAGGAAGAGGTTTTCATTGAAGAATTGGTTCCTGAATTCGGTGAAGATATTACTCCAATTTTTGTTCCTGATGCTACTACAGATTCAACTTTAGCTTCAGATTCCATTTTTGGATCTAAAACCGATTCAGATAAGGGTTTAAATGGGTTTTCAAAATCAACGTCAAACATTGAAAACTCTGCTATTTTAATTAGTGAGTTCACGGTCTCTCCACCTGAAAAAAACAAATCAATTCCTATTGGTGTTGTTGAAGAAGTGGATTCTCTTGATTTGGATTTAATTCCTTCATTTTTCTTCTTTGAAAACGAAGATGATGATTCCACTGAGGCTGTGAGTTTTCAGTTTACAGCAATTGATAAAGCCGAAGTGAATGACTTTGTAATGACGGATAAGACTGAATTTGGTGAGTGTTTTTCAAATATTCTGAATTCATCTCGTATCATATTTGATCCAGGAAAGCATTTCCAACTCATTAAGAGGTTTTGTTATCTGGATGGTGTTTCCGAATTTGATTTCCTCTTGCAACTCAAAATGGTTAGAGTTTTTTATCGTGGAAAATTAATTCAACTTCTAGAAAAGTATTCTAAATTTGATGTGTGCTTGAAATTGTTAAATGGATATTAAGAATACTTGTTCTAGAATTGCTGTATGAACATGGGTACTGGTCATATTCGATGTATTGTGATCCAATTGCTTGTATGCTCGTTAAGGGTTGTGTTTCTAGCTCTGCTTGGCTGGTGTTTGGTAAAAAGCTTCAAATGGATGTTGTGAATTTTCAGGGAAAAATAGTTATCAATCACCAGTTGTTTAGTAAGAAATCGTCCTACCCCGGTCTCAACCTTACTGGTAGCGTATTTGATTGTGAGAGAGGAATTGAACCCATGGGGAGGTATTCTTTAACTGATAGGGCTTACATATTATGTTATGATTGGCTATTTAGTTCTGGTTTATTCGTTCTTAAGGTGGGTTCAGTTTCAAATGCTCACTATAGTGGAAAATTTACTCAGGAGCTTATTAATAAGCATGGTTTTGAATCAGATCCATTGTTTATGATTCAGTTCAATGGGTGTTGGCTAAAACTAATAAAAAAACTTCTACTCAGCACCTCTAGGAGCTTGAATTTAGCTGTTTACTTCTATCTTTATTTTGATGATACTTACTCATTATTTGATCGAGGGAAAATTGTGGTTATCTCCTCGTTTTCTTACTGTAAATTGTGTATTCGTTTTCTTCTTAGCTTTGGGTACGAATCAAATAATTAGGTTATACATTCGCTGGGTCTTGTGTGTATTGTTTATCGTACTGACATTCCAGTGGCTAGTAAGTTGTTTATGAACATGCCTGCAAGAGATGGATTTTGGTTACTCTTGTTTGCTGGAGTAGTTGATATTGATTAGACAGGTCAGCTGCTGGTTCAAAACCCTGAGAGATTTAAGGTAACATCGAGTTTTGTTCGTTCAACACCTTCCCTATAGTTTACCATGAGTTCCTGGCATTGCAATGTTGGGTCCCTTGTCATAAAATTTTTAGCACCACTTATACTCCAGCTGGAAATATATCTTCACAACTCATTAATTTTTTAAGTGCAGCTGATGCTTTTGTTCAGTTTTGTGATTCTCCACTTCAGATGATTCTCATACTTGTTCACAGCTGTTTTGAACAGTTGAGAAGATATTATTTCTTACAGCAACTATTAAGTAACTAGTTTGATAGTGTTACAAAGGGTTTGAATGATGGTGTTTGTGTAGACGGACTTATTCTGGGGGCTTTTACCTCAACTAAAATGTTGTCTAACAGCTTGTTTCAAGTCTCGAATTCAAGTGGGGTGATATTTGTTCAAACTACTGACAGCGGTTATGGGAGTAAGCTATTTGTGAACTTGTCACAAAAAATAATTCTAGCATTGGTAAGACAAGTTATAAATTCAGGGTTGATGAATACCTATTCATTATCGTCATATTTGCTCGTCGAATTTTTGATCGAGGAAAGGAGGTCAAACTTATGAATTGGAGTTCTTGTTTTGCTAATTGTGTTTCAAATTTTTAGTATGATTTTTATAAGTTTTTAAGAGGATGCGTTAATCAAGTGCTTGTTCAACAGCCAACTCTTATATGTGTGTTTCGGTTTGACCTGTTTATGAATTCTTATGTGGGGGTGTTTGTTAAACCTGGTAACTGTGGTGATAGCGGTTATTTGTCTGTGGAAAAGGTACAGAGAAACAATATATACCAGAGTACTTTAACTCCTCTGTTAGGTGGAATGCCTGGGACTGTAGTATGGAATTGGTATTGTGTTGAAGCTTATACTCTCTTGCGGCTCCAACTTGCCTTATCCGTTGTTCCAAGGGTCCTCTATGCTGAATTGTTGACGGTTATTGGTGGTTTGCATGAACATAGAGATGTATCACACACCTTATCACTGGAATTTCAACATCTATTCATGCTTATTTTTCCTATTCTCACTTTTGTCAGCTGGATTTATATGCATTTCACCTCATTTATGTGCTTGGACACCAACTGGTATTATGAGACCACTCTGTTACTCACAGTTGTTGTTCATCAGCAATTTGTAGCAATTCATGATTATACCTCTATGTTGATGCTTACGCTTTCAAAAGGTACTTGTTTTCGACTATTCAGAAATTATCACATGATTGCCAACTTGGATTCGACAAGTTACTAAGTAATAGTTGTTGCATGTCTCTTTTTTATACTCAAGTTTGTTCGCTGGATATATGACAGAGGCAAGATGCTCACTAATCATGGGTACTTTTCTTTTCCGTTTCTTATGAATGTTGTGTTGTTACTTGGGTCACTGTTCTAACTGAAGACATCCTGGTCTTGGCGCAACTCTTCCACACTGTAATTGTGTCGAAGTCAGTCGCATGTGCAAGTATGGATCACATGTTCACAATGAACTGCACATCTGCGGTGCTGGCTAGTTTTCAATTTCAGATTCTGTAGCAGTTGGTTGATCACATGATAAATGGTTACTACAATCTCAAGCAACTTGCGCCAAACTGTGATGGACAGCTCAATGGTATACTTGTGTGCATTCATGGTCAGGCATGTATAGATAAAATACTGATGATGGTTGTGTCTCAAGAGAAAACGGAATCTGAAGTTGATCACCTGTACATGGGGACTGTTCACTCCAACCAACTGAAGATTCCAGGTGTTCAGAACGAAAAGATGTTGCTGCTAAGAAGGACATCAAAGGAGACTGATATCTTCGTTAGGTATACCAATACAATGGTTACTATCCGACATATGTTCTTACAAGATTTCGTGACTCGTTACAAGGATGAATATAGCAAGCATGGTACTTTGATTGAGAAGCTTGGCATTGTCTTGCAGCCACTCGAGCTCTTCCATTTCACTTGCATCTTGAGGATAAGGATGGTTTCAAGGGGATTGGAATGTCATGTGCATGGGGTGCCCTTATCTTATGTGTGTAGCTAATTAATAGTACCTAGTCAGTTGTATTGAGTGGTTTAGATTATCCCACGTTGATAGTTAATGGTCGTCGGATATTGATAGAGGGTGTGAGTTATATATGTTCTTGTATCCTATAATGAATCCCTAAGGAATAATCAATTAATCTAAAGAAGAACTTATGTTCGTTGTGTTCATTAGGAACCAGTAGGCTCAATCCGTGAGGATTGAGATTATCACTATCAATTCCTGGTTTCTTGATCCCCAATTGTACTAAGCATAGTACAAATACCAACTCCTTAAATACCTTAGCACCGTATGCTATTTCCTGCGGTGGGTCCCACGATCCGCTCGTTCGAGACATCAAGCATGTCACAAACTGGGGGATACTTACTGGGGTATTGGTCTGGTGGTTTACAGCGTGCAGCGTGTAACACGCCATTACAAGAACATGTCAGAAAAAGGTGGACGGTTAACAATGATGAGGGAAGTGGGAAAAGGTGTGATCGTGTGAAAATCACCACTCCTACACGACCCCACTACTCCATCACTTCACCTCCTTCACTTCCTACGAGATGAGGGTTGCGATCAATGACTTGTATAAATAGGTCCTTCACATATTTCTAAACAACACAGACGGAGAGAAACCAAGTGTTGTCATAGTATTCAGAAAACACCTAGAATTGATAGCTTTCATTGTGCAAGCCAGTTCATCATTCTGATACAAGTCATAAACAACCAACACCTTCACAATCTCAACACCTTCTTCGCTTCCCTCCCTAAGATCAACCCCATTTCCTTCACTTTGTGACCGAAGCAATTCTGGAATGGCCATTTCTTGGTTTAGGCCAGAATTGTATAGATTGATATCTCGAATCAAAAGCACTCCCGTGCAGTGCATTTGTTTAGGGTTTAGATTCGTTTCTCATCGACACACTCAAATTTACCAAAACCAGTAGAAACAGTTTTCACCCAGAAACACAAGGAAACTGCAAATGCAGAAAAACTCCGGGACCTAGTCCATATTTGAACACCATAATGTATTAAGCCACTACATACTCTAACCTACTACAAGTTAACTTCGGACTGGAATGCAGTTGATCCCTAACCAATCTCAGACTGATTAAGGTACTGTCGCATTCCTAACGCCTCTGAATCCAAGCAGGACTCTATGCACTTGATTCCCTTAGCTGATCTCACCCACAACTAAGAGTTTCTACGACCCAAAGTCGAAGACTTGATAAACAAATCTGTCTCATACAAAAAAGTTCATTGAATAGATAAATTTGTCTCCCACATAATTACCTACGAGTTTTTATTCCGACTTTTGATAAATCAAGGTGAACGGGAACCAAATGATACACCGGACTTATATTCCCAATGAACATCCAAGTAATATCAGTCACCTCACAATGATCTTAACCGTATGGAAGCGGAAAAATATATTGTGGAATCACAAACGATGAGACCAAGATGTTTGTGATTACTTTTTATCTTACCTATCGGAGATCGAATCTCGAGCAAATCTTAGAGAAGATAGTACTCAATATGATATAACAAAGTAAGATCAGAACACGCAACTACAGAAAAAATAGTTGGGTATGGCTTCAGAATCCCAATAAAGTCTTTAAGGTCGTTAACCTATAATGGTTTTAGAAAATCTAGGTTAAAGGAGAATCGACTCTAGTCGCAATTAGTATCACACGGGAGGTGTGGGGATTAGGTTTACCAGTTGCTAGAATTCACCCTTATATAGTCTTAAAATCATGGTTTGCAACCAATGTTACCTTGGTAACAAAGCATTCAATATTTACCGTTAGATGAAAACCTGATTAGATTCAAGCTAATATCTTTGAACCATTAGGTCGAACTTAGCTTGTTATACCCAAATGAAATGTGCTTTCAATTCATTTAGATATGGGTAACCGTACCTAAACGTGTACACTTAGTTGGCTCAACAATAGTTAACCGAAGTTAGCCATATGAACACTTTCATATCAACCTTGTTCATCTTAATCACAGCTAGTTCAAATGACTCAAATGATACTAGTTATAGAGTTGGTCAATTGTTTATATTCTCATAGAAGCACACAAGACACAATTGAAGCAAAATCGATTTTGATTCACTCGAATCAATTCATGAACATTATAGCCACGGTTTGCAAAAGATTGCATTCCTTATTATATAATAAATGTATTTTTTAATGAACAAAACGATTTTAGAACTTAACCCACTCAAGTATACAAACGGGTATGCATACCTAAGTAGCCGGACTTGGTCTGGGTTCTCCAGTATGCGAACGGGTACGCATATTGTCGTTCACGACCAAACTCAGTTGAATTCCCGGACTTAAACTGTTAAGCCGGTACGCATACGGGTATGCATGCTAAGTTCTTGGAATTCAGATATTAAACCAGTACGCATATGGGTATGCATACTATGGTTCCCGGACTTCGAATAACTTGCAATAGTTAGCATACATGTACCATACTCTGTTATATCCAATCAATGGTTAATTGTTCTGAACTCCATTTTAATCATTGGAACATTCTTGGAAGACGGGAATAGTTGTATCACACAAACTATTATCTTCAAAGCAATTTTCAAGTGATCAATAGATCAATACGAAACATTCCGAGTCTACATCAAATGACCGTCTCACACAAATCATGTAAGATGTTACCAGGCGATTTTCATATGATCATGTTTTGACTTTCGTCAAAAATAAAGATGAACTTGGTTAAATAGAAAGCTTACCAACACATATTTCGAGAAATATGTAAGCGAGTTAAACTCAGCTCGAAATACCAAATGTATATAAAATAAAGTCTATATAGCTATACGACTTTTTTCTTAATAGGATATAGAATAGAAATAGACTTATGAGTGACAGATGAGTTCAAGTCTTCACATACCTTTTGTTGATGAAGTTGCACAATCTCCCCTTAGTAGTTCTTCGTCTTCAATCGATGAACGTCGTGAAGTCTAAAGCTCAACTACACATTTTATCCTAATCCGAGACATAACTATAAGTAGACTAGAAATCAAGACTTATAGTTTTGGCAACTAAACTTGACAAACAAGCTTGAGATAGCAACGCTTGCGAGTTCGACCGAGCATTGCTCTAACAACAAGGGAATTAAGTTTCTTAGTCGATTTGTTAATCTATTATGGAAACTTGTTTCGGGAAATTGTTTCCTTGATAACATATTAAAAATAAATTACTTGTAGTTTCGGTTTTAATATTGGTTATCTAAAGTGGTATGTGAAACATTCGTGCTTAACTCTTATAGGTTGTTTACAAGTCTTTTAGGTTTGTAAGATCCTTTCGGTTTGTCCTTCATTTGCTCGAACCTTTGTCATTTTGTGACAAAAATGGGGAGAAATATATGGAGTAAACAAGTGATTTGCAATCACTAATGAAAGGACAATTATGCTTAAACATTATATCTAACGAAAGAGTAAAGCATCGACTAAGGGGGAGAAACATATCATATTATTGTGTAGTAATTCTGACTACAAAAGAGGAATAACAAAGATGTTCGGATTGGATATCTACCTAGCTTGCCTTTAGGGGGAGTATAAGCTTTGTTATTCAAATGTCAACAACAACATTTATTGATTGAATATATGCAGGTTATTGTGTCGTTGAAACTTGGAATCAAGCGTATGTAAAATGAGTTCTTGTAATTTGTTTATCCATATGTAATAAGAGTTTTGTCACTAAAATTGACAAATGGGGATGTTAGAGCATTGCTCGGTTGAACCCACTGGCGTTGGTAAGTCAAGTAAGTTTTCAATTTTAGTTGCCAAAATGCATTCTTGATTTAGTATACTAAAGATAGTTTCGGACTAGATTAAGTCTAAGAAGTAGAATCGAATCTATCCTTGACGGATGAAGTTTGAAGACTATAAGAAGACATCGACAAGGACTTCATCAACAAAGGTATGTGGTAATTGATTTCATTTGGATTCTTGTTAAATTGTACCTTTATAATCTATCGAAACAAATGCTCACTCTATGGAGCAATTCCTATGACGGTAAATGTACACTTATGTATATATACTCGAGGTTATTTGAGCCACGACTTTTATGACGATAACCTTTATCCCTGAAAAGGTTCTCATGTTATAGTGAATGAGCTTACGAATTCAACGAGCCAAGAATCACTCAATTCCGAGTTATAACGATGAAGTTATGAGTGATTTATTAAAGTAACAATTATAAGTGTTGTTGTAATTGTTACAGTTCGTTAGTAGGAAACTATCCACGAACTGTTTGTAACGGTTCACGGACTTGAGCCCAATTACATGACTAGAAGCCATTTTTGGTCATGTTCTTGATGTTTTCTTATCTAGGCAAGATAGCTATTACTCCAAAACATATTTGATTACCATATTAAAGTATTTGTGATTTCTTCCTAAGATAAATTGTGATTTATTCACATAAATACAATAGTTGCTAAATTAATTATTTATTTAATTATTTTGCAAGAGTTGTAACTTAGGAAAGACTCCCAAAATTAGGAGAGTCTTGAAAAAGGAAAATAGTTTTGCTTAGGTTCCAAGCTATTGTTCACTATAAATAAAGGGTTCGTGAGTGCTACACGTTTTTCATCCCCTTTAGAAAATTGGTGTAAGCTTCATAAGGTTGTTTTCCATGACTCATGTTCTTCGTGAACAAGAGTGAGATAAAAGTCTTTGTATTGGGGATCACAAAGCCGAGTTGGATTTAATCTTCGTGATTGATTATACAACTTGTAATCTAGGTTTTTCACCTCTTGTCTATTATAAGGTTTTCTCTTCTGATATAAAACCATTCAAGAGTTGTTGATCATAAACCCTAGGTTTTGATAGATTTCAGTTTCCGATCGTATACCAACACTTGTTAGTCGAAATCGGAAGCTAGAAAGAAAACTTCATGAAAAAGCGGGGGTCTAACAACACCACCCAATATTTCGCTTAGCAATTTGTATGGACTAACTCCGAAATACTTTGCTAGAGAATCAACTAGACAGTCAGACTCAATCTAGATAAGAGTATCTCAAGGAGTTAATATCTCTCTCTTGATTTGATTTTTACTCAAGCTAAAAACAATAGCGAGTCTTTATCAAATACAAGGAATAACTTGGACGGTACCAAAGACCAATGTCCAAGTGTTAATCAATGAAATCAACAACCACAAGGTCGGATCTCTAATCGATTAAACTTTAACGCACAACCTGTATTATTTCAATTATAAAGATAAACAATATAATGCAGAAAATAAAATAACACAAACACCAGAAATTTTGTTAACGAGGAAACCGCAAATGCAGAAAAACCCCGGGACCTAGTCCAGATTGAATACACACTGTATTAATCCGCTACCGACACTAGCCTACTCCAAACTAACTTCGGACTGGACTATAGTTGAACCCCAATCAGTCTCCCACTAATTCAAGGTACAGTTGTACTCCTACGCCTCTGATCCCAGCAGGATACTCTGCATTTGATTCCCTTTGCTGATCTCACCCACAACCAAGAGATGCTGCAACTCAAAATCGCAGACTTGATAATAAACAAATCTGTCTCACACAGAAAAGTCTATCAAAGGATAAATCTGTCTCCCACAGAAAAACCCTAGGTTTTTGTTCCGTCTTAAGATATGAAATCAAGGTGAACAGGAACCAATTGATAATCCGGTCTTATATTCCCGAAGAACATCCTAGATTAATCAATCACCTCTCAGCAGTCTTACTTGAATACACAAGAGGACGTCGAGGAATCACAAACAGTGAGACGAAGATGTTTGTGACTTTTTTATCTTGCCTATCGGAGAACTCTCACGATATCAAGCCAATCAAATATTGTACTCGTACGATAGAAGATGCAAGATCAGATCACACAACTACGATAAAAGTAGTATCGGTCTGGCTTCACAATACCAATGAAGTCTTTAAGTCGTTAACCTGGTTTTAGAGAAGAAAACCAAAGGTTAGAGGAGAATCGACTCTAGCAAGCGCACTAGTATCACACAGACGTGTGGGGATTGGTTTTGCCCAATGCTATATGTCTCCTATATATAGTCTTCAAATCAGGGTTTTGCCTTAGTTACAAAGAAATCAATATTCACTGTTAGATGAAAACCTGATTTAGATTCAAGCTAATATTTCTCAACCGTTAGATCGAAAACTTAGCTTGTCACACACACTTGAGATATACGTTTACTAGGTTTGTGAAAACCGTGCCCAAACGTGTACGTGTATGTTGTTTCAACATAGTAACCCAAAAGGTCAACCATATGAGCATTTCATATTAACCATGTTCATCTTCACCATAACTATTTCAATTGACTCAAATGAACTAGTTAGAGAGTTGTTCAATTGCTACGAGATCTTATATAAGTACACAAGACACAATTGAAACAAAGATTATTCGATTCGATTGAATCGGCTCATGAACTTCATAGCCACGGGTTGCATACTACATTCCTTAGTAATTTAAGTTTCATGTTCAGAGCACATCTTTAGATCATAACCCACTCAAGTACGCAAACAAGTTCGCGACTTAAAACAACCGGCAGAGTTTTCCAAACTCAGCAGGAAATCTCGGCAAGGAGACTTCCGCCATTTCGCGGACTAGGTTCGCGGACTGAGTTCTCGGCAAGAGAACTTCCGTCAGTTCGCGGACTGAGTTCGCAAACTGAGTTCGCGGACTTGGCAAAGCCAATTCCTCCGGTTTCTCTCAATCAACAAAGTTCGCAAACTTCGGATTAAGGAATAATACTTATGCACATATGTGTTTCCACACAATGCTTATATCCATCATTGGTTATATAGACCTCAACTCGCATTCCAACCATTGAAACATTCTTAGAGGACGTTATACAGTTGTTACACTATTTCTCGTCAAATTTCAAAGTGATTAAAACATTATGACTTTCGTCATTAGGTGAAGATAAACCCGATCAAAACGAAACGCATTACCAACACATGATTTCGAGATATAGATAGGCGAGATATACTCGTCTCGAAATATTAAATGTGTATGATCCAGTTTATATAACATACGACTTTTGTCTCATAAGAAGTAGGAGATAGAAGAGATAGACTTTTGAGTGATAGATAAATTCAAGTCTCCACATACCTTTTTGTTGATGAAGTTCCACGGTTCCTTGAGTAGATCTTCGTCGTTGTATGATGAATCGCCATGAAGTCCTTGAGCTCAACTACACTTTTCTATCCTAGTCTGAGACTTAGCTATGTAGACTAGAAATCAAGACTCATAGTTTTGATCACTAACGTTGACAAACAAGCTTGAGATAGCAACGCATGCGAGGTCGACCGAGAAATGCTCTAACAATATCCCCCTTTGTCAATTGTAGTGACAAAACTATTAATAGATATGGAATACAAAAAAGATAAACTTTAGTGGCTCCTATTCCATAGTCTAATCTTCAATATTCCCTGAAATCTTCGTCCTTCCAAGTACTCCAATGATCCCAAAAGTTGTAAGTTTAGCATCACCGTTGTTGAAGATCCGTAGCTATAACAATGAGAGAAATCGATATTCTCGATCATTATTATACTCTGACATAGTATTATTATGTAACATCAAAGTACAATTGCATCACGACTTTAACAATAATACTACGGTGATATGTATCACTCCCCCTTAGTCAATACTCCATCTCACATGGAAACCACCCCCCGCTACACAATGATCCGAAAATCATATGTATATGTAGTAGAAGTACACATTAATTCTCCCCCTTTTTGTCAATAAAATTGGAAAAGGTACAAGAACGGGTTCCTAATGAAATTTCCGAGAAGAGACGTTTCATAGACTAAAAGAAAAAATACATACCAACTTAATTTAGATGCAATCATAAAGCCCAAGCTAAATGCATTCATCAAGAAGTTTTAAGATACAAGATAACCCCTATAAAATTCCACAGCCGCACACCCCGCAAGATATTACCATTAAGCACAAGTTCAAAATAACTCTCCCCCATTTGATGTCATTCCCGAGAGAACAACAAGAGCGACCTTAATTTCGAAAGAAAAGAAGGATTTTTAATTAGACACCAAAAACTATAGGAAAATGATTTTCTATATCCAAAACTCAATCAAATTAATCACAAGTAAACCCATGATTAATTTAATTGGAATATGCAACTAAATCAAACCACAAAAGTGATCAATTTAATTGATTTTGCTCAACATAAGTAAACTTACGGAGCTACGACTAAGGTAATCATATGGAGATGACTAACTTAATCGTTCACATACTCAACATAAGGAAAACCTTACGGAATATACGACTACATCAACCAATAGAACATAGTTAGTATAGCCGTTCATATACTCAACACAAGAACTTGTGGAATATATGAAAACTCTACTAGACTAATTACAAGAGAATCCATAATTAATCTAATTGGAATACAAACAACCAAACTACTCACGAAAGTAATCAATTTAATTGTTAAAAGTTTTGCTCGACAAAAGAAAACTTCCGGAGCAAATAACTAAATAACCAACCAAGATGATTAATTTAGTTCATAATGCTCAACATATAGCATCTTATGGAACAACCAACAAAGCCAATAAGAATAATCTACTTAGTTGTATCGTGCTCAACATAATACACATAATGGATCCTTCACGGTAATATAAAAAGAATGGATTAAAGAAGATCAATATCCCGGAATACATACAAGGATCTATTCTATCTTTCCATCACTATATGCATAATGACATAATAGACTTTATCCTTGTCACACAAAAGATTTTATCATATTTTCCATTAAGTAAATGACTGCATAGGCATAACTTTTGTATTTGTCAAAAGTCCATTCGTCCTTTCATCAATACGAAAACCAATTCATGAACGACTTTACTTTTGACAAAATATGGGACCTTCAATTTCACGGACGCAAACAATACATATCCCATAAAAATATTGAAATATCACAAAATCATAAAGATTAATACTGCAATAACATCATCCTCCAAATATTTTTAGAATTTAAAACCAATAAACCTAAAAAATAAACATAAGAAGATGAAAACAAAATAGCTATGTGTAATCACAATCTTCTCTATTTAAAACGCTAGTTATTCTTCTAACTAATCCAAAAAGAAGATATACTAGGCAACAATTCCTTTGAGAAATTCTTTATCATTCCCGAACTCCTTGTTATCGACAACCATTGGGACATAAGGTTCACAGAGATAAGTGTCAATACCCACGAACTGTCTTGGCTGAAGAGGTCGAATTAGGGTCCTCTGTCCAAGGATTTGGACACGAAAGTCTTTATTTCACAAATCTTCCTTCTTATTTCCTTTAACTCACCAAGAACATCGGAAAACTTCTGAGAGTTAGAAGGAACGGCCCTGGGTTCTTGTATTCCTTCTTTTTCTTTTCAGGGACTTAGAAGCAGAAGATTTCTCTTTTTCCTTGATTGATGGCTTAACAATCATGTTGACATCCTTTCCATCTGATGACATAGTGCTTTGAGAACAGTTATGAACAACTGGATTTATGTGATGGAATCACTTAACTCAACAAGTAGTCTTATAAAGGATGTCAAAAGGGAAAAAGGAATGTAGGGTTCGAAACCTATTGACAGGTTCACATACGCCCAACTCTAAAACCATATAAAGAGTAGAATTGTCGATAATAACCCTTTCTTTTATTTGATAGACAAAAATAACAAAACTAAGAAAAGAAGGAAAAACTTTCTGAAGCCTAGATCAGCACTCAATCTTGTCTCTTTTCGATCAGGAACATGAGACAATATTTTCCTAACAACACAATCAAGTTGTGTTGTGATGAACAACGATTTGTCCATCTTTTTCTTCATGAGAGGAATCCCCTGATCTTTGTCTATCAAACTGATTTGACCATATTTTCTTTTCAAATGGTCTTTTTCTATCCCTGGAAACCAACTTCTTAGACGAAGATAAGATTCTACATACCTCGGCGGTCTTCTGAGAAAGTTTCAGCTTTCTTGCTAATCGATCTGCTCTTCGTTGAAGTTTGCTTGCGTGCCTTATTTGGTGTTTGTAATTGTAACACTTTGATAGTAAGTTAAAACCCTAATCTATAAGTTTGTTTCGGTATATATACTTTTACCTGGTAGTTGTTCGAAACGAACATAAGATTTCCAAAACCTTGATTTACATCTAAAGGTAAATCAAATCGGTGTTTTGTGAAAACAAAATATCGAAAAATATCAACCGTGTTGTTGTATCTTTTGAAGAGAACTTTGTTCTGCCAGAAGATTTTCGGGAATAACTTCTAAAGAGATTTTATGTTCTGCTAGAAGTCATACGAGAAGAATTCCTTAAGATAATCGGTGTTCTTCTAGGAGTTTTACAAGTGCTTGAATACATCTGAAGCAGGTATTACATCTAGTTCGAATAGGTAGTAGGAAATTGGTGTAGCAACTTATAATCAGTGTGTATTTATTCTGGACTAGGTCCCGGGATTATTCTGCATTTGCGGTTTCCTCGTTAACAAAATTTCTGGTGTCTGTGTTATTTATTTTCCGCATCATATTGTTTATCTTTATAATTGAAATATCACAGGTTGTGCGTAAGTTCAATCAATTGGGATTCCAACCTTTGGTTGTTGATTAAATTGATTGGAACTTGGATATTGGTTTTTTATACCGTCCAAGTTATTTCTTATATTCAATCGGACTCGCAAATTCCTATTTGTTTGATTGCGGATTGAATTGAGAAATAGAGATATAACTCTTTGATATACTTTTCTTAAGATTGAGTCTGACTGTCTAGTTGATTCTCTTGAAAGTATATTGGAATTAGTCCATACAGATTGTCAAACGAATTATTGGGTGTGGTTGTTATACCCCCGCTTTTTCAATTGGTATCAGTGCAGGCAAACACGCTAAGACCTTATAAGTCTGTGTTTGAAGCACTCTGATCATTATGGAAAGAAGTGCTATCTCTATAAACGTACCACCAGCCTTCGATGGCACGAACTATTTATGGTGGAAAATTGCTATGCGTGCTTTTCTACAAGCGCGAGATTTTCAATCATGGGTTCGTATTGTTAATGGCTATGATCCTGCAACAGTTATAGTAGACGGTGTAATTTTTTAAAAGGATATTAGTAGTTATAGTGATGTAGAGATTAATGCTGCAAGGCAAAATTCTGACGGATTATCATCCATGCCATTACCCCAGATCTTCAACACCACGTAACTACGTGCAATAAGTCTAAAGATGCTTGGGATATCTTAGATACCGTATTTGAAGGGAATGACGCAAAGAAAGAAGCAAGACTTCAAAACCTAGCTTCGGACTGGGAAAACCGTCGTATGTCTGATGATGAAACCTTTGATGAGTTGAACCAAAGACTTTCTCAAATAGTTAACTTCTCATATTCGTTAGGAAAAACTATTCCGGAGAAATTTATTGTGTGCAAAATTCTCAGGTCTTTACCATCAAGATACGAGTCTAAGAAACATGCCATTGAAGAAGCAAACGATCTTTCTACACTCTCCAGGAATACTCTTGTTGGAAAGTTAAAGATCTTTGATAATGAACACCGGTCTGTAAAAGAGGTGACTTCTCTTAAATATCTTTGATAATGAACACCGGTCTGGATGTTATTCTACGGCAAGTGACAACATATAAATTCAATAAGGAATAAACGTTTATTTTAATTAGGTTTCTATTCAGTGATGGCGAAGGATTCCCTAATCATCTTTCTTCTCATTGTGTAAAACAAATTCTTAGTATTTTCTTTTATTATTTACTTCATTGAAAATCTGAAAACCCCCCTTTCGGTTAGTTATAACAACTAAAATCTCCATGCTCTTCTTGGGAACGAAGTCCTTTCCATTATATTACCAGTTGATTGTGTGGAAATAAGTGAACTAATTTGTTGTGTAAACGACGCGCATCAATTTTTTGGCGCCGCTGCCGAAGAGATTATGGATATTTTTCAAGGAGATTAATTAACAAATTAATTCATTTGATAAGGATATTTTTGTGGAAAGAAGTTAATTAACAAGGAAATTTTTGCCTTGTTATTGCACAGGAGGATCAAGAGAAGACTACATTTACTTTTCCTTTTGGTACATTAATTATATATACAGTAAAACTTCGATAAATTAATAATCTTGGGACTGCTAAATTCTATCAATTTAGCGAAGTATTAATTATCGATAAATTAATAAATTATTATTATATCGAAACATACCAAATTTAACTTTAAATTTTCTAAAATAAGTGCGCAGTATCAAATATCTAGAGATTTTATTTTCAATTCAAATTATTTTCTAATTATTATATGGAATATTATGTGTATAAATGTATATTCTTTAACGATAAAATTAAAATAAGAAAAAGGAAATAAAATAAAATTATTTCAAAACTTCTAGAGGGAGTGCAAAAGATTAAAGATGAAATCCAATTTATGATAAATGTGAACAAAAACAAATAACCTTAGACGCCTATTTTAATAATCCCGGTAAAAAAGTGTAATCACATTCATTATTAATTTATAAAGATAACAAGAGCTGACAGAGGGATTCTGTTAAGAAATTGTGTATAAAGATAACACTAGTAAGCAGGCCGAGCTTATGCGTCTTATGCGCATTTTGAATTTCTTTAGAGTGAAGCACAGATCTTGCAAACATTTTGTTCCAATTGAAGTTATTTGGACGCCGCCTAATCCAGGCGAGCTTATGATCTGTTGTGATGGAGCATCACTTGGCAACCCGGGCCAAGCTGGTTCTGGTGTAGTTTTTCGTGATTCTAACTCGGCAGTTCTGGGAGTTTTGTGCGTTGGACTGGGCTGGCAGACCAATTACTACGCTGAAGTGTGTGCGGTTATCTATGGCGCAGTTGTTGCTCAAAGGTGGAATGTCAAAAATCTATGTGTCAGATCGGATTCAATGAGTTGCATATTAGCTCTTCATAAAGGAGAGTTGTCGTGGCAGCTAATGCAGAAGTGGAGAATGGCGAAGAGTTTTTACAACAATATTAGCTATGTTTATAGCTACAGAGAGGCTAATTTTTCAGTTGATGCCTCGGCCAAACAAGCAAGTTTGTTGGCTGAGGAAATTTATGAGTTTTATGAGGGTAGGCCAGGTTTTATTCAGTCTGTTGAATGGTCTGGAGAGGTTTATTTTCGTTTCAAATAGGTTTTTTTGGCGTGCAGCCTAACGGCTTAGCGCTAATATAGCCTAGTCCCTATACAGTTTCGCTTTTTTATTTTAATTTTATGTTGACCGAGTAAAAAAAAAAAAGCTAGGATCAACCTGATTCACAGAGTGTAAAGCTTTTGATTAATTTACACCTTGGGAGCTTATTCTTGGTGGGTTAGTTGGTTAGAAACTGGTAGTCGAGCGCTTGCATATCCAGTGACAACAGAAATCCGGGGGATAGCAGAGCTTATTGTTATTCTGCGGTTGGTAAAAGTATAAGTTCAACAATAGATAAACTTGTCTCTAATTAAGTTTCAGTTCAGTGACGGCGAAGGATTCCCTAGTCATCTTTATTCTTATTTTTTACAAAAAATTCTTATTATTTTTTTTATTAATTAATTTATTTTAAAGTCTAACAACCCCCATTTGGTTATATTTGACAACTAAAATCTCTCTGCTCTTCGTGGGAACAAACTCCTTACCATTATATTACCAGTTAATTGTGTGGAAAGAAGTTAATTAATTTGTTGTGTAAACGACGCGCATCAAATTTTATCATTAATTATGGATATTTTGTTGTGCAAGCTCTAGACAAGGAGATTATGGATATTTTCAGCAAGGTGCATATCAACATTCCATTTATTGAGGCTATCATAACGGTACCCAGGTATGCCAAGGTTCTGAAGGATTTGTGTAAAATGAAGGAGAGATTGATTGCTAACGAGGTCACTCAGGTGGGAGAAAGTGCTTCAGCTATGTTGCTAAAGAAGATTCCTGCAAAGTGTAAAGATCTTGGTGGTTTTATAATGACAATTACTTGGTAACAGATGGTTTGACCGTGCTTTGCTTGATTTGGGAGCTTCCATAAGCATAATGTCAGCCAATGTTTCAGTTAACTAACAAGTCTAACATATATCCTAAGGGACTCGTGGAAGACGTGTTGGTACAAGTGAATGAATTGAACTTTTCGTTTGATTTCTTTGTTGTCGATATGCAGATTGGAGACAATTGTTCGTCTACTTCATTACTTGGGAGACCATTTAGAAGACTGCTAAGACGAAGATTGATTTCGATACTGGAACACTCAATATGGAGTTTGACAAAGAGATTATACACTTCAATATATTTGAAGCTATGTGTTATCCAAGTGATATCCAATCTGCATTTTCTGTTGATGTTATTGGTTCGTTAGCACAACAGATGTTTGATTTGAACAATAAAGATGAAATTGAATATATGCTACAAAATAGAATTGATTTGTATGTCCATGGCATGCCTAACTTGGACATTGATATTCGTAAGGAGTTTTCTCAGACATGTGGTGCTTTAACGGCATCACAAGAAGTTAGAACATGTACTATTTCATATATATCTTTATCTGTAACTGATGAAGTTACTTTACCTTATGTTGTGCAGGAACCTAAATTAGAGTTGAAGCATCTACCTGATCACTTAAAGTATGCTTACTTAGGAAGTTAGGAAGAGCTTCCAGTTATTATTGTAAATAATATCACAGCAGTAGTACAGGAAGAATGTTTACTTAGGGTTCTGAAAGAGCACAAGACAGCTACTGGTTGGACAATTGTTGACTTCAAAGCCATTAGTCCAACCATGTGCATGCATAGAATCCTAATTAAAGATGATGTCAAGCCAGTATGTGATGCTCAGCGTAGGCTTAACCTACCAATGATGGAGGTCGTAAAGAAAGAGATCCTCAAATTGCTAAGTGTGGGGGTGATTTACCCAATTTCTGACAACAAATGGGTTAGTCCGGTGCAAGGGTGCCTAAGAATTACGGTGTCACTGTTTTTAGAAATCAAGATGATGAACGTGTTCCTACAAGAGTTCAGACATGATGGAGAGTGTGCATAGACTACAGAAATCTCAATTCGGCTACCCACAAGGATCACTTTCCTTTGCGTTTCATTGTTCAGATGTTAAAGAGGCTAGCGGGACATTTTCATTATTGATTTTTGGATGGTTATTCAGGCTACAATCAATACGTGAAAAGTATCGTTTGAAAATAAACTACTCAAGAGTGCTCGATAATATAAAGCATCGTTTACAAGCAAGCAGCTCAAAAGATATTCGATGCAAGAAAATCATCGTTTATAACCCATGCATGATGGACGGCTTGGATCAGTCGTAGATCCTTTAATATAACTTTTAAAGGAGTCGGACCGTCCCTCTTCGGTCGACCATAGATGGCTGCAAATGCGAGCTATGGATGATGTGATTGGCCTAACAAGGAGAGGGACGGCAGGTAGCAGTCACGTCACCTCATTGGTCGATCAAAATTGAATCTAGAGAAATCAAACTAGCTAACTAAGTCGAGCGGTTGAGATCAATCCGCAACTGATACAGACAGTTTATTTAACCCAATAAGTTTTTTTAAGACAGTTCGACTAGCCTACTTTCTAGTCATTGGGAGCGAAGAAGGTAGGCTGTGAGAGATCTAATTGGATAGGACAATAGATGAGAAACAGTTAGTCAGTATGTCACCTGATTGGCCGAGCATAGAAGGAGATATGTTACCTAGATTTACCGTCCAAGTTGGATGGTCGTGATCGTTTTGCGACTGACTTAGGCAGTCAGGATCTAATTTTAAATAAAACCTACCAGCTCGACTAGCCTACTCCCGCCGGTTATTAGGAGCGGAGCATGTACAATATAATTGGCCATGATAGTAGGTGAGCAACAGGTAGTCACTATGGCACCTGATTGGCGGATCATGGGAGAAGCTAGGCTTACTAATTTGACTGACCAAGTTGAGTGTTCGTGATCGTGATCATTTTGCGACTGAGTTGGGCAGCCAAAATCTAATTCTTAATAGAAATAGGCAGATCGACTATCCTACTTTGGTCGACCATTAGGAGCGGAGCATGTAGGCTACGAGCGATCTGATTGGTCGATTAGGGGGGGGGGGGGGGGTCAGGTAACAAATATGGGACGTGACTGGTCGGCTATAGGAGGCGCGAAGCTTGTCGGATGAGCCGGCCAAGTTTTCCCATTATTCTACTTTTTCGACCTTGGTTAGGGTTTTGCACCCAACAGCCACATGATTAATACATTCCTAGCTTGTCTAGGCTTAGTCTCGACTAATAGGAATCGAGATATCGTGCTTGCTCCAATTTTAGGACAAAAATGATTAATTTATGTCATTAAGGTGAGAATGAACATAAATGGCAGGTAAGCTTTAGGAGTTCAGCAAGGGAACGTAGCACTAAAACATTTTGACAATCAAGTATTGTGCGAAAAATCCTAAAATGACCGTTATGCCCTTGTAGGTCAAATTTTGGTAAAACGACCATTTTTCCCATGGTCCAAAACTTGATGAATATGACTTGTTACTTCGAATTAAAAAACGATCATTCCCCCCCCCCCCCAGTATATAAAATTACTATTTTACCCCTGGTCTGAAAATTCGTCCAAAATGAATGTTTTACCCTTTGACAAAAATCCACCATTAACACCTGGCTTCAGCTGCTGAAGATGACACGTTAACAAGTGATTTAACATTCACAAATGTTAAATTTTTAAAAAAGCGGGGGTCTAACAACACCACCCAATATTTCGCTTAGCAATCTGTATGCACTAACTCCGAAATACTTTGCTAGAGAATCAACTAGACAGTCAGACTCAATCTAGATAAAAGTACCTCAAGGAGATAATATCTCTCTCTTGATTTGATTTTTACTCAAGCTAAAAACAATAGCGAGTCTTTATCAAATACAAGGAATAACTTGGACGGTACCAAAGACCAATGTCCAAGGGTCAATCAATATCAATCAACAACCAAAGGTTGGATTTCCAATTGATGATCATGAACGCACAACCTGTATTATTTCAATTATATAAATATAATGCGGAAAAGAAATAACACAGACACCAGAAATTTTGTTAACAAGGAAACCGCAAATGCAGAAAAACTCTGGGACCTAGTCCAGATTGAATACACACTATATTAAGCCGCTACAGACACTAGCCTACTCCAAGCTAACTTCGGACTGGACTATAGTTGAACCCCAATAAGTCTCTCACCGATCCAAGGTACAGTTGTACTCCTACGCCTCTGATCCTAGCAGGATACTACGCACTTGATTCCCTTAGCTGATCTCACCCACAACCAAGAGTTGCTGCAACCCAAAATCACAGACTTAATAATAAACAGATCTGTCTCACACAGAAAATTCTATCAAAGGATAAATTTTTCTCCCACAGATAAACCCTAGGTTTTCTCTTAATATATAAAATCAAGGTGAACAGGAACCAATTGATAATCCGGTCTTATATTCCCGAAGAACAGCCTAGATTAATCAATCACCTATCTACAATCCTTCCTGACTACACAGGCGGTTTGTCGAGGAATCACAAACAGTGAGACGAAGATGTTTGTGACTTCTTTATCTTGCCTATCGGAGAACTCTCACGACCTCAAGCCAATCAATCGATTGTTCTCGTACGATAGAAGATGCAATATCAGATCACACAACTACGATAAAAGTGGTATCGGTCTGGCTTCACAATCCCAATGAATTCTTTAAGTCGTTAACCTGGTTTTAGGGAAGAAAACCAAAGGTTAAAGGAGAATCGACTCTAGCGAGCGCACTAGTATCACACAGACGTGTGGGGATTAGTTTTGCACAATGCTAGATGTCTCCTTTATATAGCCTTCAAATCAGGGTTTTGCCTTAGGTACAAAGAAATCCTTATTCACCGTTAGATGAAAACCTGATTTAGATTCAAGCTAATATTTCTCAACTGTTAGATCGAAAACTTAGCTTGTCACACACACTTGGGTAGATGTTTAATGGGTTTGTGAAAACCATGCCCAAACGTGTACGTGTATGTTGGTTCAACATAGTAACCCAAAAGGTTAACCATGTGAGCATTTCATATTAACCTTGTTCTTCTTCACCATAACTAGTTCAATTAACTCAAGTGAACTAGTTAAAGAGTTGTTCAATTGTTATGAGATCTTATGTAACTACACAAGACACAATTGAAACAAAGATGATTCGATTCGATTCGATTGAATCGGCTCATGAACATTATAGCTACGGTTTGCATAAAGCATTCCTTAGTAATTTAATGTTTCATGTTCAGAGCACATCTTTAGATCATAACCTCTTAAGTTCACAAAAAAGTTTGCGGACTTAAGTTAATCGATTGAGTTTTCCAAACTCAGCAGAAATTCTCGGAAAGAGAACTTACGCCAGTTCGCGGACTGGGTTAGCGGACTGAGTTCGCAGACTTAGCACACAAACGAGTTTTGAAAAATCCAGCAGAAATTCTCGATCGAGAACTTCCGACAGTTCGCGGACTTGGAAAGCCAATTCCACAATCCTCCTGATTTCTCTTGATCAACAAAGTTCGAAAACTTCAGTTCAAGGAATACATGGTTATGTAATCTAAACTCTCATTTCAATCATTGATACATTCTCAGAGGACGCTATGTAGCCGTTATTCACAGACCGATTCACGTCAGAGCAATTCGCAAAGTGATTGAAATTTTTCATGACTTTCGTCACTAGGTGAAGATAAACTTGATCAAAGTGAAGCGCTTTACTAACACACGATTTCGAGATAAAATATAAGCAATGAATGCTCAGCTCGAAATGTCAAATGTGTATGATCTAGTATATATAGCATACGACTTTTGTCTCATAAGAAGTAGGAGATAGAATAGATAGACTTTTGAGTGATAGATAAGTTCAAGTCTCCACATACCTTTTTGTTGATGAAGTTCCACGGTTCCTTGTATAGATCTTCTTCGTTGTATGATGAATCGCCATGAAGTCCTTGAGCTCAACTACACTTTTCTATCCTAGTCCGAGACTTAGCTATGTAGGCTAGAAATCAAGACTCATAGTTTTGATCACTAACATTGACAAACATTCTTGAGATAGCAACGCATGCGAGGTCGACCGAGCTATGCTCTAACAATCTCCCCCTTTGTCAATTTTAGTGACAAAAATATTAATACATATAGAATACAAAAAAGATAAACTTTACTGGCTCCTATTCCATAGTCTAATCTTCAACGTTGCCTGAAATCTTCGTCCTTCCAAGTACTCCAATGATTCCAAAGGTTGTAAGTTTAGCGTCAACGTTGTTGAAGATCCGTAGCTATAACAATGAGAGAAATCGAGATTCTCGATCATTATTATACAGTGTCATAATATTATTATGTAATATCAAAGTCCAATTGTATCACGACTTTAACAATAATACTACGGTGATATGTATCACTCCCCCTTAGTCAATACTCCATCTCGATCATGAAAACCACTCCCCCTTACACAAGGATCCGAAAACCATATGTATTTGTAGTATGAACTACATTATTTCTCCCCCTTTTTTCAATAAAATTGGCAAAGGTACAAGAACGGGATCATAATGAAATTTCCACCATAGACATTTCATAGACTAAAAGAAAAATACATACCAACTTAATTTAGATGCAATCCTAAAGCTGAAGCTAAATGCATTCATCAAGGAGTTTTAAGATTCAAGATAACCCCTATAAAATTCCACAGCCGCACACCCCGCAAGATATTACCATTAAGCACAAGTTCAAAAGAACTCTCCCCCATTTGATGTCATTCCCAAAAGAACAACAAGAGCGACCTCAATTTCGAAAGAAAAGAAGGATTTTTTAATTGGACACCAAAAATCATAGGAATGATTTTCTATATCCAAAGCTCAACCAAATTAATCACAAGTAAACCCATGATTAATTCAATTGAAAATGCAACTAAATCAAACCACAAAAGTGATCAATTTAATTGAAAGTGCTCAACATAAGGAAACTTACGGAGCTATGACTAAGGTAATCATACGGAGATGACTAACTTAATCGTTCACATACTCAACATAAGGAAAACCTTACGGAATATACGACTACATTAACCAATATAACATGATTAGTATAGCCGTTCATATACTCAACACAAGAATTTGTGGAATATAAGAAAACTCAACTAGACTAATTACAAGAGAACCCATAATTAATCTAATTGGAATACAAACAACCAAACTAATCACGAAGGTAATCAATTTAATTGTCAAAAGTTTTGCTCGACAAAAGAAGACTTTCGGAGCAAAATAACTAAATAACCAACCAAGATGATTAATTTAGTTCATAATGCTCAACATATAGCATCTTATGGAACAACCAACAATGCCAATAAGAATAATCGACTTAGTTGTATCGTGCTCAACATAAGACACACAATGGAGCCTTCATGGTAATACAAAAAGAATTGATCAAAGAAGATCAATATCGCGGAATACATACAAGGATCTATTCTATTTTCCATCACTATTTGCATAACAACATAATAGACTTTATCCTTGTCAAACAAAAGATTTTATCCTATTTTCCATCAAATAAATGACTACATAGGCATAACTTTTGTATTTGTCAAAAGTCCATTCGTCCTTTCATCAATACGAATACCAATTTATGAACGACTTTACTTTTGACAACATATGGGACCTTCAAGTTCACGGATTCAAACAATACATATCCCATAAACAATTGCAATATCACAAAATCATAAAGATTAATACTGCAATGACAATCTTTGCCCTTAGAAGGTAGAATCAATCTTTTTCGCACGGATTTATACCAAGAGTGGTTACCAAAAGCGTATAAAAAGATTTCCTTAACAAAGAAGAACATACAAAGTCATTGACGACTATGCACCATAGTTCACATGGGATCATTGTGAACACTCAAGAATATATAGCAATGTGAACTACTACCCATTCTCGAACTTCCTTCTTAGTGATTCACCAACATCATTCTTGTAACAGCCATAAAATACCTTAGAATAGGATTTCTCCAAGAATGCCAGTGCCCAAGTCCCAGAGAATAGAACAAGTGCAACGAAACAGAACAAACACTAAAAAATAAGAGACAGGACAAAGACCAAAATTAACTCATCCAAATTCAATAATTTTCATCTCCATTTTGAAGGGAATTCAATAAGGAAGAGAATGCAAAAATAATGAGGTAAATCCAAGTTCAGACGAAGAAGTTACGGCCAAAACAAGTTTACCGAATATCGACGTCAAGTATGCATACAGGTTTGCGAACTTAAACCTCTGGATTTTGATTTTGAATGCTGTTATGCATACTTGGTATGTGTACCATGTAGTCCAAACGTCCCGAACTATTATTTTCAAACCTAAACATTTAAGAAGCTTAAACACAGATCAAGTTAGGTAGAAATGAACGATAAGCAAGATTATTATAAGTATTCTAAGAAAATAAAAGTACAAATCTTGCTCAAGTTTATAGACATATCTTTTTTAGATGAATCCAATCGAATTCTACCGCCTTACCGAACATAATTTGTGTGCCCCAATTCTTGTGCTTCCCTCACCGTATACAAAGCAGGGCATTCCTTGGTGAGGATGCACTTCCAACACAATCAAGTTGTGTTGGGGTGAACAAAGTCTTGCTCACCACAAGTGACCTTTGGATTATCATGAAGGAGATCACTTTTAGAACCTTTCACATCCAAATCCATCTTCCCAAAGAACTCTTTAAGTTCCAGCATCATGGATACTGCTTTCTCCATAGTCATGGAACTTTCTGGGAGATCATTCCTTTTCACACTCAAACCATCATTAACTTTCTTTGGTATCCACTTTTGAGTGCGTTTAGGAACGACCGAAACCTTCTTCACATTACTCTCTTCAAGATTTTCCGGAAGAGAATTGGATTGACTATTATTTTGCAAGTTAGTCTTTCTCCAATTGGAGCATCAGATCTTGTCTTCGTCTTTACGAAGTTATCCTTTTGATAACCATTACGATTGTGAAAAGGCTTCGTATGACGTTTAAAGGCAAATATAGGATTATGACAGCACTGATTCCTTTGCCTAAAGGTTGGACGTTTACAACCCGTAATGTCAAGAGTGTTAGCCTTAACATATGATCTCGGTTTAACAACTTCTTTTGACACCCAAACAAGAATATCATGAAGTTTTTCATTCCTTATACGAAAACGACATCTCCTTTCCAGGTGACCTTTGTTTCCACAATAATGACAAATATAAGGAACGTTCTTACCCGGATTCATGTGTGCTGGTTTTGGAGGTTGATATACTTTGCTTTGAACCTAAACTGCCGGAGAAGGTATTTCACTTTTGCCATCAGTGGAAACCTTTTGCTGAGAAGAATCACTAGCCTTGAAAAATTTTACCTCTTTGCAAGTACTTGGAGCATATATTCCCTTATAGCCCAATCCTCGTGTATCACGATGATTTTTACTTGCTCCTGGAATAGTGGTTAATTTGCTTGAATTAGTATTGAACTTTTTCAAGTCATCTTCCAACATCTTGATTTTATCAAGAGCAACAGCTAAATCAGCCTCAAGGCGTTTTTCTCGAGCGCTTTCTCTGTCGTCAAAACTTGTTTGCTAGGAGTTAAACCTTGCTTCAGACTCTGCAAATTTCTCTTCCAAAAAAAAAGTACTTTTGCTAAAGATTATAACATTCAAGTGACTTCATACGTAGTTTTTCCTCAGAATCCTTGAGATTCGATTCGCAAGAACGATTCGAAAAATAAACACCTGCGTAACATCTTCTCAATTTCTTGTTTTCTCAACAGAGAGGAATCAGAAGAGGTGAGACATGAGAAGTTGTAGTCTTCTTCATTTTCCATGAATCCAAAAAATTAACATACTCTGAGACTTCCTCATCAACATCTCTATCAATATCTGAATCACCTTCATCAGAAAGTTCATCCAACTGTTCTTGTAGGAGAGTTTCCCAATCAACAGTTTTTACATCAAGAGAATGTTTAGATATTGACTTAGATGTGACAGTTCTCTCAGGTGAATCTAAGCTTTTAGAATCATCTGGTAATTTCTGAACTGGTACGTTATTAGAGATAGACTCGTCCATAATCAGATCGCTACAAACACAGACTTATAAGGTCTTTAACGTGTTTACCTGCTCTGATACCAATTGAAAAAGCGGGGGTCTAACAACACCACCCAATATTTCGGTTAGCAATCTGTATGGACTAACTCCGAAATACTTTGCTAGAGAATCAACTAGACGGTCAGACTCAATCTAGATAAAAGTATCTAAAGGAGTTAATATCTCTCTCTTGCTTTGATGTTTACTCAAGCTAAAAACAATAGCGAGTCTTTATCAAATACAAGGAATAACTTGGACGGTACCAAAGACCAACGTTCAAGGATCAATTTATATCAATCAACAACCAAAGGTTGGATTTCCAATTGATGATCACGAACGCACAACCTGTATTATTTCAATTATATAAAATATAATACGGAAAAGAAATAACACAGACACCAGAAATTTTGTTAACGAGGAAACCGCAAATGCAGAAAACCCCCGGGACCTAGTCCAGATTGAATACACACTGCATTAAGCCGCTACAGACACTAGCCTACTCCAAGCTAACTTCGGACTGGACTATTGTTGAACCCCAATAAGTCTCCCACCGATCCAAGGTACAGTTGTACTCCTACGCCTCTGATCCCAGCAGGACACTACGCACTTGATTCCCTTAGCTGATCTCACCCACAACCAAGAGTTGTTGCAACCAAAAATCACAGACTTGATAATAAACAAATCTGTCTCACACATAAAAGTCTATCAAAGGATAAACCTGTCTCCCACAGATAAACACTAGGTTTTGTTCCGTCTTAAGATATAAAATCAAGGTGAACATGAACCAATTGATAATCCGGTCTTATATTCCCGAAGAACAGCCTAGATTAATCAATCACCTCTCTACAACCCTTCCTGACTACACAGGCGTTTTGTCGAGGAATCACAAACAGTGAGACGAAGATGTTTGTGAGTTATTTATCTTGCCTATCAGAGAACTCTCACGATCTCAAGCTAATCAATCGATTATACTCGTACGATAGAAGATGCAAGATCAGATCACACAACTACGATAAAAGTAGTATCGGTCTGGCTTCACAATCCCAATGAAGTCTTTAAGTCGTTAACCTGGTTTTAGAGAAGAAAACCAAAGTTTAAAGGAGAATCGACTCTAACGAGCGCACTAGTATCACACAGACGTGTGGGGATTAGTTTTGCACAATTTTAAATGTCTCCTTTATATAACCTTCAAATCAGGGTTTTGCCTTAGGTACAAAGCAATCCTTATTCACCGTTAGATGAAACTCTGATTTAGATTCAAGGTAATATTTCTCAACCGTTAGATCGAAAACTTATCTTGTCACACACACTTGGGTAGACGTTTACTGGGTTTGTGAAAACCATGCCCAAAAGTGTACGTGTATGTTGGTTCAACATAGTAACCAAAAAGGTTAACCATATGAGCATTTCATATTAACCTTGTTCTTCTTCACCATAACTAGTTCAATTGACTCAAATAAACTAGTTAAAGAGTCGTTCAATTGCTATAAGATCTTATGTAACTACACAAGACAGAATTGAAACAAAGATGATTCGATTCGATTGAATCGGCTCATGAACATTATAGCTACGGTTTGCATAAAGCATTCCTTAGTAATTTAATGTTTCATGTTCAGAGAACATATTTAGATCATAACCTCTTAAGTTCACAAACAATTTCGCGGACTTAAGTTAATCGGTTGAGTTTTCCAAACTCAACAGAAATTCTCGGAAAGAGAACTTCCGTCAGTTCGCGGACTTAGCACACAAACGGGTTTTGGAAAATCCAGCAGAAATTCTCGGTCGAGAACTTCCGACAGTTCCCCGACTAAGTCTGCGGACTGGGTTCGCGGACTTGGCAAGCCAATTCCACAATCCTCTCGATTTCTCTTGATCAAAAAAGTTTGAAAACTTCGGTTCAAGGAATACATGGTTATGTAATCTAAACTCTCATTTCAATCATTGAGACATTCTCAGAGGACGTTATGTAGCCGTTATTCATAGACCGATTCACGTCAGAGCAATTCTCAAAGTGATTGAAACTTTTCATGACTTTCGTCACTAGGTGAAGATAAACTTGATCAAAGCGAAACGCTTTACCAACACACGATTTCGAGATAAAAGATAATCAATTAATGCTCAGCTCGAAATGTCAAATGTGTATGATCTAGTCTATATAGCATACGACTTTTGTCTCATAAGAAGTAGGAGATAGAATAGATAGACTTTTGAGTGATAGATAAGTTCAAGTCTCCACATACCTTTTTGTTGATGAAGTTGCACGGTTCCTTGTATAGATCTTCGTCGTTGTATGATGAATCTCCATGAAGTCCTTGAGCTCAACTACACTTTTCTATCCTAGTCCGAGACTTAGCTATGTAGGCTAGAAATCAAGAATCATAGTTTTGATCACTAACATTGACAAACATGCTTGAGATAGAAACGCATGCGAGGTCGACCGATCTATGCTCTAACAATGTTGTTTCTTATAAGGGGTAGATCCATGACCGTTAGATGATGAATGATGAGCATATCGACGAGCGATAGCAAGACTGGCGCTGTTGTTAGAGCGCTGCTCGATCGAACTCGCATGCGTTGCTATCTCAAGCATGTTTGTCAATGTTAGTGATCAAAACTATAAGTCTTGATTTCTACTCTACTATTAGCTAAGTCTCGGACTAGGATAGAAAGTGTAGTTGTGCTCAAGACTCCATGGAGATCATCATACAAAGACGAAGAACTACTCAAGGAAATTGTTGAACTTCATTGACTAAAAGTTATGTGGAGACTTGAACTTATCTATCAATCAAAAGTCTATCTACTCTATCTCCTATCTTGAGACAATAGTCGTTTTGTTATATAGACTATGATTATACACATTTGATATTTCGAGCCGAGTTTATCTCGCTTATCTATTTCTCGAAATATGTGTTTGTAAGCTTTCGCTTTGGCCAAGTTCATCTTTTACTAGTGACGAAAGTCATGATAAGTTTCAATCACTTGAAAATGGCTTTGACGAAAAATGGTTTGTGAATAACAACTATATAACGTCCTCTAAGAATGTTTCAATTATTGAAATGAGAGTTTAGGTTACATAACCATGGAAGGATATAAACATTGTGTGGTAACACATTTGTGTGTAAGTCCTTATTCCTTGAACCAAAGTATGCGTACTTTGCTGCTCAGGAAAACCGGAACTCAGTCCGCGTACCAAGTCCGCGTACTGTCGGAAGTTCTCATCCCTAGAAATTCTGCTGGAGTTTGTAAACTAAAAACAAACTTATTCCGGGTACTTAAGTCCCCATACCAGTTCGCGTAATTAAGTTGGTTATTTTGTAAAAACGATTATTTGTGAACTTAAACTTATATAAACTAAGGAATGCATAATTGCAAACCGTGGCTATAAAGTTCATGAATCGATTCGAGTGAATCAAATCGTTTTTGTTTCAATTGTGTCTATTATAAATATCTAAGAAATTGAACAACTCTTTAACTAGTTCATTTGAGTCATTTGAACTAGTTATGGTAAAGAAGAATATGGTTGATATGAAAGTGCTCATATGGCTGACCATTTGGTTAACTACTGTTGAACCAACTAAATGTACATGTTTGGGTACGATTACACAAACCTAAAAACGTGCATTTCATTTGTGTGTAACAAGCTAAGTTTCGATCTAACGGTTGAAAGATATTAGCTTGAATCTAATCAGGTTTTCAACTAACGGTGAATATTGAATGCTTTGTTACCAAGGTAACTTAGATTGCAAACCCTAATTTGAAATACTATATAAGGGAGAACTCTAGAAAATGAGAAACCTAATCCCCACACCTTCTATGTGATACTAGTTGTATAAGCTAGAGTCGATTCTCCTTTAACCTTAGTTTTGTATCGAGACCCTGTAGATTAACGACTTGAAGACGTCATTGGGATTGTGAAGCCACACTGATACTACTTTCTCGTAGTTGTGTGATCTGATCTTGTTGTTTCTATTGTACTAAGTACAATCGTAAAGATTGGATTGAGATTGATTTCTCCGATAGGCAAGATGTAAAAGAAGTCACAAACATCTTCGTCTCATCGTTTGTGATTCCGCAATATCTTCTTTCGCTAGTCGATTAAGATTATTGTGAGGTGATTGATAATTATAGGATGTTCTTCGGGAATATAAGTCCGGGTTTTCAATTGGTTCCTGTTCACCTTGATTTATCAAAAGACGGAACAAAAACTCGTAGGTATTTCTGTGGGAGACAGGTTTATCTATTACCGTAGACTTTTCTGTGTGATATAGATTTGTTTATTGAAGTCTTCGAATTTGGGTCGTAAAACTCTTAGTTTTGGGTGAGATCAGCTAAGGGAATCAAGTGCGTAGTATCCTGCTTGCATCAAAGACGTACGGAGCGCAACTGTACCTTGGATCAGTGTGAGATTGATTGAGGTTCAACTACAGTCCAGACCGAAGTTAGTTTGTAGTAGGCTAGTGTCTGTAGCGGCTTAATACATTGTGTATTCAATCTTGACTAGGTCCCGGGGTTTTTCTGTATTTGTGGTTTCCTCGTTAACAAAACTTCTGGTGTCTTTGTTATTTCTTTTCCGCATTATATTTTGTTATATAATTGAAATAGCACAAGTTGTGCGTTTGAATCGATCAATTGGGAATTGCAACCTTTGGTCTTTGGTACCGTTCAAGTGATTTATTTTGTATTCAATTAGACTCGCATACTTCTATTTGCTTGAGTAAGTATTGAATCGAGAAAGAGAGATATAACTCTTTGATATACTTTTATTAAGATTGAGTCTGACTGTCTAGTTGATTCTCTTAAAAGTATATTGGAGTTAGTCCATACAGATTGCGAATCGAAATATTGGATGTGGTTGTTGTACCCCCTCTTTTTCAATTGGTATCAGAGCAGGCAAACACGATAAACCTAATAAGTTTGTGTTTTTTTGATCCTTAAAAATTTCCCTATGGGAAATTTCTTTAGAAAACTTGCTCTTGGCATCTGTAACGCACGCTAGAAATTCTTAAAGATTGTTCAAAGATTATTATGGACAAAACTTCTGGTTTCTCATAATAGTCTCATTACATCTAAGAACTTGGAAAACTTAGATGATGAGAAACAATCTAAATAAAAAATTAGAAAGAAGGAAAGATTGAGAAAACGTTCGTTATGCTCAAATATATGGAATCTCACTAGATTAACTCTTAATCTCTTTGAGAAATACTATTGCAATGGATCAATTGACAAGGATCTATTTAGAGCTTTCGAAAGCGTTTTTGGATTCTTAGAAAAACTTAATTCTATTAAGTTTAAGAATCGACCCGATAAAAGTTCTGTACATGTAAAACTATGGAATAATGATGTACGGACTAAACAATCTGTCAACACAAGTAGATCCAATGCGGGTTCCCATGTTTTTGACACAGGGTCAAGGAATTGAAAGAATCTTCTTTCTAGTCATATAAAAAGGAAGATAGAAAGCTCTGACAACCCTGATTATCATCATTACTTTGATTATATCACTTGGACTGCTCACAAATATCAACCAGAAATGTTGCATGAGGATCTCTCTGCACATCATGCCTCTTGGTAACAAGCCTGGCACTACTCCATGTGTATATATCTTGAGATGGGGCAAGAAATGGTTTGATTTGTGTACAGTTGGGTTAAAATGATATCCTTCTTGGATTTTCAAATAAGCTTTCTACTGCATCTGGTTCTTCTCACAAATTGTGTTGTCACGGGATGCACAACCTTGATGTGCGAACAACAAAGAAAATCCCACATTACTTTTGTGGGTCGCGGTTCATAAACGGGACCAAGCCTATTAGTGAGCTTATAAAGAAGAAGTATGCGTACCTTCTTCTTCCTCCCATCAGTCCGCGTACGTGAACTTTCTAGGGTTCATGATATTCCTCCATTAAATCTTCATTGGAGGAAAATAAGACAAAGGGTGGTCAAAGTTCATTCCAATAAGTGATTTCCTCTTTTTTATTTCCAATTTATAGATCTCATGATGAATTTCAAGGTTTCAAAAAGAACTTCAAAAAGTTTGGGTTCCTCTAGCATGAATCTTCCTTTAGACCAAAATTCTATTATAATTAGATTTGTCAATGATTCTTGTGCTAATGTTTTTTAAAGGATTTCATCTATGGGTTTTATTTTAGAAAAGAAATTGGATTCATCTAGTGGACATAAAGAGGATTTAGTTTGCTTTGAAAAATTCAATCTTGGAAAGATCTTTGATGGTCTTGGTCAAGGATTTGATACTCTCACAAGAATTTTCTATGCCAACATTCATGATGTGGATCTCGAAAAAATGGAATTCAAAACCATGATAAATAGATAAAGATTTCTTGTTAATAGAGAGTTGATTTCGAAGATTACCAAAATTCAGTTGGGAAATGTCCGTCTACCTAGGCCAAGTGATGAACGACCATCGCATGAAGACATCTCTCTTGGTCTTTGTGGTAAGAAGGTTGCTTGGAATCAAGGGAAATTTCCTACTAATGTTCTTAGTGTGTCCTTGATGATGAGTAAATTGTGATTTTAGTTGTCTAGTAAATCTTTTGATGAGAATTTTATTTCTTGTTTTGTTTAGAAGAATAACTAGAGTTTGGAATAGCTATTATTGTGATTACACATAGCTATGTCCAACGTTTTCATCTTCATGTTTTTAGGTTTATTTGTTTAAATTCTAAAAAATTGTTTGGAAGATGATTTTTGCAGTATTAATCTTTATGGTTTCATATATTGCAATTTGTTATGGGATATGTGTGTTTGCGTCCGTGAACTATGATTGTCCCATACTTTGTCAAAAGTTAAGTCTTTCATATGTCGATATGCATGTATTGATAAAAGAATGAATGAACTTTTGACATTACAAAAGTTTGAAGCCTATTATGTCATTATGCAAATATTGATGGAAGATAGGATGAACTTTTGTTTACAAGGATTATGTCTATTGTATGTCATTGTGCAAATAGTGATGGAAAATAGAATGAATCCTTGTTTATTCCGCAGTATTGATCTTCCCTTATCCATATTTTATGTATATATTGTGCGGCTCCGTAAGTTCTCTTATGTTGAGCATTTCCGATTAGATTAATCATGGGTTTTCTTGTGGTTAATTTAATTGAGTATTATTTGGATTCAAATTCATATTTGTATGTGATTTGTCATGTCCAAAGAAATCCTTCTTTTCTCGTGAAAGTAAGGTCTCTCTTGTTGTTCTTTCGGGAATGACATTTTATGGGGGAGAGTTCTTAATTGAACTTGTGCTTAATTGCCAAATCTTTGTGGGGAGTGCGGCTGTAGAATATTATAGGGGTTATCTTGTATCTTTATAAACTCCTTGATGAAAGCATTTAGCTTCGGCTATATGATCGCATCTAAAAAGTTGATATGTACTTGCTTTTGGTCATGAAATGTCTCTATGGAAATTTCATTAGGATCCCACTAGTTTTCGTACCTTTGCCAATTTTATTGATAAAAAGGGGGAGAATTAATGTGTAGTTCACACTACAAAAACATATGGTTTTCGGATCATTATGTAAGGGGGAGTGTTTTCCATGTGAGATGGAGTATTGGCCAAGGGGGAGTGATACATATCACCATAGTATTGTTGTCGAAGTTGTGATGCAATTGGACTTTGATGATGTGTAATAATACTATGACAATGTGTAACAATGATTGAGAATTCTTGTTTTCTCATTGTTATGGCTACAGATTTTCAACAACGATGATACTAAACTTACAACCTTTTGAATCATTGGAGTACTTGGAAGTGATGAAGATTTCAAGTAATGTTGAAGAACCAAGAAGATCGGGCATGTGGAAGAGAAGCTACAAAACTTTATTTATCTATTTTTGTATTCCAGATGTATTAATAGTTTTGTCATTAAAATTGACAAAGGGGGAGATTGTTAGAGCACTGCTCGGTCGAACACGCATGCGTTGCTATCTCAAGCATGTTTGTCAATGTTAGTGATCAAAACTATAAGTCTTGATTTCTAGTCTACTATTAGCTAAGTCTCGGACTAGGATAGAAGTGTAGTTGTGCTCAAGACTCCATGGCGATCATCATACAAAGACGAAGAACTAATCAAGGAACTTGTGGAACTTCATCGACTAAAATGTATGTGGAGACTTGAACTTATCTATCACTCAAAAGTCTATCTACTCTATCTCCTATCTTGAGACAAAAGTCGTTTTGCTATATAGACTATGATTATACACATTTGTTATTTCGAGCCGAGTTTATCTCACTTATCTATTTCTCGAAATATGTGTTGGTAAGCTTTCGCTTTGGCCAAGTTCATCTTTTACTAGTGACGAAAGTCATGATAAGTTTCAATCACTTGAAAATGGCTTTGACGAAAAATGGTTTGTGAATAACAACTATATAACGTCTTCTAAGAATGTTTCAATGATAGAAATGAGAGTTTAGATTACATAACCATGGAAGGATACAAACATTGTGTGGTAACACATATGTGTGTAAGTCCTTATTCCTTGAACTAAAGTATGCGTACTTTGCTTCTCAGGAAAACCGGAACTAGAGTCCGCGTACCAAGTCCCCATACCGTCGGAAGTTCTCATCCCGAGAAATTCTGCTGGAGTTTGTAAACTAAAAACAAACTTATTCCGGGTACTTAAGTCCGCGTACCAGTTCGCGTTCTTAAGTTGGTTATTTTCTGAAAACGATTATTTGTGAACTTAAACTTATATATACTAAGGAATGCATAATTGCAAACCGTGGATATAAAGTTCATGAATCGATTCGAGTGAATCAAATCGTTTTTGTTTCAATTGTGTCTATTATAAAGATCCAAGCAATTGAACAACTCTCTAACTAGTTCATTTGAGTCATTTGAACTAGTTATGGTAAAGAAGAATATGGTTGATATGAAAGTGCTCATATGCTAACCATTTGGTTAACTACTGTTAAACTAACTAAATGTACATGTTTTGGTACGGTTACACAAACCTAAAAACGTGAATTTCATTTGTGTGTAACAAACTAAGTTTCGATATAACGGCTGAAAGATATTAGCTTGAATCTAATCAGGTTTTCATCTAACGGTGAATATTGAATGCTTTGTTACCAAGGTAACTTAGATTGCAAACCCTGATTTGAAAGACTATATAAGGGAGAACTCTAGAAACTGGGAAACTTAATCCCCACACCTCCTGTGTGATACTAGTTGTATAAGCTAGAGTCGATTCTCCTTTAACCTTAGGTTTATATCTAGACCCTGTAGGTTAACGACTTGAAGACTTCATTGGGATTGTGAAGCCGGACCGATACTACTTTCTCGTAGTTGTGTGATCTGATTTTGTTGTTTCTATCGTACTAAGTACAATCGTAATTAAAGATTGTCTTGAGATTGATTTGTCCGATAGGAAAGATATAAAAGAAGTCACAAACATCTTCGTCTCATCGTTTGTGATTCCGCAATATCTTCTTTCGCTAGTCGATTAAGATTATTGTGAGGTGATTGATAATTCTAGGTTGTTCTTCGGGAATATAAGTCCGGGTTATCAATTGGTTCCTGTTCACCTTGATTTATCAAAAGACGGAAAAAAAACTCGTAGGTATTTCTGTGGGAGACAGATTTATCTATTAGCGTAGACTTTTCTGTGTGATACAGATTTGTTTATTAAAGTCTTCGACTTTGGGTCGTAGCAACTCTTAGTTATGGGTGAGGTCAGCTAAGGGAAGCAAGTGTGTAGTATCCTACTGGCATCAGAGACGTAAGGAGCGAAAATGTACCTTAGATCAGTGTGAGATTGATTGGGGTTCAACTACATTCCAGACCGAAGTTAGTTTGTAGTACTCTAGTGTCTGTAGCGGCTTAATACAGTGTGTTCAATCTGGACTAGGTCCGGGGGTTTTTCTGCATTTGCGGTTTCCTCGTTAACAAAACTTCTGGTGTCTGTGTTATTTCTTTTCCGCATTATATATTGTTATATAATTGAAATATCACAGGTTGTGCGTTTGAATCGATCAATTGGGAAATCCAACCTTTGGTTGTTGATTGAAATTGATTGATCCTTGAACATTGGTCGTTGGTACCGTTCACGTGATTTCTCTTGTATTCAATTAGACTCGTAGATTTCTATTTGCTTGAGTAAGTATTGAATCGAGAAAGAGAAATATAACTCTTTGATATACTTTTATTAAGATTGAGTCTGACTGTCTAGTTGATTCTCTTAAAAGTATATTGGAGTTAGTGAATACAGATTGTTAATCGAAATATTGGGTGTGGTTGTTGTACCCCGCTTTTTCAGCTGTAATGACCAACGAGCGTCATTATGACCATCGAGAGATGAAATTTCTATCGCTTGCTAGAAATTCTTCCGTGTATGCCTAAGTGGTAAATTTTGACACTTTGACACATACGGTTTCCACTTTGTCATACTCATAATAGGTTCAAAAATGACAAGTTATATGATTTGGCATGTGCATAGGAATAGGCCACAATGAACCTTTAATGGTATAACATTTGTCATTCGATAATGTTCTTTGTTGAACCCCGAGGCGCGATCATCTTGCTATTAAGTCAAACCTCTTGTAAACTCCAAGCTAAAAACCAGTGTAACGACCGGTATACCAATTTTCTATGGTGTGGGCACCAAACCATTACACAAAATATTAGCACTTGACCCTGTATAGACTTTATAAATACACGTTTTTTTTTAAACAACAAGCTTTATATACAAACTAAACGGCTCTGACAACACGGGACAAAGCCATCCCCATATGATCATCACGAAGAGTTTACAAAATACAAGGAGGAGGATGAGCAATCCACTCCTGAGAAACAGAAGGAACTAAAGCTTTCTTGGACAAAACACCATCCACCATATTCTCCCCACGAGGATTGTACACAAAAATAACTACTTGAAAGGAGTTAACCAGTTGAAGAATGTTAAGTTGAAGACCTCTCAAGTACCAAGGAGGAGAAACATCAGATTTACAAAAATAAATAGTTGAAGTAGAGTCACTTTCCACCACAAGATGAGAAATATTCATCTTAAGAGCAGGAAGAGGTCCATTATGAATTGCCCAAAGCTCAGCTGTAGTAGAAGAATTCAGCCATAAGTGATGAGCAAAACCAGCAACAAAAAGACCAACACTATCACGATTTATACCTCCAGCACCTGCAAAAGAAGATGTTAAAGTTGGAGCCCCATCACAGTTAAGCTTATGAAAGGGAAAAGAAGGTGCCTGCCAATTAAGGAAAATAACTTCTTTTCGTAAGTTCAAATTCATCTTTGAAAGTTCAACAATAACCCAATGTTCATGAGCTTGAGAATAAGCCAAAGAAAGTATCTGACTAGCATCAAAAGATTGATGGTCGAAAACAAATTTATTTCTAGTAGTCCAGATATTCCAAAGAATATAAGGATAGAAAATTGACCAAGGCAGCTCATCATTAGTAAAATAAGAAGTAGTAGTAGCAACTAAACATGACAAAAAAAATATGCATTGAATGTAAGTTCATATTCCAAGAATCCTGTAATTTCATCCAAACCTGAGTCGTCAAAGGACAATCAACAAACAGATGATCCAAAGTCTCATCATGAAAATGACAAAGAAGACATTCAGGGTTTATATCTAAACAAGTATGTGATAAGTAAGCTCTATCTGGGAGCTTTTTGTGTGCTAACAGCCATAAGAATAGTTTGAGAACAGGGAAAATGCCAAAGTTTTTTCCATAAAGGATCAAAAGAGGAAACATTATCATTGAGATGAGAATAAATAGACTTAACAGTTGGTAAACCTGACTTTGAAGCATGCCAAACCATTCTATCAGGGATGGAAGGACAAGTTATCACATGAATCGACTTGATAAGAGACAAAATATAAGAAGGAAGAAAGCCAGCAACACAAGACACATCCCATTGATCAGTACCTAAATTAATAAGGTCTACTTTCAAATTAAAATCAAAAGGGGAATCAAGACTCAAAAAAGAAGCCAAAGGTAAATCCTTTTCCCAAATATCATGCCAGAAACTTACTGTTAACCCATTACCAATCTGCCATCTAATGCCCTCCTTGAGAATAACCTTAACTTTCAAAATGCTAGACCAGAAAAAGGAATATCTACCCTTAGAATCAGCATACCAAAAAGTACAAGAATGAAAGTATTTAGCTCTAAGTAGGAGACCCAAAGGAGAATCCATGTTGGACTGAATTCTCTATGCCATTTTAGCCATAAAAGCTAAATTATTAGAAGATAAATTGCGAATACCCAAACCACCCATTGTAGAATGATGGCAAAGAGTATCCCAAGAAACAAAATGTCTTTTTTGGCGGCCATTTATGTCCTCCCAAAGAAAGTCTCTATGCATTTTATCAATAGCCTTAGTAACTCCTAATGGTAACCTAATAATAGAGATTAAATGATTGGCAATAGGATCAATAGAAGCCTTGATCAAAGTATTGTGGCCAGCAAAATCTAAAGATCTTTTTTTCCAGCCTGAGAAGCGTTGAGCAATTCTATCTAACACATCCTTAAAATTTTGAATGTTAGTTCTTGTCCAAAGACTAGGAGTACCTAAATACTTACCTGGATTAGGAGAAACTTTAACATTCAAATTTTTTGCAAACCGCCTAGCATCATGATGAGAGATATTAGAAGAGAAGATAATACTAGACTTTTGGAAATTAATCTTTTGATCAGTCCATCTACAAAAAAGAATAAGAAGAGCTTGTAGACCAAAATTAGAATGAGTAGCTTTTAGGAAGATGATATTATCATCATCATAGAAACTATGAGTAATCATTGGAACCCCCCTATAAGATTTAAAACAAGAAAGAGATTTATTTAGAAATAACAACATCAATGAGTAAAGAAATAAACTAAACAAAGACGGAGACAGAGAATCTCCCTGGCGAAGGCCACAAGAGGGTAGAAAGGAGGAAGATGGGAAACCATTTACAAGGATTTGAAAAGACGAAGTCGTAACGCAAGACATAACCCAATGAATAAACTTGTTATGAAAACCAAAAGTCTGCAAAGCAAGAGCTAAAAAATCCCAACTAATCAGGTCATAGGCTTTTCAAAATCTAATTTTAAAGCAAACCAAACACTCTTTCCTTTCTTGTGTTTGAAGGAATGAAACAATTCATTAGTAATAAGAACATAATCAAAGATAGCCCTATTCTTAACAAAGACTGATTGAGAATTAGAAATGAGAACATTCAACAAAGGAGATGATCTTGAAGATAAAATCTTAGTTATTATCTTATAACAAAAATTACACAAGATGATTGGACGAAAGTGCTAGGCCGAAGTCGGATTATCCAACTTAGGAATTAAATCCAAGTAAGTTTTCTTAAGAATAGGATGCATAAGACCATCCACAAAAAAAGACTTAACTAAATTAGAAACATCTGACCCAACAATATGCCAGTACTTAACAAAAAACTTACCCTGTAACCCATCAACGCCAGGACACTTCAAAGGACCCATAGCATGAAGAGCAGTAGTGATCTCTAAATCAGTAATAGGAGCAACAAGATCTGAATTAGAAGCATCTAAAACATGGGTTTTAACAATAAAGTTCAACATATAAAGAGAACAAAACGAAGAACCAGAAGAAGTAAACAAATTTTTGAAAAAGTCCACAAGTACATTAGAAACTTCTTCTTGACCAGTAACCCAAGAACTATTATCACACTTAATACACTGAATATGATTCCTGTATCTGTGAACAAGGGTGGAAATATGAAAAAAGTGGGTATTCAAATTACCAGCTTTGATCCACTAAATTTTTGATGCCAAAATTTTTCCTCAAGATGTAAAGCATCCAAATACAACTTAAGACAATAGACAACAACATCCTTATTGAAAAAAGAAGGCACGAGATCAAATTGTTGACGGGCAAAAGCTAAGTTAGATTTAGCAGTTTGAATATTAACTCTAAGTTGACCAAAAACAATTTTATTCCATTTAACAGCATGCTTCTGTAAAGAGCTAAATTTATCAAAAATAGATGGATTGGAAATATAAGCATATAAGGAAGACCAACACCGTTAAACAACATGATCAAATCTAGGATCCTCAAGCCACATAGCTTCTAAACGAAAAGGTATAACAATAAATTTAGATTTTGAAGGATTAAAATCTATTAACAAAGCTCTATGATCCGAATTAAAATAAGAAAGAGTAGTTACCTGGACTGCAGGAAATTGAACTTGAAAAGGACCATTCACAGCCACATTGTCTATTCTCGCTTTAATGTTATGTCTACCACTTAATGGTTATTCCATGAAAATCTCGGACCAGGAGAAGCCAAGTCAATTAAATCACATTTATTGAAGACTGAAGTTAACTCCTGAGATTGAGAAATAAACATTGGATTTCCACCAATATTGTCAGTACTGTGTAAAAAGGAGTTAAAATCCCCTACAACCATCCAACTACAACCAGACAACGAAGAGACTGCCTCAAGCTCAGCTGATAACCTTTGACGAATCACATGGTTTGGACTCCCATAAATTGATGAAAACAACCAAGGCATAGGCAAAGGCGAATTAACCATAGAAACTATTGCATGAATAGACCAGCGAGAAGTTGAAGTGCAAGTAATATCTACAATTGCAGGATTCCAAATCAACCATAAACCACCAGAAAAACCAACAGGATCTACAACAAAAGCTTTAGCAAACCTAATTTATTTACAATCTCAGTAGCTCTATCCTCAAAAGCCCTAGTCTCTACAATAACTACTATAGTATGCTTATGATCTCTAATAATATCTCTAGCTACTTGAACAAAAGAAGGTCTGCAAGTACCACGAGTATTCCAAAAAAAAATCTTCATTTGAAAGTTGGGTACAGGGAACAGATTGGGATAGCAAGTATGAATCAAATGATCCAACAGTCTTTGCTGAGTGAGGATCAATTTTTGTTCTTGAACCATTGCAGGGTCCTGAAAAATAGGAAGAAGCATGAATCGGTAAAACTTGTGGTCGAACATATCCAAATCCACCATGCTATAATTTCCAATTGAAACAACATCATGTTGTTCGGAATGTGAATCAGAGCTGGTGTTTCCATTAGAGGAGGGAGAAAAATTTCCAGAATCTTGTTGTCTGGCCAAAGTCTTGAGTCGCACCTTCGGCTCGGATTCATCTCCAAAAGGTTTAGAGTATGGATTTATTATTGAGTAAGTTGAAGGGTAACTGATTGAAGTTCTAGCACTGGCTCCAAAAGAATTGGGATTATGTTTTCGAGCACTGCAAGAGGAACTAGGTGGAGATAATCCCGAAGAAGAAGGCGATTGTGAAGAAACAAAATTTCCTCTCGTAATTGACGAAGTATTTCCAGTTGATTTAGAGCTTGAGTAATATGTTGTTGCACTACATCCTCCCCCAAGAATAAGTCTCATCTGCGACTGTTGTAAGACCGATTCAGTTCCTTCACAATCCATGAACTTATAAAGGGTTGATTCCAGTCTCCTGAGAATAGGTTTGGAAGAGGATGAGGATTCGCCATTAGAACAACCAAACGAAACAAAAGAAGGAAGATAAAAAGAAGTAGAAGGAATGATAGAAGAAATAGGTAAGGAAGAAAGAAAAGAAGAAGAGTCAGGATTTACAACAGACAAAGAAAATGAATTAGAAAGAGGAATTTTGTCAGAATCAGAAACAGTGGAATACGAAGAGATATGTTTAGAAATGTTGTTAGTCAACATGCACGTCTGCATGGCAGGACGTTGTCCACCTGGGCCGAGAAGAGAGGGGAGAGTATCAGACGTAGTCTGAGGTGGTTGTTGAATGGGAAACAACACAGCAGGAGAAGAATAAGAGGTGGCATTGTTAACAGGGAAAGTACCAGAACTAACCTTTAACGGATATGATTTACCAATATTCTTATTTTTACGAAGAATGCTGAGCCGACCTGGTTGAGAACGATTCGAAGGGAAAAGCGGAAAAAACGATGGATTAGACAAAGCTGGTTGATTCCGAGTTAAAGAAGAAGTTGAAGAATGAGAAGAATTCTTCATGGATTGAACCAAAGTCCACGGACCAAGCCCAGAATTAGCAACAGAAGAAGGGTTAGAATTCGAAGTAGCAAGAAAGGGAGTAGCAGGAATGGTAGAATCATGAAGAAGAGGACAAGCAGATTGAACATGAGACACTAAGCCACAATTGAAACAAGGTGTATTAATACCTTCAAATTCCACCTTCTGAAGAAGTCTACCAATACGAACAACATGCAGTAAAGGTTTATGAAGATCTAATTCAACGCAGATGCGAGCAAATTTACCACAGACAACTTGTTCAGTAGTAAGATAAATTTTTAAAGTTTTTCCAAGTAAATTACCAATGTCAAACAAGACTTCACGATCATAATATTCAATAGGAAGCTCAGGAAGACGAGCCCAAATTACGACATGACTGATTTTGGCAGCAGAAGGTTTAAATCTGGCCTCCATATCTTAAGGGAAAGGAAACGACAAACTATAAACCAAGGTCCATTGAAAAGAGCTTTTTTAAAATCATAACTTTCAGAGAAACGATAAAGGAAATAATCAAACCCTAAGTCTAGAATTTGAAGAGAACCAGATGGTTGCCAAAGTTTATTTACTTTCTCTTGTAAAAAAGAAAAAAACAACAACTCGTTTCTCAAAAACCTTACCAATCAAGGCTTTCATTAAGGGAGCAGAAATACGACGGCGTAAAGCAGAAGAAATAGGAAGAGAAGAAATAGAAGAAGAGGAGACATCATCAGAGACGTCAAGAGAAGCAAGATTATCATCCAAACAATCTAAGAAAACATCATCATCAAGATAATACCAGTCTTGAGAATTACCAGTGAGAACAACTTTAAAAGATAACGAAGAGGAAGGTTAATCAATCATATCAGAATCAGAGGAAGGATCAGAAAGGGGGTTAGCATGGATAAGGCGAGAATCAGAAGGAAGGAAGCAGTTAGGACTTGAATTTCCGAAGGGTACATTAATTAAATGCCCCTAATATAGAGTCCCAACACAATTACCCTCCCACAAAATAATAATACCCTCCCCTCAAAAACACGGACGGTCAGATTGCTATAATGCCCCTAAATAAATATCACGATCATAATGTTGGGGAGACATTTACTACTGTAGTCGTTACGCACGCATCCCACGATCTCTCTCTCTTTCTTCATCTCTTCTCTCTGGTTCTGTAACTGCAGAAGAAGAAAAAATTTTGAATCCAAAATCAAATTCGAAACCGTCGATCAAAACTGAAATAATAAACCGTCAACCTATATAAATCTGAGTAACTGATTTGGTTATAATCATTTTCAGTTTCAAGAAACAAAAAATCAGGGAAGAAATGATAGAAAATTAGGTTTTACTGATTTTGAAGATTCAAAGACAAAATGGAAAGAGGTAAACTCATCTTCTACTTACTGTTATTGATGAAGATTTTGGTTCCGATGATGTTTTTCTAAACATTTTGACGATGATTTTATAAACTAAAATCAGATTTATTTCTCTGAAGAAAAAAAAAGTTGTTACATGTACGATTTATGATCAATTACTGCTTCTAATGTGTTTGATTTGAGTTGGTATCTACTTAGTTTTGTATCTAATTGATTGATTTTGATTTTAGGTTAGTTGGAGTTGATTTTGAGTTTCAGATTTTGCAGTTTCAGATGAAAGAGGTAAGAAATAATTTCTTCAGTTAATTTTGATTTTCACCCACTTTGTTGTTCTCTGTATGTGCTTTTTTTCTATATGTGTATGTTGATGTCAAAATTGTGTAAAAAAGGTTTCAGTTGATGTTGATGTTAATAGATGGGATCAAAAATTGGAGTTGATACCATAAAATACTTTGTTCTGTGTGATTTGTAAGTTCTTTACATGTTGATGAAAAAAATTGTGAAAAAAAACCAGTTTCAGATGATGTTGATGCTAATACAATTGGAGTTGATCCATAAAATGCTTTGCTGATTCTACAATTGTTTCTCAGGAATTTTTTTTACAGTATTCTATTAGATATGAAACTAGTATCTAAGTCTATATGTGAACAAGTTATGGTAATTGTTGTTAGTGATTCTAAATGAATGAATGAACCTCAACTAATAACTTACAAAATAATGTCATGTAATATCTGTTTTGGTTATAGAAGAATTTGTTTTGAGGTTTGTTCTGTTTCGTGTAAGGATAGATATGCACAAACTTCTCATTGTACCCTCTTCCTTTCATGTAAGGAAAGATATGCACAAACTGCGGTATAGTTTTTATTGTTGGTGTCAACAACAATAGTTGATGCCATATTATACCAGTAACATGGTTCAAGAACAGTAGTTGATCACATAAAATGGAACCAACAATAGGAGTTGATACCATTTGATGGTATCAACAACAAGAGTTATACAAGTAAATTGTTGTCAACAACATGAGTTGATCCCATTAGATAAGATCAACAACAGATGTTGATCCCTTTTTACTAATTGTTCAACGATTATTGTTGTGATTATTGAATGAATAAGATGGCTGACTAGATTAATGTTGTTTGAAATAGGTGAAAGGAATGAGAAGATCACCAAGGATAAATACAAAGAGTATAGAAGCATATGATTCACAACCGATTGATGAAAATGTAGCCCCCAAAAGGAAGAGGGTTAACAAGATGTTATTGCTTAAAGAACAACAACAGGTTGAAAAAAGAAGAAAGAGCAAAAATGAAGAACCAGAAGGAGATTCAGAAGAAGACGAATTCGCAACAGAGTAAAAAAGTTGAAGAATCAAAAAGAAAGAGGGAGGACAAGAAGAAGAATAACCAAGAACAGGAAGCAAAGGCAAAGAAGAAGAAGAAGAAGAAGAATGAACAAGAACAACTACGTAAAGGAAAGAAAAAGATGGTAATTGAAGAAGAAGAAGAAGAATAAGAAGAAGAAGACGAATGAGATTCAGAGGATGAAGAAGTAGAATCAGAGCAAGAATCAGAATAAGGTGAAAAGGAATTAGAGGGAGAAGAAAAAGTAGCCGCAAATGCCAAACCAGAGCAAGAACTAAAAGGTAACAAAAATACATTGGGTTCAGTTGTATGCTGCAATAGAATAAAATTCATTCTATATTAATTATAAAAATAAATGAATGAGTTACACGTATGCAGGAAGGTCAAGGAAGAACAAAACCAAGTTCAAATCATGTCTGATGTCGTTGGTTGAAATGTGTAAATTTCTATACAAACTGTTTGAAGTAGGAGATTCCAAAAATAAGAAGAAGACAATCAATGGGAAAGCACTGAATGTCCGTTCTATGACTTCATCAGCCCATTCCACACAGCAGACATGATTGATATAACAAATGATAAGTGGTTAGCCAAAAAATCAACCTTGCAATCCAGCTACTTATTGGAGCATTCGATAAGAATACAAACAAGCTCAAGTTTGGAAAAAATGAAGCTGCTTGTGAGTGCTCACTGGAAGCAAGAGATTTCGCAATAATCTTTAAGATAAGAAGGCTCACCGAGAGTGAAGAGTTGAAGAAGTTGCTGAATAAAAAGAAAGATGTTGCAGTCACTACATGGTTAAAGAACAAGTTAAGACCAGGGAAAGATGAAGATACCAGTGCTAAAATAACGAAGGCTTAAATTGAGTTCAAACTAAAGGAGGCAGCTAACGATGAGTCTGACCCACAACATTTTGTGAGACTTTTTGCTATGTGGCTGTGCACGGTTTTTTCTTCACAGATGCTGGTTCAACAGGATTAGCAAAGCATTGGCTTCCTCATATTTTGAACATCGACAAAGTCTCATGGCCAGATCACATAGTAAAGTATCTGCTTAAATACATTGGAAAGCAGAAGGGAAAGAATAGATGTGTTCCTGGCTGCACAACTCTACTGCCGGTAAGAAAAGAAATTCATTTCATATAATGTTTATTTTTTGAAGATAGTAAAATGCATATTGTATGTCAAACTAAACTCATTGATTCTCTGTATGCAGTATTGGTTCTGCGAACATACAGAAAAATACATCCCAAAGAGGTCGAATTTTGAAAGCTCAACTCCCAGATTCCTGAGATGGAGCCAACATGCAATGTGCTAAACACTGGTTAGAGAATTTCAAGAGAAAGTTAAAAAGGGAATAATAGACATGACTTGGTTTATTCATAAGGAAAAAAATTCATTTACTCAATTTATATTTCGAATAGATTTCAGTTTTTATCATGTCAACAAAAGGAAGTTGATACCAGTTTAGGGAGTCAACAAAAAAGGTTTGTATATCAACAATAGAAGTTGATCCATTTTATATGTATACTGATTAGAGAATAACTGAAATCTACTAGAGAAAAAGATTGATTATGCACATTTATTGTATCTATGTATTTAAATTAGAGCTGGTTCAGATTAGGATTAGGAAAACAAGTGTGATTTTATGTGTGATTATAAATGAATACTGAGTTGCCATCTTAAATGTATTACAGATTTTGTGTATCAACAATAGAAGTTTATACAATGGTATGGAGTCAACAACCAATGTTTATACAGTAACTTAAATGTACCACATTTGTGTCAACAATGGAAGTTGATCCCAATGAATGGAATCAACAATAGATTTTGTGTATCAACAATAGAAGTTGATACAATTGTATGGAGTCAACAACCAATGTTTACACAGTAACTTAAATGTACCACATTTTGATTGTGTCAACAATGGAAGTTGACATCATATCTGAAATGTACTCCAGTAATATATTACTGCAATTTCATATACGTCGCAAATCAGTCGGGGGCTGTGCCCCCTCGTGAAAAAAATATTATTGTTAAAAAAAAATATTTTGCTAACTATATTTTTATGTCGATTTGCAGGTTCATGAAGATTTTGTTGATCCTGTGACAGAGGAAGAGATGTATTTGATTGATCTGTCGGCACCATCACGAGTGTTGGAATTAGAGAGGCGGAGGAATGAGAATTTGGAAGATCAAAACATGTTTCTTGAGTTTGAAAAGTAGAAAATAACTTATCATAGGAAGGGCCAAGCAAAGGCATTGATGAGCCACATAATATTCATGAAGAAAATCATTGACAGCAACAAGCACATGATTCAGTTGCAACTTGGAGAAGAAGAGAGACTTGAGGATATTGCTAATGAAGTGAAGCTATGGAATGAAAAGGAGAATCATCTCAAGAAAGCAAGATCAGAGAGTGAAAAAGCGGGGGTCTAACAACACCACACAATATTTCGATTAGCAATCTGTATGGACTAACTCTGAAATACTTTGCTAGAGAATCAACTAGACAGTCAGACTCAATCTAAATAAAAGTATCTCAAGGAGTTAATATCTCTCTCTTGATTTGATTTTTACTCAAGCTAAAAACAATAGCGAGTCTTTATCAAATACAAGGAATAACTTGGACGGTACCAAAGACCAATGTCCAAGGATCAATCAATATCAATCGACAACCAAAGGTTGGATTTCCAATTGATGATCACGAACGCACAACCTGTATTATTTCAATTATATAAAATATAATGCGGAAAAGAAATAACACAGACACCAGAAATTTGGTTAACGAGGAAACCGCAAATGCAGAAAAACCCCGGGACCTAGTCCAGATTGAATACACACTGTATTAAGCCGCTACAGACACTAGCCTACTCCAAGCTAACTTCGGACTGGACTATAGTTGAACCCCAATCAGTCTCCCACCGATCCAAGGTACAGTTGTACTCCTACGCCTCTGATACCAGCAGGATACTGTGCACTTGATTCCCTTAGCTGATCTCACCCACAACCAAGAGTTGTTGCAACCCAAAATCACAGACTTGATAATAAACAGTTCTGTCTCACACAGAAAAGTCTATCAAAGGATAAATCTGTCTCCCACAGATAAATCCTAGGTTTTGTTCTGTCTTAAGATATAAAATCAAGGTGAACATGAACCAATTGATAATCCGGTCTTATATTCCCGAAGAACATCCTAGATTGATCAATCACCTCTCTACAATCCTTCCTGACTACACAGGCGGTTTGTCGAGGAATCACAAACAGTGAGACAAAGATGTTTGTAACTTCTTTATCTTGCCTATCGGAGAACTCTCACGATCTCAAGCCAATCAATCGATTGTACTCGTACGATAGAAGATGCAATATCAGATCACACAACTATGATAAAAGTAGTATCGGTCTGGCTTCACAATCCCAATGAAGTCTTTAAGTCGTTAACCTGGTTTTAGAGAAGAAAACCAAAGGTTAAAGGAGAATCGACTCTAGCAAGCGCACTAGTATCACACAGACGTGTGGGGATTAGTTTTGCACAATGCTAGATGTCTCCTTTATGTAGCCTTCAAATCAGGGTTTTGCCTTAGGTACAAAGTAATCCTTATTCACCGTTAGATGAAAACCTAATTTAGGTTCAATCTAATATTTCTCAACCGTTAGATCGAAAACTTAGCTTGTTACACACACTTGGGTAGACGTTTACTGGGTTTGTGAAAACCATGCCCAAACGTGTACGTGTATGTTGGTTCAACATAGTAACCCAAAAGGTTAACCATATGAGCATTTCATATTAACCTTGTTCTTCTTCACCATAACTAGTTCAATTGACTCAAATGAACTAGTTAAAGAGTTGTTCAATTGTTATGAGATCTTATGTAACTACACAAGACACAATTGAAACAAAGATGATTCGATTCGATTGAATTGTCTCATGAACATTATAGCCACGGTTTGCATAAAGTATTCCTTAGTAATTTAATGTTTCATGTTCAGAGCACATTTTTAGATCATAACCTCTTAAGTTCACAAACAAGTTCGTGGACTTAAGTTAATCGGTTGAGTTTTCCAAACTCAACAGATATTCTCGGAAAGAGAACTTCCGCCAGTTCACGGACTGGGTTCGCGGACTTAGCACACAAACGAGTTTTGGAAAATCCAGCAGAAATTCTCGGTCGAGAACTTCCGGCAGTTCGCGGACTGAGTCTGCGGACTGGGGTCGCGGACTTGGCAAGCCAATTCCACAAGCCTCCCGATTTCTCTTGATTAACAAAGTTCGAAAACTTCGGTTCAAGGAATACATGGTTATGTAATCTAAACTCTCATTTCAATCATTGAGACATTCTCAGAGGACGCTATGTAGCTGTTATTCACAGTCCGATTCACGTCAAAGCAATTCTCAAAGTAATTGAAAGTTTTCATGACTTTCGTCACTAGGTGAAGATAAACTTTATCAAAGCGAAACGCTTTACCAACACACGATTTCGAGATAAAAGATAAGCAATGAATGCTCAGCTCGAAATGTCAAATGTGTATGATCTAGTCTATATAGCATACGACTTTTGTCCCATAAGAAGTAGGAGATAGAATAAATAGACTTTTGAGTGATAGATAAGTTCAAGTCTCCACATACCTTTTTGTTGATGAAGTTCCACGGCTTCTTGTGTAGATATTCGTCGTTGTATGATGAATCTCCATGAAGTCCTTGATCTCAACTACACTTTTTTATCCTAGTCCGAGACTTAGCTATGTAGGCTAGAAATCAAGAATCATAGTTTTGATCACTAACATTTACAAACATGCTTGAGATAGCAACGCATGAGAGGTCGACCGAGCTATGCTCTGACAGAGAGTATTCAAGAGGAATTCAGAAGAGCAGCCAATGCTATGCTTGAGACTGAATTAACTGCAATGGAGAATAAAGGTGAAGACCCATTTGAAAAGGAAAATGAAGTTGAGTTGGAAGTTGTTAGAAATGGAGAACCATCTGAAAATCAGAATGAAGCTGACTTGAATGTAGAAGAAAAACAAGAATCAAGTCACCTGGCACTGTCACTTTCAGATGCAGGTGAAACTGATTTGGAAAAAAGCTTTAAGAAGTGTTATCAGAGTGGACTAAAATTCCAGGGACACCCTTTGGTGTCGGATGATTTGAAGACAAACTGGCAGAAGGGCTTCCATGCAGGAAGAGAAGAAAAAAGAAGACTAGAAGAAACATATATTCGAATAGCTAATGTGATAGCAGATATTGGTAACTCAGATCAACAGTTAGAAGAGGAGAAAGATCTTCAGATCAGTACTGTGGTTGCAAAAATTGGTAACTCGTCTCAACAGATAGAAGAGGAGAATGAAGTAAAAGAAGGAGAAAGGAGTACAAACATGCAGGAAGCGGAGATCGTGGGAGATGTAATTATTTATTCAACTCCTCCAATTAACGTTATATGTCCAGAAACATCGGATTATGTCCCTACAGGTACTATTTTAACTCAGTTGAAGAAGTAATAAATTTGAAAGACATTAGTTACTCTAAGAATTGTATGCAAGTATGTTTTAGTTATACCAGTTTGGATAATCTATTGATTTTTTATGAATTAATTTGTTTAAGTTGTTTATATGCATTTTTATTTTTTTTAATGAAGTGTCAACAATGAAAGTTGATCCATGAAAGCAATGGATCAACAAAATAATGAATGATTGGTTTGTTATAAAGAAGAGTATGAGTGTTGGCATTTACATGGAATTAACTTTGTACATACAGATAAAACCATGCATACTTTTTTATTTTTTGTAAGTGTCAACAATAGAAGTTGATACAATAATGTGGGGTAAACAATGGAAGTTGATTCCATAGGATTTTTTTTTTGTAAGTGTCAAAAATAGAAGTTGATACGATAATGTGGGGTAAACAATGGAAGTTGATCCCATAGAAGAACCAACAATAATTCTTGATCCCAAAAAACAATGAGTCAACAATGATATGTTGATACTGTTTAATCTAATCGGATTATTTCCCTGCAGGTACTACCCCAAGCTTCAGTTCGATCACTGCCGGAATATTTACTCCTACTCCTACAGAAAGATGAAAGATGCTCCGACTCAACAAACGGAATATACTCCTACACAGAAAACAGAAGAGAGTGATTCTGAAACTCTAGATGATGATAATATGTTGGAAGGACTTAAAGTGATATACAAATTAGATGAAATTGATGGCCCAACTGAAGACGAAGACACCACCCAAGACGATGATAATTCTGAAGCGACGCAAAGCCAAAGGAATCAGTCTGAAGCTACTGGAAGAGCAAGGAGGTATAACACAAGGTCATCAAGGAATGCGCCAAACAAATACACACCTCCAGCTAAAGTAAAGAGGATTAACAAAGGAGGAAAGGGAACTAAGAAGAAGAAAGGGGGAGGTGTTGAAGAAGAACCGAAAACCATCAACCTTGATGATTACGTTGATGTGACGCCACCTGAGCCAAAAGAGCTGAAGAAGCCAGAAAAACTCAAACTCTGGAAATCCTGCACCAAGGATAAACAAGAGGTCCTTCGTACATTCTTTGAGAAAGCAACAAAAAGGTATGTAACTCTGTAACAAATTTCCTGTTTATTCATAGGTATAAACAAATGCAACATCTGCGAAAAAACGATTGTAAATCCAAGTTGCAGTTAGAATTTTCTAATGTCAAGATAATAATGCTTCAACAATAATATGTTATTTTATGTCAGGGAGTTAACATAATCTTTGCAAATGCAGTACCAGAGCATATAGCTTTTATTTCAACAATGTAGTGGGAGAGATCGTCTATGGAAGGCATATCCAATATCTAATGGATAAACAGAACATTAACAGCGAGATTGTTGACTACTACACCAACATGCTGCAATCAAAGATGCAAGATCCATCTAAGCCAGCATACTACGGGAAAAAGCACTTAATTTTGTCTACAAATGCTTATGTAAGTAACGAAAACTCTTAATCTGTCTTTTGAATAACTTGTTACACAAACTTATTTAGTTCTACATTATCGTAGTTGAAACCTTATTTAGGTGAGATGAAACAATTTAGTGTACTAAGGATGGTTCAAGTATACATGATGAATGAATTATTGTTGTTATCTGTCAAAAACAAACTAAATGCCAAGAAAATGATGCAGCAAATAATGAGGGGTGCAGTAGCTAGCAAAGAGGCAATGAAAGTGGAAAAATGTGGGATTCCAGATATGTTGAGGAAAAAATACCCAGTGGATGACGATGATGCAATACTTTTGATACCGATGTGTCTACAAGACAAGAAACAGAAACCCTTCCATTGGGTGCTTTTTACGTTGATACGTGGAAGGTGGTTGATTTTCAACACCATTCATCACTACAAAGGATACAACGAGCAGTACAATGTCATGGTACAAACATTGACTCCTCTCCTGAACCAAATGGGTATAAAAGATGTTGAGACAGGTGGACTGGTAACTACAATTTTATACCATTACACGGTACCACCGCAATAGGGGTTGGACTGCGCATTGCACGTCTGCTTGTTAATGAAGTGCTTGGTGAAGCGTGGAGACTTCTGGCATCTAGATGGTAAGAGTATCCAATACCATGAGAACATAAACAGGAAGAGAGCGAAGATGGCTGCCAGGATGTTAGCTGAATTCGATGCATGGAAATCAACTTTGGAAGAAGGTAAGCAAGTAAAAGAACTTACAGACTCAGTCGAAGAGGTACTCATCATACAAGATTCTGTTGAACCATTAGAAGGTAACCAAGTACAAGAAATTACAGACTCAGTCGAAAAGGTAGTCAACATACAAGATTCTGTTGAACTATTAGATTAGTGCAAAACACACTTAGGTGTAGTTTAACATATGATGGTAAGTAATTTAGTTACTCTGTGTAGGTCTGCTAATTTATTTAAACTGTTAGTTTGAAAAGACATCTTTTAGTTACTGTAAATCTATATCTGAAAGTCTGCTTATGTTCTCAAACAATTTGGAGGATATGTTTAGTATTAGTTTGTTATGAATTAATATTACTATTAGTTATGAAAGTGATTATCAAGTGAATGAACGGTTTGGTTATGAAAGTGAATGAATGTTGGTAGTAAAGATTGCAGGTATGCTCAGATAATGGAGTTAACTTGTACATACAGATAAAACCATGATTTTTTTTTCTTTTTATTGAGCATCAACAATGGAAGTTGATCCATTTTGGGATCAACAATGGAAGTTTATCCCAAAAATCAATGGGTCAAAAAAATAATTGATGAATAATTGATTGTTTCACATAAAAGTGAATGAATGTTGGTATTGAAGATTGCAGGTATGGACAACTGATGGAGTTAACTTGTATATATACAGATAAAACCATGCAAAAAATTTCTTTTCAGTAAGCATCAACAATGGAAGTTGATGCAGTAAGAGGGATCAACGTTGGAAGTTGATGCCATGACTTGGATCAACATTAACATGTTGATACAGTTTATATAGTAAAGATTGCAGGTATACACAACTAAAGTAGTTAACTTGTAACCATGCAAATTTTTTCTTTTCAGCAAGCCTCAACAAAATGGAAGTTGATCCCTGACTTGGATCAACATTGATATGTTGATACAGTTTATATAGTAATTTTTCCTGTAAAAAAACCAGTAAACCTGCAAACTGACATAAACTGACAAGAATAACATTAATAAACAAATAAAACAGAATGTACGTCATTAAAAACACAACAAATCCAACAAGAAAATATAGGGAAAGCATAAAAGTAACTAACATCCATGTTGATCATTCAAGAACTAGCATAAAAAGGTAAAAAGGAAGTTCAGAGAAATAGTAAATCATCCAGTAAAACTTCAGAACAACATCCTCCTCAAAAAGTTGATCATCCTTGAATTAGACTCCCTGCGAAACACTGGTGCACGAGGAGCCAAAGGAGCTCTGCGACATCTACGACGGTTGTGGAAGGAAAGTCTCCCACACTGGCCGCACTTCCTTTTCTTGCGAACTTTCTCTCGAGAACCCATGTACCTTGAAGTAGTTGGCCTTCCAGCTGACGCTCGACCACCATTGGGAGGCAAGACATAACCTTCTTCATTAATTTTAGGCGGCCTCTCATGGTCGGGAATAGGATAGATAGGACGAGCATACAAACCTCTATAGTACTCAGTGGTATAATACAGACTGATGTGCTTGTAAGGTTCGTCTGGCCCAATCTGCAACATAGCTTTCATCGAATAGGTGCAAGGGAAACTATGCTTCTGCCACCAATTGCAAGTGCAAGTCCTAGCATCCAAATCGACCGTGTACTTTCCAGTAGGAGAAATTATTTCAAAGACTTTATCACTTGATCTTCTAAACTTGTAGAAACGGCAGTCGGTAACCTCTTGTCGAGCCTAGCTTGCATCCGGGGAGTAAGTCTTGAATTCCATTTACTAGACTCCACCAACCTCTTGTAGTTCTGCTCCATTACCTTAGCACGAATACAATCCACAAGCTCAAGTGTTGGAAGTCGCTTATCATGCTTGATAACACTATTAAAACTCTCCGCAATATTCGATGTGTTCTCACAAAACCTTTCTCCTTGAAAAGCATGAGCTGCCCAGTTCTCGAATGGAATATTTACCATCCAATCAATCACTGAATCAAGCTTCATACTCTTGGCAGCAGCAAAAAACTTCTCCTTTGTTAAGGCAGTGTAGCACTCTTCAAACAACTTCACAGCAGTTTTCCTGCTCTTACCCTTTGGAACCGGAATATTACCTTTCATGTGGTACAAACAGTAAGAATGGTAAGCCTTTGGGAAGATAATAGGGACATGCTTCAAAAGGCCAGATCCATGGTCTGATATGTTGGTCAGTGGACGGTCTTCCCTAATAATACCCTTCAGGTTGGTTAAGAACCATTCCCAACTCTCATAATTTTCTCAAGGTACAATACCAAAAGCAACTGGATAGATCTCTAGAAAATACAAAAAAAAATACCAAAGATTCAAAAAGTGACACACAAAAACTGAAATCTATGAACAAGTTATTGGGTGAACAATAAGAATTATAGGATTAAGAACAGAAGTTATGTGATCAACAACTGCAATTATGGGATCAACAACAAGAATTATGGGATTAAGAACAGAAGTTATGTGATCAACAACTGCAATTATGGGATCAACATTTGAAATAATGGATCAACAACAAAAGTTATGGGATCAACAACAAGAATTATGGGATTAACAACAGAAGTTATGTGATCAACAACTGAAATTATGGAACAACAACAAAAGTTGATACAAAAAAAAAGGGATCACCAACTGCAATTATGGGATCAACAACAAAAGTTATGGGATCAACGTTTGAAATAATGGATCAACAACAAAAGTTATGGGATCAACAACAATAATTATGGGATGAACAAAGTTATGTGATCCATAGAATTGAAATCCAGGAACATATCAGACTATATTGTGTGATTCAACAACTAAAGTTGAAACACTTGATAATTAAAAAAAAAAAAAAAGATTAAAAGACATACCTTGGTTACCAGTTTTCCCGCAAGCAACCATAAGACCTCCCTTAAACTTTCCAGTGAGAAAAGTGCAATCAATAAATAGCATCGAACGACAGTAATTATTGAAACCAATAATGGAAGCTTCGAAAGAAACAAAAAACCTCTGGAACTGCTTCGTTACACCATCATACTCAAACTTCATGACGCTTCCAGGATTATAACGTTCAATTGATTCTTTATACCAAATAAAGTCTGAATAGGACTTGATGTCATCACCCTAAAGAGACTCTTTAGTGAACTGTAAACCATGGTATGCCTGACTATATGTGAGATCAATACCATATTCCTGATGGAGCAGATCTTGGACATCAGCTACAGTCTTCTTCTTATTTTATGCTCGAAATTCATCTATTAAGATATCCTTCAGAAACGACTTTGTCATCCTGACTTTTGCTGGATCAGAAGAAGCTAAATCACATGCATGCTCTCCGTGAAACGTCTTGCACTGAAACACACCTTTAATATTGGCAACGAGAGATGCATGAAACCTCCAGCTACAACTTTGACTTTTCTTGTTAAAACAACGCACAGTGTAACGTTTCTTGTCACTGTTACGTACTTCAAGTTTGTAACCACTATGATATTCATACTTCTTAACAGTATCACGACAATCAATTTTACTTTCAAAAACCTGCCCTACTCCGGTTAAGATGTTGGCCCAAGCATCTGACTTTTTGGGGACCCTTTTGACCAACGATGAATCATCCGTCAAATCTTCTACAATAGCCACATCGTTGTTTGAAACACAACTTGATGATGACGAAGAAGGAGCAACAGAAGAAGAAGATGGAACAGAATCAACAAAATCTTGAACTAGATGTTAAACTTCACCGCATCGATCCCTTTGGATATGCAATAGTGAATGAAAAACCTCAACTCCAAATCATGATTGATCACATGTGATTTTCCATCTAGATTGTAACCAAAAAGTACGAGGTCTCCAGGGACATAAGGCCAGTACTGCTTCACCATACTAATCATCTCGCTGACAATAGTTGACTCTGAAACAGCATGCGATACAGTCAAATTGGATAAAGTGAACTCTGCAACATCCATCTTTGGCCTGAAACAATAAAACAGTCAAATTGGATCAACAAATCACATCTAATAAAACATAAAAACAATGTTGACACCATAATCTGTCAACAACCAAAGTTGATCCAATGAAACAACAATTATCAACAACCATAATCAGAAAATTGTCCAGGTTATTGCATCAACAATGAAAGTTGATCCAACAAACCTGCATCAACAAACCAATGTTGATCCAATAAAACAGCTATCAACAACCATAATAAAAAATTTATCCAGGTTATTTGCATCAACAATGAAAGTTGGTTCAACAAACCTGAATCAACAACCAATGTTGATACAAATAAACTGAATATTGTACAAAATTTCAGTGTCAACAATGAAATTTATCCAAAATACTATGTCAACAACAAGGACTTTAAAACAAAAAAACGGCGTCATATATGTTACTACGCATCGAATTAGTATGCAATCGATGCAAATGTGAACCTGCAACATGAAATAATACATGAAAATACATGCTCCATGTTAAATTCACTGCAAACAATAAGAAAATGCCTCACCTGAGATACAAATTCAGATTACGTCGCACATCACTCGGGGGCTGCTCCTCCTCGTGAAAGATATATTCGATGTTGAATGTTAGATATGTAAACTGAGTATATAAACACTAACTTGTAACTTCTAATTAATTACACTAACTTCTAACTTCTAATTATATCAAAACGGATCAACATTCAGTATACTCAAAATAATTCTTCAACAATCAGTATTATCCTAATAATTCTCCTACTAACATATCAACACTAGGAAATTCTCCATAATAATTCAAAACGAGAACTGGTTCATGCAAAGTGCATTGAAGCTAAAACTCAAACCTAACATTGAATTATGAACTGATCTAAATAAAACAGCAGAAATTCAAAAATCAAAGACCGGAGATTGGAGATTGGAGAATTGAAGAATACCTGTTGAAGATATGAATAACAATCTCGAATTAAAATAATATGTAAATGAACCAATCAATCCAGTAGAATCAAACACACAGAATCAAGCTTCCAAAATCTCGATCTCTGCAACTGAAAATACAAATGATCTGAAATCAAAATATGAAGATTGAGAAACTACAAATCGAACATGCAAGTACAAAATAAATCTCTACTCATCTTCAATCACGAATCACCATTACCAATTTGTTTCAGATCGAGAAAATTTTGTTTGATTCTGTTTTTGATGAAGAAACTCTTTCAGATCTGAGATTCAAAAGATACGAACAATGTTGATGAAAAGAAATTCAGTAACAGAAGAAGAAGATGATTTTCTGTTGTTGAATCTGTTAATTTCACATAGAATTTTTCGAATTTTTTCTCTGGTTTACAGCTGACGGAAGAACAGCTCTCTCTCTCTCGTTTTTCTTTCTTTCCATTGGATCAACTGGTTTTTGGTTTAAAGATATTAATTATATACAAAGGGTAATGTAGTAATCTAGCAGAAATTTAATTGGGCCGCTGACGGGCTTTGAATGGAGGGGGGTATTTTTATTGCTTCATAAGGGTAACACTAGTACAAAAATGGGCTTATGTGACGGTTAAAAACTGTCACCATAATACTTATATGACAGTTTTCAAAAATATTTGGACTGTCACTAAAGCCTCTGTTACGAAAGGTCTTTAAAAAACTGTTACAAATTCGTTATTGTATGGTAACAGTTTCTGTCAAGACCTGTCATTGTTGGCTACTTAGGGTAACATTTTATTAGTAAAACTGTCATCAGAAAATTGAATTCTTTCACTAAGGTAACGGTTTATACATGAACCTGTCATTGTTCACAAGTTACGGTAACATCGTTTAAATAACCTCGCGTTTTTAGGGGCCACTCAAAAGGATTTGGGGGCCATCAATTTATACCCATCCAAAGACTCTAGTTAAGGGGTACCCTATATGATATTGAAGTTACATAAATGCCCTTCTGGTAAAACCGTATAAAAACCAAATCAAAAAAAATTCTACTCATTTCAACTCTTCTTCTTCCAGTTTCATATCTTCCGATTGTGGAAGAAAAAAAACTTTCCTCGTTCAACCGAAACATCGCCGCGAATCGTAAAATCAAAACATCGTCGATTCGTTTATAAAACAATGGATAAGGGAAATGAAACCCACAGACCTAAAACCAAAAATGTTGCTCGGGGTATCGATCCAAAGATTGGGATTTTAGCAAGAAATAAAAAAATTGTTGCTGCAAATGAAGAAGAACGCGAAGAAGAAGTACCCGTCGATGTAATCGGTGGTTGCGATTCTGATAGTCAAACACTTCGTCAACTTCAAATGGCCCCAATTAGGTAAGAATCTATCATTTTTGGTGTTTATTTCGCTTTAATTCGTCGAATCGAGAAAAAAAATTCTAGGGTTTTCGGTTATTTATCCAGATTCGGACGATATTCATGCTCATTTACTTCTGAATGTAGTCGTGTTCTTCATTTCTCAAGAACATCGACAGTATTTGGGAGAAAGATTTGATGATTATCTGCCGAATATTGGTGGCCATATCTTCCTGGATACAAACTGCTAATAATAGGTAGTTTAATGAATTTTCTGGCTACCGAATATATTTAAGTAGACACAGAGTATTCGGAAGAACACTCACTACCGAATGTATATATTGAAAAAATCTCAAAATTTCTGATATAGGAAAAATCCCATTTTGGGGCCAGTATTTATTCGGAAGACAATATAATGTTTTATACCTCCGATTGTGTAGGATAAAATTTTAGAGTTTCTGAACTCCAGTTGATGAATATTCGGTTGTAAACATGTTTAGTTATATTCCGATTGTTTTTCATTCGGAAAAAATATGTGTCTTCTTACTTCCGAATTTGTACATTCGGGTTATAGATGTGCACTTTGTCTTCCGATTGTGTAGGATGAAAAATTTACAGCTTCTGAACTCCAATTGATGCATATTCGGTTGTAAACATGTTTAGTTATATTTCGATTGTTTTGTATTCGGGAACAGTATGTGTCTTTTTACTTCCGAATGTGTTCATTCGGGTTATATTTCCATACTTTGTCTTCCGATTGTATAGTTTGTAAATATTGTTCCTTTCTTTGTTGTTTAGACAAAGTCGAGAAAGGAGGAAGAAAGTGACAGCTAGTGCTAGGAGGGAAAGGAGCGCCAAAGATAATTCAAGTGCTCAACAAAGCTTACAAGAACAAAGCAGTCAACAAGGAGTGCAACCAAGTGCTGAACAAAGTGTAGAACAAGGCAGTGAACAAGGGGTGCAACCAAGTGTTGAACAAGCCGCTCAACAAAGTGCAGAACCAACTGCTCCACAAGTTACACCCCACCATGAAATTGAACCAGTTGATCCAGTGCCAAGAAAAGAAGGACAACCAAGTGGTACCCAAAAAGCCAAAAAAGGAAAAGATGGTGTAAAGAAGGATATTGCTAAGAAAGCATCACATCTTGTCCCTCAGCACTTGAAGAAGGGTATTCTAGCAGGCACAATCCTTGGGCTACCGGCGGATGGAGGAAAATTGCTATTTGGATACAAAGACTCATGGGCCAGAGAAATATACGAAACCGAGGTAATAAAATTACTATTTTTTATTAATGTATTGTCTATGTGTTATATCGTAATATTTGTATTAAGTATTTTTTTATGTACTTTAATAGGATCATCAAGATGCGGTCCGTCTACTCAAACCTACCGCCGCACCAACAAAAATGCTTGTGGCCTTTATCCGGTGAATGTGAAAGGTTCAAGTCAATTGTTGCCAACTCGGGGTTAGCTAATGCCGCCGAGAATTCATTGTTGGAACATGATCGTGTGGCCATATCGGCGTTCGTGGAGAGAATGTATCCTGAGACCGATACTTTCCATATGCCGTTTGGGGAGATGACGATTACTCCGGATGATGTTGTGCAGATTCTTAACCTTCCCGACCAAGGCACAGCTGTGAAGTTTAACTACACAAAGCAGTTAAGTTGGGCACAACTTTATGCTCTAACTAAAAAGTGCTTAGGTTGGGATGAAGAGACAACAACAACAGAGTTTAGGAGGCATGCAAGTTACAGAACAAGACAGATCAACATTACAGCTTTGATGAATATGTTTCGAGGCACCTTGGAGAAGGAAAAGAATGGAACGTTAACTGATGAGCAAGTGAACCACGCTGCCACCGCATATCTCCTTTGTGTATTGGGATGTGTCATATTCCCCAATACTTCTGGCAACCGGATCGACGCCAACCTTATACAACTTTTGGATCCTCTCCATGAAGTCGGTGACTATTCTTGGGGCACGGCATGCCTAGCATTCTTGATGGAAGAGTTGAGAAAGGCTTCGAGGCTAGGAACCTACCAAGTTGCCGGGAATGTGGCTCTATTGCAGGTTTTTTCTTTAACTCTATAACTCACTCTATAGTTATTCAGTAGACAATACATATGATGCATATCCATAACTCCAAATGACGCATATTCGGTAGGAAATTATCCATCTCTTTTCCCGAATGTTGGTTATTCGGTGGTTAGGTACTTACTTTTTTTCCGATTATATACAATCGGAAATATTCTTTTGATATTAGAACCGAATATACAGGCCAGAAAAGCTATAGGTTACTGAACTCCAAATGACGCATATTCGGTAGGAAATTATCCATCTCTATTTCCGAATGTTTGGTATTCGGTTGGTACTACTTTGTTTTCCGATATATACAATCGGAAATATTCTTTTGATATTAGAACCGAATATACAGGCCAGAAAAACTATAGGTTACTGAACTCCAAATGACGCATATTCGTTAGGAAATGATCCACCTCTATTTCCGAATGTTTGGTATTCGGTGGATAGGTATTCAGTTTTAGTTCCGATTATATATAATCGGAAATAAAGTTTGGAAATTACTACCGAATATACAGGCCAGAAAAACTATAGGTTACTGAACTCCAAATGACGCATATTCGGTAGTAAATGATCCATCTCTATTTCCGAATGTTTGGTATTCGGCGGATAGGTATTCAGTTTTATTTCCGATTATATATAATCGGAAATAAAGTTTGGAAATTACTACCGAATATACACATCTATTTACTAAAACTTGGTTTCTTATGTATATAGGCATGGATCTATGACCACTTCCCTATCCTGAAGTTGGCCGGAGAGAACCCGGGGTGGTGCAAAGGTACTCCTAGAGGAACAAAGTATATATTTGAAGACAACCGTTCTAGGACAAAAGAGCAGCAGTTGATTCGCATGAGGGATATTTTGGACCAATTGAAGGCCTCGGACGTATGCTTTGATCCATACAAGGAAGATCGATCCAGTGGGCATATAAATGTTCGGTCGGACTTGTCCCTTTATTTTGGACCGTTGTGGCACCCCACAGGATATGTGATGTATAACCCCTCTAGGGTGATGCGACAACACGGGTATATACAACAGCAACCTGTGGAGAAAATGGGGGATTACTACAAATTGGAGTTGGAGTTGTGCTCTTCTAGTGGTGATAATCTCACGATTGTTCACACAGGCCCACCTACTGTTCTTGATAACTGGGATAAGAGGAATGACTTCATTATCGACACTGGTAGACGAACCACCCGAGGTGATGAAAATTCTCCAGACTATATGAGTTGGTATAACAAGGTATCACATCCTTTGGTTATCCGTGAAATCAAATCCAACACTACTGCGGCGGGTTCAAGTTATAATTGTATCATCAAAGACAAACCAGCTGGTTATGATAGACTGGTGCGTGTTCTTATATTTTTGTTCATTTTATATTATTCCTATAAATCTTAGGTAATTACCGTTTGATGTTATGTCATTACGTATAAAAAACAGGTGAATAGGTTCAAGCGTGTTTCCAAAATGTTAACTGCATGCCTGAAGAGCGGAGATCCCATGCCAGCTGAGAAGATCAAAGAGGCTAGAGATCTAGTTGATAATATGGATAACGAAGATTATGCTGCCCAGTTTGGGGAGAAAGTCACGAAGAGGCATCAGCCCAAGGTGGCAGTATCAAAGACGGGTAAAAGAACTCGAGCTTCATCGAGCGCTGAAGCTGCTCCAACTGAAGGTGCTCAAACCCGTGGTCGTGCAGGACTGGGAGGTAGTCACGGTCGTAAAGTAAAGAAGAGCAGATAAATGACAATGATTTTTGTTGTACATTCGGAAATTTGTTTGGGTAACTAAGTTAGACAAGTTCAAATGACAATGATTTGTGTGGTATATTCGGAAGTTTTGGTAACTAATTTAACTTCCGATTATTTCAAAGACAAAATTTGAAAAGTATAAGTTTTTCCAAATTCTGATTTTTGGGCCATCGTACATTCGGAACTTTACAAAAAACCTATCCTCCGAATATCACAAGTTCAAAACAAACCACGCCATGGCTCCAGGTGGTTCCAAGGGCCAATATTGAAGGTTAGACAGCCCATATTCGGAAGTTTTGGTAACTAATTTAACTTCCGATTATTTCAAAGACAAAATTTGAAAAGTATAAGTTTTTCCAAATTCTGATTTTTGGGCCATCGTACATTCGGAACTTTACAAAAAACCTATCCTCCGAATATACAAGTTCAAAACAAACCACGCCATGGCTCCAGGTGGTTCCAAGGGCCAATATTGAAGGTTAGACAGCCATATTCGGAAGTTTTGGTAACTAATTTAACTTCCGATTATTTCAAAGACAAAATTTGAAAAGTATAAGTTTTTCCAAATTCTGATTTTTGGGCCATCGTACATTCGGAACTTTACAAAAAAACCTATCCTCCGAATATTACAAGTTCAAAACAAACCACGCCATGGCTCCAGGTGGTTCCAAGGGCCAATATTGAAGGTTAGACAGCCATATTCGGAAGTTTTGGTAACTAATTTAACTTCCGATTATTTCAAAGACAAAATTTGAAAAGTATAAGTTTTTCCAAATTCTGATTTTTGGGCCATCGTACATTCGGAACTTTACAAAAAAACCTATCCTCCGAATATTACAAGTTCAAAACAAACCACGCCATGGCTCCAGGTGGTTCCAAGGGCCAATATTGAAGGTTAGACAGCCCATATTCGAAAGTTTTGGTAACTAATTTAACTTCCGATTATTTCAAAGACAAAATTTGAAAAGTATAAGTTTTTCCAAATTCTGATTTTTGGGCCATCGTACATTCGGAACTTTACAAAAAAATTATCCTTCGAATATTACAAGTTCAAAACAAACCACGCCATGGCTCCAGGTGGTTCCAAGGGCCAATATTGAAGGTTAGACAGCCCATATTCGGAAGTTTTGGTAACTAATTTAACTTCCGATTATTTCAAAGACAAAATTTGAAAAGTATAAGTTTTTCCAAATTTTGATTTTTGGGCCATCGTACATTCGGAACTTTACAAAAAAATTATCCTCCGAATATTACAAGTTCAAAACAAACCACGCCATGGCTCCAGGTGGTTCCAAGGGCCAATGTTGAAGGTTAGACAGCCCATATTCGGAAGTTTTGGTAACTAATTTAACTTCCGATTATTTCAAAGACAAAATTTGAAAAGTATAAGTTTTTCCAAATTCTGATTTTTGGGCCATCGTACATTCGGAACTTTACAAAAAAATTATCCTCCGAATATTACAAGTACAAAAAAAAACTGTTTCCTGGAACCAAACAACACCATAATCGGAAATAAAGTTGACTCATAACATAACCGAATATTACAATCGGTAGGTTGTTTAACAAAATAATCTACCGATTTCGTATAATCGGCTAGTTTTTATATTAATAATACTCCGATTACATCCATTACATAAAGTTCAAACGGCCTTAACCTTACAATTTCGTCAAAAGCACCTAAATCCATACTCCTAATTGACCATAAAAGTATTAAAACAGATCATAACTTCCAGTGACCATAGAAATTGTCCCTCTTGATTTTGTAGCATCCTTCATGTTCAAATCGTTTCCCGTAGAGGTCCACATACCGGCGATCCGCAAGATTTCTCTGAAATTACGAATGAGTAACAAGTTAGTACTAACTTTTGTTAATGTGAGTTGGATTTACAGAGATACTTACTCGTTTTTCATACGTCCACCAAGGAAAAGCGTTCCTAACAAACCGTTCCTCATCTTCAAGTTTGTCAATCTCCTTATCGAGCGCATTCTTTCTCATCTTAATGTCATTGGATGATCTTCGAATTCGATTACCATCTAAGGCCTCAAATACCATTAAGATATGGTTCCATATCTGCTCTTCGGATTCCGATTTGTGGAGCTTGTGAACACGATCATGAGCAGTTACCACAACCCACGCTCTATAAATAGCACAATCTTCTTCTTCGGCAAAAGCAATATCCATGTTTTTTGTTATGAAAATTAAAACTGAAGAGAGGAAAGAGTTTGGTGCAATTGGGGTGATAGATATGAGTTTCTTCATATAGGTTTACGGTCCAACGGCTCTTTTTGTTTTTCCCAAAAACTCCAACGGCTAATTTGACGAAAGTTGAATGTGGAGAAACCAATAATCGATAAGTATTGTATTTAGCATATCTACCGATTATGGTAGCTTTCAAAATTTGAATTTGGGGCAACTTATAATCGGTAGGTTTTGTAATATATTTAACTCCCGATTAACGCTGCATCCAAAACACGAACCAAGTGGTTATGGCTGGCTGTGTACACTCCCGATTAATGAACACAAATCATTCTAATACTGCACAGACTACAATCGGAAGTCTGGGAAATATTTTGGCTTCTGATTGCAATCGGAGGATAAAAATGTTATCATATCCTCCGAATATATAAGGGTAATTTCACCATTACGAATTACGCGAGATAAGGACTGGCTACATTTTTCCTTTGGGTGACCTTTTTTGTTTTATTGTTGGCCCCTAAATCCTTTAGTGTGGCCCCTAAAAACGCGAGGTTAAATAAAACTCTCACCAAATCCCATATTTGTACTAGTGATTTCTGCATAGGGGGTCATTTTTAAAAAGAACTGTCACATAAGCGGTATTAAGGTAGCAGTTTCTTCATGAAACTGTCATGGTAAAGTCTAATTTACAACAGTTCTGCAAGTCTTCATTTCCCGTTAGGTAGATGGTCAACATGATCACATATAGTAAGAATACATGGAAAATAAAGAGGAATATACATTTATTTAAACAAAATGTTTTTACAGACTCGCTTGTATCAATGCCTTTTACAAAATGCTAATAATACTTAAGTATTTAGCATCACCAACTAACAAACATTAGTATCAAACCAACAATAAAATAAAATCAAACACCGTAAGCTCACACGACAAGACCCCTACAAGATAAAAGGATCCTTCACAAGGAGATACCTACACAGCAAAGTCAATCCCATAGCAATACTTCTTGAACAAGACAGCTAACAAGCCCTTGCAGACAGGCAGGAGTGAGCCTGGTCAGCATACACTTCTTGACCGTATTCTACTCAACTATCTAACTGCATAATCTTCCTACAAAGAACCCAAGTTAACAATCCAACCATGTCAACTACCACTTAGAAAAAATATGTATGAATATAATGGTTATCAACATATGCAGATACTAAGACACACCTTAGCATAATAAACTAGTTGTCCGTACTCATATGATAACCTTCTCTTCACTGACAAATTAGCTTTGATGCTTTCAACAACCAATCCAAGCTGAAATTTTGTACCCAGGAATTGAGGGATAACCAATTCAGTAGCCACCTCAAGCTTTCAAATTTCTGTGGAATGTTTCCACCAATAACTAAATACAGAAGTTTACATCATAGACTTGACCAATGCAAGATAGCTTCAAAAAGATACATGGGGAAGTGCCTCCAAAATGCTCTTATGGAAAGGGCCTACAAAATACCCCAAAAACTCCAACGGCTAATTTGACGAAAGTTGAATGTGGAGAAACCAATAATCGATAAGTATTGTATTTAGCATATCTACCGATTATGGTAGCTTTCAAAATTTGAATTTGGGGCAACTTATAATCGGTAGGTTTTGTAATATATTTAACTCCCGATTAACGCTGCATCCAAAACACGAACCAAGTGGTTATGGCTGGCTGTGTACACTCCCGATTAATGAACACAAATCATTCTAATACTGCACAGACTACAATCGGAAGTCTGGGAAATATTTTGGCTTCTGATTGCAATCGGAGGATAAAAATGTTATCATATCCTCCGAATATATAAGGGTAATTTCACCATTACGAATTACGCGAGATAAGGACTGGCTACATTTTTCCTTTGGGTGACCTTTTTTGTTTTATTGTTGGCCCCTAAATCCTTTAGTGTGGCCCCTAAAAACGCGAGGTTAAATAAAACTCTCACCAAATCCCATATTTGTACTAGTGATTTCTGCATAGGGGGTCATTTTTAAAAAGAACTGTCACATAAGCGGTATTAAGGTAGCAGTTTCTTCATGAAACTGTCATGGTAAAGTCTAATTTACAACAGTTCTGCAAGTCTTCATTTCCCGTTAGGTAGATGGTCAACATGATCACATATAGTAAGAATACATGGAAAATAAAGAGGAATATACATTTATTTAAACAAAATGTTTTTACAGACTCGCTTGTATCAATGCCTTTTACAAAATGCTAATAATACTTAAGTATTTAGCATCACCAACTAACAAACATTAGTATCAAACCAACAATAAAATAAAATCAAACACCGTAAGCTCACACGACAAGACCCCTACAAGATAAAAGGATCCTTCACAAGGAGATACCTACACAGCAAAGTCAATCCCATAGCAATACTTCTTGAACAAGACAGCTAACAAGCCCTTGCAGACAGGCAGGAGTGAGCCTGGTCAGCATACACTTCTTGACCGTATTCTACTCAACTATCTAACTGCATAATCTTCCTACAAAGAACCCAAGTTAACAATCCAACCATGTCAACTACCACTTAGAAAAAATATGTATGAATATAATGGTTATCAACATATGCAGATACTAAGACACACCTTAGCATAATAAACTAGTTGTCCGTACTCATATGATAACCTTCTCTTCACTGACAAATTAGCTTTGATGCTTTCAACAACCAATCCAAGCTGAAATTTTGTACCCAGGAATTGAGGGATAACCAATTCAGTAGCCACCTCAAGCTTTCAAATTTCTGTGGAATGTTTCCACCAATAACTAAATACAGAAGTTTACATCATAGACTTGACCAATGCAAGATAGCTTCAAAAAGATACATGGGGAAGTGCCTCCAAAATGCTCTTATGGAAAGGGCCTACAAAATACCCCCCCCCCCCCCCCCCTGCATATTTCTGAACAATCTCGATCGAACAAAGAATGCAGTTGTCATTGGATAGATAGCGTGAGTGAGAAAATGAACAACTAAACATATAGAACTTCAAGCAACATATATAGAACTTCAAGCAACTTAGTCAACAGATAGAACTTCGACAACTCTTGTCCCATTGATATCTCATTGGTACACAAATTTTCAGAATTAGCATATATTCAGTAACATGAACCCCAATTTTCTGGTTCACCATCTATTGCAGTAACATGAACCCTGACTTTCTGGTTGATCATCAATAACAAAGTGGAACAATTGTATATAGAGGAACCACAATTTCCCACTCCATGTATATGATTTGCTGACTGATGGGTAGATCACGGGATGCTTTGCGCAAAAAGAAGTCAACGACATGGCTCGGGTATATTATCTTAAGTTGTTGACAAATCGGCAAAAGAAATTAATCTACACGAGCAAGCATGAAATAGTAACAACAGTTTTACAAGGCCCACTGAACTAATAGGAAAAAAGAGAGTTGTTTCTGAATTTGTGGAAATATACTCAAAGTAAGCATACCTTTGAAAATTCCTTGCTTTCATGGGGAAAACCCATATCATAGATGGCCCGTCATACCTGGACATACCATTGGAACCCATAAAACTTAGTCACCCAAATAAAAATGTATTGGCTAGAAAGTTTAGCAAAAAAACAATCCTATATATAAGTTCAGAAAATTCCCACTAATCGCGAGGCATTCAACCTTCTTCTGGTGCTGAAAACTGGAGGGGCACTTCACCTTCACATTTATTAAGTCTAGGAGATCATTTTGGATATAATTATTGTTCCGATGCAAACTAATAATTTGATAAGAAACTTCGGTATGAAAATAAAAGAAGACTAAACGTAAAATCAAATATAAATCTACCAAAAGCACGAGAAACTGCATACAATTAAGCAACGATATTTTTAATTACTTTGATTAGAGAATGTAGCTCAGACATTAATAATCCTGAATGCAAATAAGAAAAACCTGTTCCCTCATTTGCAGTGGCTTTTAAGGTTTTGTGCCCCATTAGTGAACCTATCACGCTAACTGGCACGACATATTATAAATCCAACTCCCTGGATCCTCAAGTAACTAGTGAATCACGTAAGCAAGTGAATCAAATATTCACTTGGCACATTCCAAACAAGTCATATGGAAAAACTAGGTTAAGCAAAAAGTTTACAGCTATAATAGATATAAATAAATGGAGCAACAATATATCAAGACTACAAAAACAAGATCGCTAATCACCCAAATCTTCTCTTTGTATTCCTCATGAATAAACCTAGCATGTCGTTTCTCTGCCAGAGTAACTTCTGTCTGTGGAAAAATACACAACAGGTGATCATGTCACAGAACTAAATTCTTAACATCTATAGAAGTAAAAGCTACAATCCTAATTACAGGAAAAGATACGTTATCTTGGAAGAAAACTATGATTTATAATCCCCTAATTCATTATCACTACTGGTCATAGCTACATATTTGCCAGCCTAAGAGGATAAAGAACATTCAGTTTCAGTGTATCGTATATTTCACTCTGAATAAAATTCACTCCCAGCAAATGAAATAACAGGTACGGCCTATAAGTTCACCTGTTTCAGTTCTCTTTAACCCAGTTGAATTATCAGGAAACCTAATTCAACACTAAGGAAAACCATTTGTTCATCAGTTCATTTGCACTACCACAATAATGAATTAAATGAAACGTATACTTTCAGCCATTCTACATCACAATAAGCATCTTAAAACTTCTGCCAAGCCTTCACAAACTGCAAAGCTAAGTATGAAATGATATGGTTGACTTCTGCACCATCTCAAATATAAGCACATGCATACTGGGTGTTCAAACAAGCAATTCAACTTATGAAATTTTCAGGCTTAATAGATGATTATCTACTAGCACTTGCAAAACTAATTGGAAAATTAATTTAACAAAAAGCAATATTGCAGCAGAAAAATTCTATAAAAATGAGATTTCGTGTTAAAAATGTATATGCGGCAGTCTTACCCACATATATGGTAGCATTAATTTAACAAATATGAATTCAAAATAATAAGAAATGAGAGATAATCACCATACAAGGTTGATGGAGAGGAAATCCAAGATCCAAGAACATGGAAAACGATCACCAAAGACTTTCTTCATCTGTGGTTGCACAGTCCAATAACTAATATCTTTTTCCTCCTCAAGTTCCTTGAATACAAGAATACAACAATAAAACAAGCCACACTCCACACCAGCTAGAACCAAAACACTAGTCCAGAAACATGAAACCACTAATTTGTTTACCAACAAACTTTAATTCCAATTTCACTTATCATTAACCGAATCAAACACTATAGAAATTTGAACCAAGAAAAACTTACAAAATTAGCTTAAGGCATCAAGTACAAAGGTCCCACGCCGGGTGATTGACAAGCTTGAAATCCTACAAAATCAATCAAAAGCAAAATGAATAAATAATGTTTCTGTTCAAAACTATTCATACAAGTCTACGAGCTTTATTAATGAATTTCAAAGCTCGAGTGCGATCACCAACCTTCAATGCAGCTTCCCCAATTTTAAAACATTTCACAGGCTCATCTTTGTTTCCATCCATCACTTAAACAAAATCTTGATACTCTAGGAATCGAATTACAATATCTAAATTTACAAACCGATTCAGTTTACAAACCCTAGCAGAACTAGGGATTGTCAGTAAAATTCATAAAAATCTTATACCTAACGAATCGACGTTGAATCGATGCCATATATATATATAACGAATCGAAAAATTAAAATCGAAAATTGGGCTTGCAGAAGAATTGAGTTTGGAGTTTGGAGTTTCTTGAATCTGAGAATTTCCGAATTGAGAATCCTTTCTTGAATTGAGTTTGGAGTTTCTTGAATCTGAGAATTTATAGGGTTTCATTTTTTTTTCTTCTTCTTCGAAGGGTTTTCTCATTCTGAGATTCCTATCCGGATTTGTTTTTAAGCAAAGGGGAAATTACTGAAAAATGAAAATGAGAGGCGATGGTAAAGGTAATGGTACTGAGAGGCGAAGGTTGCTATGGTAGTGAGAAGTTGTAGTTAAGCTTCCTCTTTTGGGGTTTCGAGTAAAATGAGAGGCGAAGATTGCGAGAGACCCACTAATAGAAGTTACAAAACAGACCCACCACACTAGATAATGGCTACTGGCTAGTTAGGGACTCAAACCGACAACATCCTGTGTTTGGGAATGCTTTATGGTATGACAGCAGTTTTGGATCAGAACTGTCACTATAAATGGAAGTGTGACGTTAACCATAGAACTGTTATCTATATGATTGCACTTCGGTAACAGTTTTTGTATTGAACAGTTGCAGTAGCTTGAGAATCGTAACAGTTTATAACTGTTATCGTACATCATTGTACAATAACATATTTCTGAAAAAACTGTCACTGCATAATTATTTAGTAACAGTTTAAAAACTGTCACCATTGTTCAATACTATTGGTATGAGTTTTGGTAAGAAACTGTTACCTATACCTAGGAGGAATATCTTTTGTAACAGTTAAATCGCGTGAACTGTCACCAAAGCCTATACTTGTACTAGTGTAATTTTGAAGCCCGTCAAAAAAAGGGTTATTTATATAATTCCCACATTTCCGAAATTGCCAGTGTCCGCCATTAGGAAGGAAGGAGAAAGAATAAAACAATTTCAATTGTTTAAATACACGTTTCAATACACCAAGACATAAAGATCACCTGATGGTCTTCAGGGCCAATTTTTTGTTCAATACTGGCATATAGTAGGTGTTGATGTTTCTTGTTTAATTCGCTCTTTTTTTGCGACTGGGTTTATGCAACCTGAACTTAATAAGACTTTTCTAACTTTAATTCCTAAGTTAGATAATCCGTGTTGTGCAAGTCAGTTTAGGCCTATTAGTTTGTGTAACTTTTTTCATAAGTTAATAACTAAAATTTTAGCTTCTAGGCTTGCTCCTCTTCTTAACTGTATTATCTCTTCGTCGCAGTCTGCTTTTGTTAAAAACAGGTCTATCTTTGATTCTGTATTGATAACTAATGAATTGTTTCACTCTTTCAAGCGCAAGAAAGGCAAATCAGGTTGGTTTGCTTTAAAACTTGATTTTGAGAAGGCTTATGATAGGATAAGCTGGGATTTTTTGAGTCTTGCTCTCGAAGCTTTTAATTTTCACCCTGTCTGCATCAAATGGATAATATCTTGTGTTTCTTCTTCTTCTTTTCAAATTCTTGTTAATGATTATCCCTCTACCTCTTTTCTAGCTTCTAGAGGGCTTCGACAGGGTGATCCCTTGTCCCCCTATTTGTTTATTATTTGCTTAGAATTCCTTTATTTGCTCTTAGACAAGGCTATCACTAATAAATCTTTAGTTGGTTTTTAAAGCCTGCAGGGGGGCTCCGTTGATTACTCATAGTTTCTACGCTGATGATAGTATCATTTTCTTGAAGGCAACACATTCTAATTTTTTTAATCTTTCATCTCTTTTGGATCTCTTTTGTTCTTGGTCTGGTGAAAAAATAAATTTTCAAAAATCTAGTCTTTTTTTTTTTTCTAATGTTCTTCCTAGTGATGCAAGAAATCTAGCTAGCTTGTTGAATGTTAAGGTTTCTGTCAATCCAGGTAAGTATTTCGGTACTCCTAGTTTGTGGACTAAGACCAATATCCAAACTTTTAAATGCTTATTTGACAGAATTGCTCAAAGATACTCTGGTTGGAAAAAGAGATCTTTAAATTTAGCAGGTCGCAATACTTTGATAAAAGCCTCAGTAGATCCGATAGCTAACCATCTGATGTCTACCCTTAGACTTCATGTAGGTGTGACTAAGGCAATAGATAAAATGAGAAGAGACTTTTTCTGGGAAGATTTTAATGGACATCGTAGGATTCACTCTATTGCTTGGAAAATTCTTTGTCAACCTATTCTTTCTGGTGGGTTAGTGCTCAGAGAGGTTTCTGCGGCTTTTACCTTGCTTTTCTGACTAAAATGGCTTGGAGAATCTATTCTAATATAGACTCTCCTTTGTACAACTTAGTTCATGCTAAGTACTGCAAGTCTGATTCTTTTTGGTATTGTTCTTCTTCTCCTAGAGTTTCCTATTTTTGGTCAAGCATTTTGAAGGGTAGGGACATTCTTAGAGACTGTATAAGGTGGCAAATAGTAATGGTTTGTCAGTTAACTTTTGGCATGATGTTTGGGTCCAAAATTTACCTTTGTCTTCGTTTTTGAGTTCAGACTCGCAGTTTGATTCTTCCTTGAAAGTTTTTGATCTCATTAACCATTCTACTGGTCAATGGAATCTTTCTTGTGTGGCTGGTATTTTACCTTCTTACATTTTGAATCTCATAAATCCTATTCCAGTTTTATCTTGTTCAACTGTTTCTGATACACTGGTTTGACCTTTATCAAAATCTGGTTTGCCTACGGTTAAATCAGTTTATAATCATCTGGTTTCTAATGTGGCTTTAAAAAACAATGCCTGGAGAAAACTTTGGCACACAAAGTGCTCTCAAAAGGTAAAACTTTTTATCTGGCTTATTTCCCACAGAAAACTTCTACTTAGAGCACACCTATCAAACATTGGTTTATTAATAAACCCAGAATGCCCCTTATGTCATTTGTAGGATGAGACGTTGAATCATCTGTTTGTTTTTTTCCCTGTGACTGCACATGTTTGGATGAAAATTCAATATTCTTGGAATATATCCTTACCCTTTATGAATATCTCTCTATCTGGTTTGTTGCATACTTGTTCATTCCTTGGTATTTCTGATACTTTGCCTTGGTTTAATTTTTATCCTTATATTCTTTGGAATATTTGGATTGCTAGAAATAAGCTTGTTTTCCAGCATATTCCTTACGATGTTAACACTGTTTTGCGTTTTGCTTACACTCAAGCTATGGAATATTGGAATCTTGTTGAACATCCAAAGACCATTACTGACAATCACAAGAATGTTGTTTGTTTAAGATGGAAGTTCCCTCCTTTCCCCTATTACAAACTCAACTGTGATGGGGCTTCAACTTTTTATTCCTTTTTTGAAGGTTCAGGTGGTGTAATTCGAGACTGTTCAGGGTCTTTTAAGGTGGCTTTTGCTCATCATCTCTTCTCCAATTATTCAACTGTTGTTGAGCTTTGGGATGTTCGTGACGGCCTTCTTCTTGCTCTCAAGCTGCACATCGCTTATCTTATTGTTGATAGTGACTCGTCTTCTACAATCGACTTTTGCAACTCACAGTCCACCCCGCCGTGGTATCTGAAAGGCATTCTTTTTGATATTCATAGTATAACTAAGTCCTTTCAGAATGTAATTTTTGTTCATAACCTTCGCGAGACTAATATAGTTGTGGATGCCTTGTCCAATAAGGTTGTTAATCCTTTAGTTTTTGATGAGTGGATCGATCAACCACCTACTGATATTTTGTTTGAGCTGTATAATGATCTATCGGGGATGGCTTTGCCCCGTCTTGTCAAAGACGTTTAGTTGTTATATAAAGCTTGTTGCTTACAAAAAAAAAGACATAAAGATCGAAAGAAAAGTAAATTATCAAAATACAAGTCTAAATCCACACGGGACAAAAACATAAAAATTAAAACCGGCAATAATGTGACTTTTGGTGGGACGAAAGGAGCACTTGCAAAAGCAAGTTTTTTTTACGACACAAGAAGAAGAAGTGGGAATTAAGTGTTTGACCCTCTCCTCACTCTTTCTTACTCTTATGGCTTTGGGTTTAAAGCCCATTTAAAAAAAATAACCAACTTTATTGAAATGACCCTTAAAAAAGAAGGAGGGTCATATGAATAAAGATGTTAAACTCTATTCTTGAAGGGTATAATTGACAAATCAATTTCAATATAACATATCTCACAAACCATACGTAGGAATTTGACAAATCTTATACATTTAGAAAGGTTTTTGAAAGACCAATCCAACGAGCATAAATACAAATATCAAATTATTCGTATTTTTAGAACTTTTTATTCCTTAAATTTTTATTTTTTTTTCTTATTTTTTAGTGTGTAGATATTATCCACATAATTTTTTAAAAGTACAACTATTGTTCATAGTATCTTTTTTAGTGTGTAGATATTATTCACGACTTATTTTAGTGTGCAGTTATTATCCACAGTGTTTTTCTAGTGTGCAGATATTATCCACAATGTTAATTAACCTTTCATAATTATTTATGTTATAGTATGTATATTAAATAAGTTTAGAAAACCGTTTTTTAAAGATGCACAAACACATTAATATGAAGTTGTGTAGAAAATATCCACGACTATAATCTGTGCAGGTAATATTCACAATTGTTTCAGGGTCATGAGAATAATTTGCATAATTATTGAGAAATTTGTTGATTAGTCCAGAAACCCGCGACCCGTTTAATCTATGGTCCATGCATAAAAAACATTTAATTGGAGGTCCAAAAATGTTTTAGTCTTGCAAAAAGACCCGCCTTCCCTTTTTATTGTACGTGCAGAAATTAGAGAAATAACTTTTATCTTTCCAGGAAGCCTTAAATACCTCTCATTTTATTTTATCTTCTTCTTCTTTTCTTCGTAATATCGAAATGATCTTCGTAATCAATCTTCAACAAAATAAACGAGAAAACCCCTAGATTCGATGAAAGCATTACAAAATTCAATTGAAACCATCACAACATCAACTGAAAAACCAGATCTAAACCAAAAAAAATGGTGAAATCAAAGAAGTAAATCGTACAAGAAGAAGTAACGGGGGAACATAGTAAATTTCGGGCACGATTTTCAGTTTCTGTTCTTGGAATTTGATTGAAGATTTATAAACAGGTAATTTGTTGATTTGGTAGATGTGTTCTGACTTGATTTGATTTTGCAGGATTTTTTAGGGTTTATTGCAATTGTTATGGTTTATGGATTATTAAGAGTGAAACTGAATTTATTACAATGAATTTTGTCGGGTGGTATTTGATTTTAGGGTTCATTTTTGCTGGTTGTAGTGACATAATCCTATTTTTGTATTGTGTTTTTACTTCTATTTTTGTTGATTTTTGATACCAATTTCCTTATGTAATCCTACAGTACATATCAGTGTGTACTGCTAAAAACCCTTGATATGTACTGTTTATCCCTTCTACTGCAGATTATATTTCTTACAGTACATATTCATATGTAGTGCATGTATGTTGTGATGATCCCACAGTACATATCAGTATGTACCGCTAAAAACCATAGGTTGTGGATGATCCTACAGTACATGTTGATATGTATTGTACGTATGTTGTGTATGATCCAACATAAGTATCACTATGTACTGTTAAGAACCCTACTGTATGTATGATATGTACCGTTGAAAGTAATTTGTTCCCAAATTACTACATATCAACATGTAAAGATGGATATATATGATGGATACAAGTTGCTTATGTTACATCAATATGTACTAGGTAAACGCCTTTTATGCTTGGTATGTACTAGCTAACCCCTAGTACATATCGATGGAAAATTTCATTTTCTGATGTTTGAATACTAACAATACACATTGACAGTATGTTTGTTAAGGGTCTTTTCTCTCTTATCAATAAGTGAGGCATCGTAATGTATTATAACTGAACCAGCGGGTGGGTAATCAAAAAACATTTTCCAAATTCTTATCAATATATATGTATTGTTAAATCCCAGTACATACCAATATGTACAGTGCATTTTGAACTATATTTGTGTTGCTTTACTTTGCATAAAGAAGGTATTTTTGATATGTACTGATGGAAAAACTGTCTTACAATACATATTCATCAGTACATACTGATGTGTACCTGGAAACTCAGATTGCATATGTACTAGCCTTCTAGGTACATATCAATATGTACTACTAACTTGCAAAAGGAAAAAACAAAAAATGTTCTTGTGATTTGTTACTTAGGTCCAGTAATATTTTGGGTTCTTGTCGGTAAATAATCTTTCAGTATGTTTTGCAGTTATTTCCCATCACAAGATTCATCAAGAAGAGTTAGGTTCTGCATTGCTCGCAAGAGGAGTGATGATGAAGATGCAAAAGAAGAGCTCTACTCACTTGTAATTGTAGCAAATCTTTTTGCAGAAGGTCTCAAAGATTTGGGCACTATAGTCATTGAAGAAGCTGATGATTAGAGTTAATGTTATCTTTTCTAAGTAGACTGAAAGAAAGTTTGATTATTATCAAGATTTTAGTTTTTTCAGATTGTATTTTTTCTTCTATTTGATTTGTTTTAAGAAAATAACATCCTTTAGGATAAAAATACACTTCTTTTTCATCCATTATGTCAACAATAATGTTCGCAGTCATAATATCCAGCAGAGAAACTGTATTTGTCAAGTAAGATAAAGCCTGTTTTGTATAAAATACACTTCATTAGTGTCTACCAGGGATAGAAACAATAATATAAATAAATATAATACTCTCAAGAATGCTGACAAAATCAGTACAACGAAAATCTTGTATGGTGAAAGATATCATCGCTTTAGAGATGCGATAATATGGTAGCTATTAATTGGGTTTGTTTACAAAGATATCATCCCTTTAGAGATGCGAGAATCATCTCTATACAACCATTTTTTATTGATTTTCTTGTCATATACTTTTTCGCAACTGTATATTTTCTATAATCTTGCAGTTCATATTGACATGTATCGTATGAAACCCTAGTACATATCAATATGTACTGACTATCAGACTCTTTAAGATGATGAGATGAATCCTGCAGTCTCTGGCCCATCCTTAGTAACCGCAAGTCTGCTAACTTCAATGACTTTATTTAGATTCCTGAACCTAAAAGAAATGATTCCTTAAAATCCTGAATACTGATCGCCGAACATGAAAAGAAATTTTCTTGACCAATTGTTTCCCCAATTTTTCTGAACACATGGGAAGAAAACATACATGTTATATTGCTTAACCCAAAAGAGATGAATAGACTATCAAGAAGAGGTTAGTCATCCACATCAATGTTTCTAAAAATCAGATTAACCGAACTGCAAAAGGTTGGTTTGCTGCTGAGTCGAGGACTTAAACATTAAGTGAAACCCCAGTACATATCAATATCTACTGAGTGAAATCCTAGTACATATTGATACGTACTGAGTGAAACCCAATGCAAGGAAATGACGAAACGCTTTTCAGCTCACGATAAACACAAGTCATAATATTTCATACACATGTTCTTATGAAAGTACATTAAAAAGACACTATACATATACACATGTACTGAAGAAAAACTAGTTTACGTTTCTCTTTCTTTCACAACCTAGAATTAATATTAGAAGCACAATGAAAAATCAAATGCATTTAGAATAAAATACATATTTGCGTGTCTCCTAAAAATTTGCACCGTATAATGAGAGAGGATTTTTTATTATTAAGAAAGAGGAATACAATTGTACCTGATCAAAAGGAATAGAATCTAGTGCAATGAGATGTTAACAAGCTCGCCCATTGAGAATACAGGTCCAACTCCATCATAAAATCAAGATCCACAAGTCCAGACGCATTTAACCCTAGAGTTTATGTCGATATGTATGAGGTGAAACAGTAATACATATCAGTATGTACTGGGTATCCAAATCTTCATGTTCCTCTAGTTTCTCTCACAAACTTGATGCCCGCCAGTCCGCTAACTTTAATAACTTGTCAGCGGCATCTCCAGGGAACACAACTGCAACTGTTGTTTTTTTTTTAAATTTGAGATTTCTCAGACTCCACCATAGTTTGTTTTATTTCATCCAACTCCTGTTGTAGAACTGTCAACTGCCAAAGACGCAAACAAAACTATCGAGTAAAGACTTAACCATTAATGACTTAAACAACCTATACCGTTGAGTAACCAATAGGATCTTGAAAAGATACCACTAAAATTCGTGTTTACGAGGGGGCAGCGCCCCATATACCATTGACCTCCGTTAAAAAGTTTTAATCATCTACACTAAAGAAATGGGGAAAAAAAGTTGAAATTCAAAATGAAAAATTATAATACATATACAAAATGTACTAAATTTTTTTAGAAGATATGTAATGTGTAAAACCTAGTAAATACTGATATGTACCAAGTAAATACTAATAGATATTGATATATACTCTAAATAACAGTTATGATTAGTTCCATATACATGTTAACACTATCAAAATTGGAGATGAATACATGAACTCCATTCAAATACAATACATAAGTAGGTAGAACTAATATTAGAAGCGCAATGAACAATCAAATGCATTTAGACCAAAGATATATGGGCATGTATCTTAGAGATTTGCACCTCTAATGAGAAGAGATTCGCATAGTTCAAAATAGATCATTCTAAAACCACTAATCAACTGAGTTTCCATAAAGGTTCATAGCTACTGTAGGGTATAATAATTGAATGAATATGGAGCATACAAATACACCACATATATAACAAATAGAGTCAATGAGTATGGTGCATTCAATTAATATCTTATAGTCAATTCATTTACACATTTCAAAATGAAAAACCACAGTACATATACATATGTACCAAAAGAAAATAATAATTGAATAGATAATGTTATGTACGGTGTAAAAATCTACCATTTAGAACAGAAAGGTTACATTTAGGTTACCCTTATCATAACGTCGGATCATGGAAAGTTCAAATAGCCCCTCCCAGATGAGCTAAATCCGAATTTATATAAAAAAGATCGATGATTACTTACCTAAATCCGAGCAACTTGTTCTTGTCCAGTCAAGTTTCACTAAATATCTTTTCATCCGCCTCAATTTGGTCTACATTCGGCTAACGAAATTTGATCATATTCATATCTCGTAAGTTCCTTTTGGTACTACAATTTGGTCTTAGAAATGAAACAAATAAAACTAACGTTGGTACATAAAGCACATACATAGATTACGCCAATAGATAAGGTTAGAATTATGTAGATAGTGTTCATTAATGTACTACCAAGACCCAACTCCTTGTATCTGTAAAATTCTTACCATGAGTACGTGGTCATATCTCTAGTTTTTTCCTTTAAATTGATGTTCAGGGGCTAAAAACACCACCTTTTCCTTGTGTTGACACCTTCTCTAGCATTGTCTTCCTTTCAGGAAACTTCTTTGCTTAACATTTTATCCTTTGCCACCACTATCACCCATTCCCGCCGTCTAAACTGTAACACATAGGATAAGTATGCAAATGCAAAATCAGTACATAAACATATGTAATGCGAAAGCACTACGGGCAAATATGTACTGTGAAAAATCAGTACATGCAAACATGAATTCATTTTTTTTTGAAGATAATATCAAATGGATTTTGAACACATATCAACAAGTGCAATCCAATAAATCAAAAACGTTTAAGCTAATCACCATAAAAAAAAAATCCGAAAACGCGCCAAAAATCAAATCGATCCGTATAATCTAGTCGATTCTCAAGTAAAAGTTCAAAATTGACCACATCTAAATCAAAATTAAACATGAAGCTCATACCTAATATAATCTGAATTGATCAAATCAGGAAAAACAAGCTGATAGTGGTGGCAAAGGATATAATCTATCACTTACCAAAGAAGAATCAAAAGATGATATTTGAAAACCCTAAAAAATATTTTTCCCTTTTGAACAACAACTAAAAGATGTTTAAAATCAAAATTAGAAGAATTATAATAAGACTTAGCTTTTCAAACAGCAAGAATGGTCCATCATCGAGTGTTATTTTGTGATTCTGTAAAACCTCATCTGCATGAATAGTAGAGCTTTGATGTCGAATAGAAACTGAAGAAAATGAAATGCGTGGTTACTTAGAATGATAATGATATACGTAAGGGTATTTTGGGAATTGATAAGAAGTACATGATAAGTTGTGCACGTGTGCTGGATTATTGAGTAAAGAATCTGATCCAAAAACATGTTTTTGGACCAGCGGATAATTTTATTCTGGTGATGGACTACACAATAACGTGTTCTGGACATATAGGATTAACCAGTAATTCCTAGATAATTATTTCTATGACCTTAGGGCCAAGAGTGTAAGACCCATGTTTTCTAGGGTCATAAGGATAAGGGCAAATTAACAAAGTGTCCAGCTTCCTACCATATATTTAATAAACCGGCCAAAAAATTTAAATCTTTTATAAAGTGGCCTTTCTGTTAGATATAACACCTGGTCCCACCAAAATGGTCCACCAAGCTGACTTAGTCAATCATGGGGCTTAAAATTACCACTACATCCTCACCCTTATGTTATCGATTCTTCTTTTCATTCATTTCTTCTTGTTTATGTTTGTCTCTCGCTGTCTCTCAATTCTTCTCTTTGAACTCAAGTGATTGATGAAAAATAGAAGTGATCTCACAAGCAGTCAATACCGAAGATGTAATTATTAGTGAAGAAGAAGAAGAATGGTTTATTAGTGATATTTGACAATTTTGAAGTTTTTAGGGTTTTGCTGGATGCAGCAGCGAAGCTGAAGTACAAATCGAAGATGAAGTTGAAATCGGGGATGAAGAAATCAAAATCCAGGTAAGAATTTTAGAACCCACACGTTAATTAACTTAGTCTTTAATGAAAACACATGTTTGGATGGTGAAATCAATTGATTTCGATTGTTTGAATTCTAAGGTTTGGGGCTCTTTCCTTTTTTTTTTTTTAATCAATTGACTTGATTTGCAGTTGTGATTGAATCATCGATGTAGAGAAGAACAAAGAGGAACAAATACTGATTGATTTGAATTATCTGAACTCAAGAAGAGAAAAGTGCAGGATCGTGTTCGAATATAAGAAGAAGCTGTGAATGTTGATTTCCATGGGTTTTTGATGAACTAGGAAGTTAGGGTTTGTCGAGATGATGTGAAATGGAATATATATAAGACATGAAAGAAATTGGGGAGATTGACAAAAATCAGGGTTTGAAGTGCAGTTCAAGTAGTTGTTGAGTATCTGTGACAGATTTGAAGCAATGGGTTTGTTCTTGAATTCAAATTGACAAGTATTAAGAGATTTTGATGTTCTGCTGCTTTAGTTTATGATGAGCAGGTGTTGGTAGTCACTGGCAAGGATGTAAAATGGATAGTTGTTAACCAAGCAATAACCAGGTTATGAAAAGTTGCTTGAGTTGAGCTCAAGTTGTGAGTAGTTTTGAGCTGAGATGATAACTCATGTGGTGTTGTTGTTTTTTAGAAAGGAAGAAGAGTTGTTGTGGTTGATTGGCTAAGAAGATGATGTTGCTGCTGAAATGAAATCGCAGGTGCAGTTGCAATTGGTGGTTGTTACAGGGAGAAAATGAGAAGTGGCTGCATATGTTGGCTCATGTTGTGATCATGAAGTTGTTGCAGGGGTTCTAAGTTCAACAAAATGCAAGGATTAATGGGTTTGATTTGTTTCTCTTGTTCATTACAGGAAGATGAAACTGAGATGACATTAGTGTTATAACTAGGTTCGATGTCAGTTAAGATGATAAGGAGAGTAAGAGGATGGCTTTGTTTGAATGAGTCTTGGCTGAAGAGAAATCAAGTAGTTCTGGTGGTGTTGGAATTGTAGTATACGAGTTTGTGGTGCTATTGAAGGTTGATGTGGTTTTAGTGGAGCTTATAGGTGTCGGTGTAGCTGAAATGAAATTGCAATGGGTTGCAGGTCCAAGATAACAAAACAATGTGTTGTTGTGCTGCAGAGAAGATACAGAAATAACTTAGATGTATGCTAGGACTGTGCACGGGTGAAGAGTATAATGGCTTGAATATGGCTCAGGCGAGTTGACTCACCAATCCAGACTGACTCACCAAGGGTTAAACTGTCTTTTACTAAGGAGGTTAACTGACACGCGTGTATTTAACGACTGTTAACAGTTTTTTGAAAAAAACGGATGGAAAAGGTCAATCTCGGCCACTTTATATAAACATTCAAAAAAACGGCCATTTTGTGAAATACATTACAAAAACATGACCACTTTATTAAAAAGCCCTAAGGATAATTAACCCGAAGAAGAACGACTTCACAAACTTTGCTGACTTCTGAACACATCAAAATTTCCTGTTCTGTACATCTCCATACCTAATCTTACGTGGACCCCACATAAATATTCTCTTATCAACAGTGGTTGTGGGTCCCACATTCTCTTTCCAAAGCGAGCGAAAACTCTTTTCTTCCACGGAGGGAGAGAGAGTCTTTATTATTGTTCACTTGTTTTGGACTCTGATATGGAATTCGGAATAACACAATAACAAAAAAGAGAGAGGGGCGAATATCTTAAATTTTTTTGGGTGCGTTTGCAGCCTTTATTGAAAACCCTAGACGATTTTGAAGGTTAAATCAAGGTTCAAATCTACGAGTTTCGTTCATTTTAGGTAAGAATTCGTTATCCCCACTCTTTTCTTTTTAGATTAGAAAATAATATTGTATTTTTTTTGTTGTGAAGAAGAGTATCTTATTCATTTTCATACATGATGTTGGATTGAAATCTCAATTATTCATATTGAATTGTGTTTGGATGAATACTGTATTAGAATTCGAAATTTCAAATGGGGGTTCGGTTATTCAATTGAGTATCATGCTAGTGTATGTATTTTTCTTAGTGGATTCTGATTTGTTGTTGTGTTTTACTTTATGCGTATCATAAGAGGATTCTTTTTCCTTTCTTTTTAGATTTTGATATTGTTCTGGTTTGATGGTATACAGCTTTTGAAACCCCCCCTTTGTGTATCAGGGTGAGGGGGAAATGAAAATTCTGAGTTCAATTCAGGTTTAGTTTTATTGTATTGATGGTCTGGGTGCTAGATTTTGATAGCTTAACAGAATTTAGGACGTGGAACTATGTTTATGAAGTATTGAGAAACAACATGCACATATTGAATGAAAGTTACCCTTATAATGATGTTAGGGTAGATGAATGACGGGTTCTTAATACGGTCACGTTAGGTGGAATGGGTGTGCATGTTTAGATCCAAGGTCAGAGTGGCACCTTTAGCTTTTGGCAAACTAGACTGTTTGGATTTTGTCACGAGAGAGTAGATATGTTGGTGAGAGTAGATATGTTGGTTTTATTGGATGATGAAGGTTATTGATTGATGGATATGGGAACGCTGAAATACATGGATAAAGATAGGAAGGAAGTAAGGAAGAAAGTAAATAGGGCCCTATACAGAGTGGAAGGGTCAAACAGGAATCATGTACTGTCATAAGATAGTTGGAAAATCTTCATTCATTGGCACTGTTAGGGTTCAAGAACCTTAGGTGGACCACCTGAATCTATACTGTGTCCCACGTGTTGCTTTTTTTTTTAATACCTATCGGTAAGAATCCATGAATCAGTTTTCTAAGCAGAGAGCGTTCATCAAATCCAAGTAAGGAAATTGAAAGGAAAATGGGAATGAACAAGAAATGCATCGTAGTCAAGAAGAAGTATGACAGCATCAGATTTGGTGAAGTCTTCAGATAAGGTGAATACTTCAGGCCGATATCTTCTTATTGCGACTTCTTAGGTAATAATGAGCCTAATCGTCATTGAAGAAGACAGTAGCTTAACATTTTCTTACTATCACGTCATGCAATTCTGTTGCTTTCCGTTCTGACATATTTGAGTCATAGCGAGATTCTGACTTTTTTAGTGTGATTAACCTCATTCTTGGTACTAAATTCATGTTTCTCAGTAATAGCACCTTGTTGCGAATCTTCTTACATCTGACTTTCCTATGTTCATGTTTTGTAATCAGTCAAAATTTTCCATGCTAGGAATATTTTCATTGGGGATATCTTATTGATGTGTTATATTGATGTATTTTATTCCAGATCCAAGACCAGTTGATCCATTTGTGATACCCACCTCGAGACTTAATGTTCACTATGGTTGCCAATCGAAAATTTTAGGGTACTCAACGAGCTTCTAAAAGTGAATTAAAGCTCACAAGTTGCAAGGACTTTTTTTTTTTTTTACTTTATGTGACTGTTTAGCTATATGGAAAAGGATGGAGGCACGCCCTGTTTTATCCATCCATCGATCAGGTGCAAAACAACTAACTAGTGGTGTAGTGTCCGTGCCTATGTCATCGTCCTTCCCAGTACTTCCCATCCCCCTTGAAGATAAGTATCCGAACTTGCCGGAGTGTCAACAGGTCTCATCGGCAAGAGAACTGTTACCGTATCCCATGGCCATGTCACATGCAAGTTCATTCCCCTCCAGCAGCGAGGTCGCTGGACATATTTTTTCATCAGCTTCAGGCTTCTCTTCGGATTATCATTTTTCCAGTCTATCACCCCATGAAAGGAATTCGAGAAACGCTCCATTCGTTTCACAGTCATCAAATTATGGATCATCTTTGCCATTAAATCAACCTTTTCCTTCTGGAGTACTTAAATCCACAGCATCCAGTCAGTATATAAAAGATAGTAGTGATGTTTCCTGGTGTGCAGATCCTATGGAGGGTTTTCTTGATTTTCCTGAGAATATCCCGATACAGAACAGTCAAATGGAAAGCAGTAGTGTGGGTGGTATAGGAACAGAGGACCACAACAAACCAAGTGAATGGCAGGATTGGGCAGACCAATTAATAACTGGTGATGACGCTTTGGCTCCAAATTGGAGTGAGCTTCTTGTAGACACCGGTGTCCTTGATCCTGAACAGAAGGTTGGATCATTTTTATTTATAGGCGATTGAATTTTTTAATTCATGCCGTTGTCTCATCATTTTAAGCAATCACTAACTTATGTTTATATGCAACTCTCTATTTGTGTCTAGTCAGCGTATCAAGTCCAGCAACCATCTTCAAATTTCTCGGTGCACCAATCGCAAAGTCATCAACAGCTTCCTGTTAATTCTGGAGATCTATGTGGTGTCTCTAGCCCCTCATCCAACGGTTCTGCGAGCAAGCCACGCATGCGGTGGACACCTGAACTTCATGAACGTTTTGTAGAAGCGGTGAATCAACTTGGTGGCAGTGAAAGTGGGTAGCCCTTTATGCCTTTATCTACTAATTGGTCGTTGTTTGGCTAGAGGAATCATTTTTTTTCTTCTTCTAGTACTTAATAGTGATATATGACCTACAGGAGCTACTCCCAAGGGTGTGCTGAAGCTCATGAAAGTTGAAGGCTTAACCATTTACCATGTGAAAAGCCACCTGCAGGTTTGTTTTTGCTTTATCATTAGATAAATATGTATCTGTGAGTGGATTTATAACTCTTTGACTCTTTCTTTTTAAATTGCAGAAGTACAGAACAGCACGGTATAGACCAGACTCGTCAGAAGGTACTTAATATTTATCTCAATATCATCTTCTCTGTAGAGTTTTTTGTGTGTGTGGGCATCTGTTTGGTTCTTTTCTGTTCTTTTCTCCTTTGTAGTTTGTACTTTTTGCTCTCTTCGAAGGTTATTCTTGACTTGTCAGTCTTTCGATCATTATTCTTAAATCTTAAAATTGTCAAAGCTTGTTATTATCATACACCTTGATATTATAAACCTCAACACACATTGTTTTTGTGTTTTATGTCTGTCTTTTGATCGTTATTCATAAACCTTAATATTGTCTAAACTTGTTAATACACCTTGATATTATGAACCTCAACAGAAATTGTTTTTGTGTTTTATGTCTGTCTTTTGTTTTATCTTTATGGAGGCCGTTGTCAAATTCATATGCACCAGTAATTTGTATTTTACTTGTATATTAATCCCAAAGTCATGTAAATCTTTAGGCCACGATCTAAAGAAGTTTTTAAGTTCCTCCACAAGCCCTACTTTTTTTTTTTCCTTTGGGCTAATGTATGAACCTATATATATTCATGGATATGGTTAGAGATGTTAATGTGTCCTTTGGTCTCGTAATTGTTTTCCTCATTTTGTTTAGGAAATTCGGAGAGAAAGATGTCCACGATTGAAGAAATGTCATCTCTAGACCTGAAAACGTAAGTTGGATATTTTATTTTTATTAGCTGAGAAGTTTCTAAAATTTAATATTTTCCTACATGCTGTCTCGCTACTTCTGAATGACAGACTCATTTTAGCACCAAAGATCCAAAACATAGAGTATCTGATTTTGGAACTAAATCTGTCAAACATATTAATTTCTTGCATGTGTTCCTCTTTAATGATGGAAAGTCGACAGGGTGATTACTCTTGTTATGTGTTAAGGAACCGATCATGCTTAGTAAAAGGACTCTTCGTCATACCAAAATGATGTATTTATGCCACTCCATTCCATGCAATTAAGCATTTCTATAACATGACCTAGACCATGGCATTTTACTATTAAGGGATGTTTAAATTCCCAGATAGTTGATAATCATTCTAATTTACTAGAAAAACTTTTGCTACAAAAAAGCGGGTCACGTATTGGGAGTCTGTGATGGGTATGATTATGTTCTTTCGATGTCCATCGTGGTATTAGTGAAGAAATGACAGGTAGAGGATGGTGGGTGTAAAGATGGTGAAGAAGTCATGTTTTGATGTCGGTGGTGTAGCACATGGATTGAAGCTAGTGGGAGTGGTGTTGCTCTGGTGATAGTTATGACTCACGTTTTTGGGTGGTAATGATGGTGTGTTTGGACTAATAGCCTCGTAGAGACGCTGTTGGTGTGTTCTGGGTAATGACAGCAATGTGGGGGTGGCAGACTGTTATGGTTGTGGATTCAATCATTGTAGAAGGATAGTTTAAATGGCTTGGATTAAGGATTTTTTTTGTTTGTTTGTTTCTTTGGATATTGGAAGTGTTTCTCCAACTTGATTGTCAAAAGCAATATCATTTGAGTTAGCCAACTCACTTTCGACTCCTTTGAAGTAAAATTATTAACGTCTGTTCGGATTCATGGGTTAGCTATGGTCGTAACTTGGCTTGTCTAGTATGCTGTTTCGCTATTCGTTCAGCGGAAATGTTCACCTTTGTAACCATTATTGATGTTGGCATTTCTGTGAAGCAGCTGCATGAAAAAACATACATTTTACCATAATAATTTTGATAAGTTACTCGATGAATGATCTCAAACTTTTTATGCAGATTTTACCAGTATCTCTTTGGAACCTTTAGAATTTGGACTAACTGTCTCTGATGTGCATAACAGGGGTATTGAGATTACCGAGGCACTGCGGTTGCAAATGGAAGTTCAAAAGAGGCTGCATGAGCAACTCGAGGTATGGATTCTAGATCCTTATGAGTGGTGTCAGAATTGCATTCTACATGTGTCCTCTTACTAGCTAATGTGTGGACTAAGTTCGTGGCCACTATTCAGTTGAGTTGTTTGGACGAGTAAATGCATTGGCTATTGGGCTTGTTATCTTTCATTGTATCTTGAATTTTAGTCATAGTGCTTAGGATTGGCTGAAAGGCCCCAAAAAGGTTAGTAGCTAATCTTTATGACAACAATGGGAGGGTGGTAGTATGTGTTAGTACCAAACTTTTTTGGTGACTCAGGTCCGGTGAAGGTAACTTAGACTTGATCAGGTCAGTTAGGAAGTTGGCTGGGTCTTCTATAGGGGGTCTGAGCGAAAGAGTTGTCAGAGGTCTGAACTGAAGGACCTTGTGAATGGATGTTGAAACCAAAAATCAGGCATCCATTTGGGAATCTCCATCACATACAAGTTGAATTTGGTGATGTACCCTGAAAATTTGTCCTACCACTTCAGCATTTTAATATTTACATTATTTAACCTTTTTCTTTCAGTAATATCTGGCCCACGATGCTCGTGTCTGTTCGTTGCTAACTCTGGAGCAATTATCTTTTCTATTTTCGTCTTTTAAATTATAGGACGTATTATTGCAGATTCAAAGAAATCTACAGTTGAGAATAGAAGAACAAGGGAGGTATCTTCAAATGATGTTTGAGAAGCAATGCAAGTCAGGTACTGAAAAGCTCAAAGCTTCTTCATCAAATCTCGACGACCGATCTGCTCTGTCATTGGATCAGGTTCAGAACTCTCCTTCCAAAGATGCTGCTGAAAAATCCGACGTGCCAGATCTGATGAGAATACAGGATCTGAGTGACTAGTTTGGTAAGAAAAAGTAAAATATCTTATTTTGATAGGGATGCTGATTGATACAAGGTGTATTGGAGTTTAGATGTTCTCACTCTTTGTCTCTGTCTTTTCTCTCTCTGATTTGGTGGATGACTTGCCGTCTCTTTCATGTTAACCAATAAAGTTCGGACTTCCTGCTTTATGTTCATTTGATTTGTGGGTGAGATATAGCTTTAGGAACTGGTCATGGAAGACGGATACTTCTGTATATGTTCCCCAACTATGAAGAGAGCAAGTATTTTACTGTGTAAGATAATTTATAAGCTTTTTCAGTTAGAATGGATATGATTTAACTTAGAAACCTTCGTATGAAATTACGCATGACTAGCTTGATTGGGTCTGGATTGTCTCTCAAATTCCTGTTCCTGTCTTCTCTCCCTTTCATATTCTGTTGATTGTATAGTTTTGCTTCTTTAATTTACCATTGTATCCAACCGAAAAAAATGATGGAATTGGAAGTTCAGAACTGTTGTTTGTACGAAGATTATCCTAAAGTTGGACACAAGAATAAATTAGTAATGGATAAAGAAGGTAAACAAATCCTTTCAAATTGTACATTATGTCCATTGTTTCAAGTTTATTGTAAATCATCATGCCACTGAGTTTACATCTTGGTCTAGTTTGATGCACTTGAACAAATAAGCAATTATTAGCATTTGGATTAGCTCATTCGAGCGAGAGAGCACTCCTTGAATTTCATACAGGATATCAACGGAATCTTTGTTTATAAATTTTGCCGATCTCAATATAGAAGAAGAGTGTCTCTGCCATTTAATGGAGTTTTACGATTTTAGGTGCACAGTGATGGTTTACCTATGATACTTATACGAAACGGTTAGTTCAAAACCGCGTCACAGAGTATGGATTAGTCCATTCCGAGTTAATTAGGTACAATTTAGTCCAAAAATTAATTAAAATATGGAAAATACACAAATAACCTTTCTGATTTACAATATGGAAAATACACATATAACCTTTTTGATTTACAATTTAGTCCAAAAAAAGTATGGATTAGTCAATCACGAGTTAACTAGGTACAATTTAGTCCAAAATAAAATAAATATATATTTTATTAATGGATAAAGAGTATTACATTAACTAGTTGGAAGCCTAACAAGCCAAGCTCCAGCAGCATACTACTACATTAATTGAACAGGTTGCGGTACTAGCTTACCAGCGAGCCTTATGGGTAACCTAGCCAAGGGAGCCGAAGCGGATGGGGGAGCTGAGATTGTGTCACAAGGGGTGCAAACTAACACTACCTTTCATGTTAAAATATGGAAAATACACAGATAACCTTCCTGATTTACAGTTTAGTCCAAATATTTACAGATTAGTCCAAAGTGAGTCATGATGATGTCGACAAATTTTAAATAATATAAAAATAATTAAAAAATAATTTATCTTTTGAACTGCTCGTCCAAAATTCACAAACCTTATATATTCGGAAAGCTCTTTCCGAGATCTACAAAATGAATACCCATATGACTATATCATTTTTTTAGAATTCTAATTTACAACGTTGTGTACAACTATGTACACCGCTGCTAAAATCCAGACCCACATAACACACAATATATCCATGAGGGGTTCCGAACAAATGTGCCAAAACATCGTTAACGCTATCCATCTTCTGCACAACCCAATCTGACAAAGGAAAAATTGGAATGAAAATGAGGGGTTCCGAACAAATGGGATACAAATGGAAAAGAAAATAAGTAAACCAACAAAGGAAAATCCATAGTGCCGAATGATAATGTTGTAGGCATAGTTTTACTAATCAGTATGAATCTGGTAAAAAAAGCTCGTCGCAAACCTATGTTATTTGAAATCTCCCGTATATTTATTGCACAGGAGCAACCCAATTTAAATGACAAAAACTCGGAGTACCTTTGTCACATGACAAGCTCAGAATACCTTGAATAGATGATCTAGATGGAATCACATCCTGCAAAGTTAAGAAATTGTTAGTTATGGCAAAACCATCATCACTGGCTCAGTGGCTCTATTCTCAGCATCATTGGGTTTCCAAGCAGCATGAGTAGTTGTAGCATATCTCTGATCATACCGTAGTCGCATTTTGCATCAGGGTAGTGTGGGTACCTCTGCAAACCTCAGAGTATAAAACCAAATAGTAGCTAATGAGTATGAAGCGTGGCATATCATGATTACTAGGGTCAATTTTACTCAAAATAAGGTTTTGAGTTCAATTGCAAAGTTTTTTTTTGTGTGTGAAATTCACTTGAATACCAAATAATTTATCTAAACTGAATTCCCTAATAGAAGCAAAATAATAAGGATACTATATTTAAGAAAAAGAAATTTACACCAATGAGCCGCCATTTATAATCAATATAGTCAATAGGTAATTGCTTTTGTGTCGTATCCATGTTTGAAAATCTTCATTAACTTCGACCAAGTGGTATGGTGTCTATGATTCATGCATCCGCTGCAAAAAAGGACTCATGTCAAAAGTGCATCAGGGTATAGTATAATTTTGTACCATTGATTATCAACATGTGTACACCTATATACACATTAAATAGGTGTACAAACTACGTATACATCAACACTGTACATGTGTACAACTATGTACACATTAACAATCAACATGTGAAGTCGTAGCTTATGGAGTCATATTTTTATTAACTTTGACCAAGTGATATGTTGTCTATCATTCATGCATCTGTTAAAAAAAGATTGTCAAAAGTGCACCAGAGTATAATATGAATAGGTACAACTATGTTGTACCATTAATTATCAATATGTGTACAACTATGTACACATTAATAATGAATAGGTGTACAACTATGTATACATTAACAATCAACAGTTTCACAGCTATGTACAAATTAACACGTGAAGGTGTAGCAATTTCCAAGCACAAGCTTATGGAGTCAAATCTCCACATGTGTACCAAGTTTTACACTCCATTTATTTACCCAAGCATTAACTTATAGGGTCATTTTTTCTATATGTGTACCAGTTTGTACACCCTAATTTTACGCAAGCATAAGCTTATGGAGTCAATTTTTTACATGTGCACTGTACATCCTACTTTTTTAGGCAAGCATAAGTTTATGGAGTCATTTTTTTCACATGTACACCCTAGTTATTAATGCATGCGTAAGCTTATGGAGTCAATTCTCTACATGTGTACCAGTTTGTACACCCTAGATTTATGCAAGCATAAGCTTATGGAGTCAATTTTTTTTACACGTGTACTAGTTGTACACCCTAGTCATGTAGGAAAGCATAAGCTTATAGACTCTTTTATAAGATTGCACACATATCAAACTAACTCTATGGAAAATATAAAAGTGACATCAACTTATAGACTAAGTTTATGCTTGCAAACTTAAGGGTTTGGTGGTACTGAATCTGAGATGGGATTTCAAATTTATTTTGCAAGCAGACAAGTTTATGGAGGAATTATTGGTTTTGATGGTGGCATATGGTGGTTGTTGTTGTAGTTAAGAAGATTATGATGATGAATTAAGAATGGGTTTGGTTCAGACTCAATGAAGATTGGTTATGAAGATGATGAGATGATATTGTATTAGCTTGAGGAACTGAGCAGCATGTAATGTTGTTAGTTAGCTAGCCATGGCTGGTGCTCTTGGATTGAGATTATGGAGATGAAATGCTCAGGATTGAATGGATATGTGAAGTGCAGTTTATGGAGGAATGAGCTGCAGTGCAGTGCAATTATGTGTTTGCTGTGAAGAATGTAAACCTAGATGTATGCTAGGATTGAGATATGACTATGGAGTTGTTGTTGTGCAATTGCAGGTGGAAGTTTGTTGGAGGTGTTTGAGATTGTAGAAGGAGTGATGCTTGAGCTACAAAGAGTTCCAAGTGAAGATTGTGTTGTAGAGTCAGTTGTAGGCTTGTTGCACTTGCAGCAATGGTGATACTGAGTATGGATGATGGATTGCAGCTGGGGACTCAAAGCTTGAGCAGGGAATGTAAGTTGCAGTTGAACTGAGATTGCAGCTGTTGTCCAGAGAATTTGGTGGTGTTTGAGGTGCAGCTACAGATGGAAGAAATGTTGTTGCAGTTGGTGCGGCTCTGGTGCAAGGGAGAAATACTAGATGATGTTGTTGCTTATGTTGGTGGTTGCCATGCCAAGGAGGAAGAGATATTTGTGTTGCCGTGGAAAACAACAAGAGTAGAAGCAGCAAAGAAGAAAGAACTGAAATGGGTTTATTTGTGTTGAAATGAAGCAGCAGATTGGAGTTGTAGCTGAGTTAACTGGGATGTAAAGAGAGCCAGATTCATATGTGTTGTATGCTCTAGATGAATGTTTAGGATCTGAAACTGTGCAGTTGTGCCTGTGTTGCAGTTGCAGTTGCAGTTAGATTGCAGGAATGGAGTATGGAGTTTCAGAGGTGTTGGTTAGCCTGAGATGATGGCTCAAGTGGTTATGCAAAGTTGCAGTTGAGATAAATTATGAAGTGGCAGGTGGTCGAGCTGAACGGAAAGGAGAATGACTTGAGACTGGGATTTCAGATGGATGCGGAGTATTGGTAGTTCTGGTAGGTTCAGATTGAATTGGAGCTACTATGGAGTTACAGTTCAGTTGGAGATGTTGGTGTTTGAACTGGCGGTTACAGTTGTGGGCTCGATTAGGATCTGTAGTTGTTTCAGACAACAATAAGATGTGAGTTTGTGACAGTGTTGATGAGGTTGGCAGACTAATGGAAGTGTAGGTGCAAGATAACATAGAAGGGTTGGTGGATTGTGCTTAGAGCTTATTCTATTGCAGTGGCTATAGTTGCACATAGGTGGTGCTGAGAAGATGATATTGCAGGTTGTGAAGCGCCATGTTGGTGCAACACTGGGAATGGCCTGTGCAAGATTGCAACAGCCTTGGCCTAGACTTTACCAGTTAGCTCACTCAGCCAAGTCAGATGCTGATTCGGTCTTAACTCAGATGACTCATCATGTCTCGGTCTGACTTTCCGAGTTAACACGTTTGACCGGTGACCGGGTGGACTTTGCCGGTCACCTGAAATACTTTTTTCCGGCAAGATTCCGGCCAATGTACCAATTTTCCGGCGACTACTTTTGGGATATATTTTCACTTGGGTATTCTTCACATATGGGCTTGGTGGACATCTTTGTATTGGATTTTGAGATTTGAAGACCTAGTTTTGGAAAGAGGAAAAGCTACAAAAAGAGAAAGTTTTTACTTTTGGGATCACGTATTTTTCTATTGGGAGTTTTGGAGAGCGGCGAATAGCGTTTGCTTTCGTTTATTTTTCATCTTCTTCATTTCATTTTTGATTATGATTATGATGAACTCAAAAACTACGAGTAATTAAACTCATATTATTGGTTATGGGATAAAAGTTTATTTCTCAAGCATGATATTTAAATCAATGGATTAGTTTTATCTCAACTTTATTGTTTATGATTCATTGTTAATATTGTTGCATGATTTGAGTGCTAGTTTGATTGAGTCCGGAATCAATTAGATTGGTCTTCATATCTATTGCTAGATTAAGTTTTATTATACGAAAAAGTGATAAATTCCTGATTACAAGTAGCATAAATGTGAGTAGTGCTTGTAGTAATATATCCTACCAGTCACATATGAATCATAACCTTGGTTAAATCGAATTAGTGCTTTTACACGTTTGTTTGCCTTGATTAGTCTTATTCCATACAACTTAGTGCTTTTAGGGAGTTAAATTTAATTGTGCTTTTACACTTTAGGTTGCTTTATAGGAAGAATTCACATATACATCTTTTAATGTGGTTGTGATGAAATCAGGGAATTAACGGGATATACTTGCGATCAAGGTATCCTAGGACTTTTAGTAAATGAGAGATTAAAATATCAATTCTAGTCATTGATGAAAATACATGTTTGTGAATGATACTATCCCGTGACCAATATCTTCTTCTATTAATTATTCCAATTATTACTTTGTTGTCAATTTATTCTTATTACTTTGCTAAAACAAAAATCCCCCCATTGGTTACTAAGAAACTGAAATTTTTATAACAACAATTGCCTCTCTGTGGGAACGAACTCTTTCTTACCACGTACTTCATTTATTTAGTTAAGTAAGAAAGTGAAATTAGAAGAGTTAGAAGTGGAAGAAGAGTTACAACTAGATGAAGAACAAGAGGTTCCATTCGTAGAAGAAGCACTAGTTGAAGAAGAAGAAGAAGCAATGGGTGATGCAAATCGTACACTCAAGGACTTGGCTTCTCATAGGATTGATGCACAACAATGGTGTATCCAAACAAACTCAACCTTCGAGATCAAGCCGGTGTTGATTAGAGAGTTACCGAAGTTTCATGACATAGCGAATGAGGATCCAAACAAGCATCTCATGGATTTCCATACCATAGTCGCGGCCATGCTACCACCGGAGACTAATGCCGATGGTGCAATGTTGAAAGCTTTTCCATTCTCTTTGGCGGACAATGCTAAGGAATGGTTGTATTATTTACCATCCGGAAGTGTCACTACATGGAACGGGTTGAAGAAACTCTTTCTAGAGAGGTATTTTCCTGCGTCAAAGGCTACTCAATTTCGCAAAGACATTTGTGGGATAAAGCAACACGTAGGAGAATCTTTGTATGAATGTTGGGAGCGATACAAGAGATTGGTGGCAAGATGTCCACACCACCAATTCAGTGACGCTATGATAATCCAATAATTTTATGAAGGCCTCCAAACAAGTGATAGATATCTTCTTGATGCAGCGGGTGGTGGAGCTCTAGTGAACAAGACGGTGGCCCAAGCTACCGAGTTGATTTAAAGCATGGCTGCAAACTCGCAACAATTCTACACAAGAGGTGAACCAATGGTTAGGCGAGTGCATGAAGTTACGGATTCATCATTACACCGTGATCAAAGGATGGATAACATGAAGCAAATTATGCAAAAGATGGCTGCAGTTATTTTACCTTCATATGGTGAAGAGTTGGAGCAAGCTAGTGCGGTCTTTTCAAATCAGCAAAGACGGTATGATCCCTATTCCAACACTTACAATCCGGGATGAAGAGATCATCCAAATTTCAGCTATGCCAACAAGCAAGGTGCAGTCCAACAACCTACTTTCAACCGTCCGAGTGGATTTCCACCGCAACAACAACAATTTCAGCAACCACAACCACAACAATGAATGCAAAATCAAGGTTCCGATATCGACGCAAAGCTTCAAACAATGATGCAAGACATTTCTACCATGTTTAAAGAAAGTCAGCAGGAAACTAAGAGTGCTATCAAGAAGTTGTAGACACAAATGGGCTCCATGGCTATTGAATTAAACAAATTGAAGGCACAAAGTAGTGGGAAACTCCCTTCTCAATATCTTAACCCAAGAGAGAATGTTAGTGCTATTACATTGAGAAGCGGTACACAACTTGTGCAAACTGAAATTGTTGATGTGGGTGATACGGAGACCCAAAAGGAACCTGTTTTGGATGAAAAGAATGATGATTTTCCCCAAACTTCTGAGGTACCTATTTCTAGCTCTGAAACTCCTGTTTCTACTTATGTTCCTCCTTTACCTTTCCCTCGCAGGTTTGCTAACTCTAAGAAGCCGAAACTAGGAAAAGAGATTTTAGACATCTTTAAGAAGCTTCATGTAAACATTCCACTCATTGATGTTATCAAGCAAGTTCCCAAGTATGCTAAGGTTTTGAAGGACTTGTGTACCAAAAAGAAAAAGCTAACCGGTAATGAGGTTATGGGTGTGGGGGAAAACGCTTCGGTGGTCTTGCAAAAGAAACTCCCACCCAAATGCAAGGATCCAGGTAGTTTCACTATACCCGTAGAGATTGGTAATAAAAGAATTGGAAAGGCTATGCTTGACTTAGGAGCATCCGTGAATATCATGCCGGCATCAATTTATAAGTCTTTAAAGTTGGGTCCATTAAAACCAACTAATATTGTGCTTGAACTTGCGGATCGTACTAATGTTTACCCTAGGGGTATTATTGAGGATGTCCTTGTGCAGGTAAATGGTGTAAAAGGAAAGAAGTACCTAAACTAGCCTGAAAGTGCACAGGGAAGTTGAAGAAAGAAAAAGTAAATAAGGGTTTTGTCCACAGGGACTTGGAGGATTTGCTAAAGTTTTCTAAATTTCTAAGGTTATCTGAGTTCAAAGGAAGGTACTAAGGCTTTTGATTCCACTACTTGACCCTAGGCTAAGGAAATTATGATGCAATGTATGTCTTGTTCTTTCCTGAAAGATTACAATGAGGATTCTACTAACTATCCTAGCCAAATTACCCCTAGCATCAGTTGTCTTTAATCAGCACAACTAATCACAGGCATTTAGCTTCTCTAGCTAGTTTGGCTTAAAGCAGTCTCTCTAGTGGATTGAATTCTTGGCCAAAGACCTAGCTCCACTCCTAGTATCAGCTGTCTTCTAACAGCACAGGTGATCACAAGCAGGTAGCCCAAATGACTAAGCATTCATCCTAAGGCAAATCAGCTCAATAAAAGAACACACAAATACATTAACATTCCTAGCATATGATCAAGAGCTTCCTCTAAGCCCTAGCAAGTGAATTAGAACATGGACATGCTTGTAATCATGATACTAACAGGTATAAACATGCTCCGCATTACACAACATACAATTCACATTCAACTTTTATGCATAAGAAAGATTCAACATGAATTGAAAATGAACTGCAAATATTGCTCACTGGCTAGCCCAGAGATGTTTCTACACTCATCCTACATCTCTATTTATACCCAAAACATTCAATTGGGGTTTACAATGTTTTCCCCCAAATTTGATAAAATTAGGGTTCTTGGGAAAATGGGGAAAACTCACCGTACCCTCTGAATTCGTTGTCTCCTCTGCAATTGAGCGCTGAACCATGTTTGTACTTCTCCTCCTCTGCTAATCTTCTACTCGAACGCTGCTCCAATTTCATTCTTCTCTCCACTGTGAAACCCTAGCTATGTTTGTCTTCTTGGTAGCATCAAAAATTAATGCTAAGAACAAGACAGACACGACTAGGGAAGAGGTAGGTGATGGTGGTGGTGTCCTTGTGGTCGTGGTGGAGATGGAAGAGAGGCAGGAGCAGAGCTCGACTGCAACTGTCGGGGGAAGAAGAAAGATTTTTGGGGAAGTGAGTTTTGGGGAAGAAGAAGGTGGGTGTTTGTTTTGGGTCGATGGTTTTGGATGCTAGGGTGTGAAGCGGGGATAGCGCGGTTTGATGATCTGCGACAAGGAGCGATGGATGGGAAGATGGTAGGTGGATCCAACGGCGATACGGAGGTAAGCATGGAGCGACCGTCGGATGAAGGGATGTAGCAAAACGGACGACCCAAGATGGAGATGGGCGTTGCGATGTAAAGCGGGGGCTTCGGAGTTTGATGTGCGATGATGGAGCGACCGTAGGATGCTGAGATGCTTCGATCTGACGGCTGAAATCCGAGACGGGCTTGGATAGTGGAAATGTGTTTGAGTAAGGGTTTTGGGCCTTGGGTATGCCAAGCCCATATCTTCTTTAAGGACAATTCTTCTTCTTCAAGCCCACTTCTAGCCTTTTGGTCTTGTGCACACCATTCTTCGCGGCTTCCTTGTGTAATTCCTCCCGGCTTTTCACTACTTTTCTGCTCTTTTCCGCTCTGCTATTCATCCAAACTTTATTTATTACCTAAAAATGCAAAATTAAGTAAGAAAAATATTTATTCTGGAAAACAATGAAAATACAGAATATGGGATAAAATGTAGAATTAATGCACAAAAGATGAGTTAAATGCCAACAAAAAGGGATAAATATATACAATATTTGGCACTCATCAAATACCCCCAAACCTGAATTTTACTTGTCCTCAAGTAAAACAAAACTAAGGAAATCCTACCTATACCACTGTCGCTGGTCTCTCGAATGCATTTAGCGTATGCACTAAGCCTTTTAAACCACTAAGTGTCCCTAGTGGACGAGTTGAAGTCTCGTGAAGGTTTGCTTAGAACGTACCTACAAAGTTCTAGGTCAAAATATAAGCTCAGATTCCATCAAATGTGACATGTGCAAGTCAGTTAAGCTCACAACAAAATGGAGATGTCAATCTAGCTATCGAAGGCACAATCCTAGCACTGATAACAAATAAAGACATGTGATAAGAGTGTAAAGTGTATCTACACATGTGTAAAGAAATATCGGATGTTATGACTACTAATCACCAAGAGATAGTTTCTCAGGCTAAGAACCAAGGTCGAAATCTAGCTAGCTGTCCGGACTTTACGAGAATTGTGAATGAGTTGGAGGTATTTCACAATTACTCGCGTTGTACATCAATGGCATACACCCTTCCTTGCTTATTACAATAAAACAACAAAATGACTCTTTACATGACTCTTATTTACATTGACTACTCTCTTTTTATTTTTGGAACAAGAGATGATGGAATTGATAAATACTTGATTTTTTTTTTTTTTTTTTTTTTTTTTTTTTAAAAAGAAACACTTTTGATACATATACAAAAGGAAACAAAAGATTACATGACACTTTGCAAGAGGTAGCCCTTTTTGATGCACCCAGTTAAATTCGATGGTTGTCTTTCTTAATGTAACCTCCACCTTCTATCCCAACCAACCAAAGAACAAGCTAGTCAAGTTTCGTTCAGTATTCTAAAGTGATTGGCAATCGTAACTTCCTATCAAACACCTTGAAGATCGAGGCCATACATGTATTGGTAGATCGTGCGCGTGCAAATTTCTTATCACTATGTGAATTGTGCTAGAATCAGGGTGCCTAAATATCTAGACTAAGACTCCTAATAATTACATATTTGCACAAGAGTCAACATTTCAAGGTAAATGAGCTCCATTTTTATGATTTTTTTTAATTTTTGATTTTTAATTTTTTTGGAATTTTTCAATTTTTTCAAAAAGATGGAGTTTTGTTTTCAATTATGGCATATTATCGTGGTATCTACTCTATACCCCCAAACCTAAACTAAACATTGTCCTCAATGTTTCAAAGTATGGAAAGAATTATAAAACAATATATGAAGAGGAACATGCTGAGTAGAGTAAAAGGAGAGAGAATACCCGATTGTACGGCGAAAGCTCGATTAAAACTCCGTTATTCAAGGCAAAAATCCATCATATTAGGAGTCACAATGGATGAGCACAAAATATATACAAAAGGAAATTTAACTAACACATTATCTACAAGAAAATTTGGTTTTTAATGGGATTGGACTTTTTGGGAAAAATTTGGTTTTGTCGGGAGACATTTGGTTTTGATGGGAAAAAGAAAAATTTTGGTTTTTAGGGAAACATTTGGAAAACTTTGGTTTTTGGAAACATTTGGAAAACTTTTTGGTTATTTAGGGAAAGAGTGGACCAGTTTAGTCCACATAGACCGGGTCCTCCAGGTTGGTTGTTTCAATGTCGGGTGGAAATGGTTCAAGGAATGGCTTCAATCTCTGCCCGTTGACTTTGAAAATGTTCTTGTTGGAGACATCTTCTAGCTCCACAGCTCCATGAGGTAAACTGTGCGTACTAGGTACGGACCCTTCCATCTGGAACGCATTTTCCCGGAAAAAGATGTAACCGGGAGTCATACAGCAAAACTTTCTGACCAGGGTGAAGGATTTGCGCAGAATACGCTTATCATGAAACATCTTCATCTTCTGCTTATAACTTGGCACTGTCATAAGCCTCATTTCTCAATTCTTCCAACTCGTTGAGTTGAAGTTTCCTTTGAATTCCAGCTCGCCCAGAGAGAAGTTCAGCTCTTTGATTGCCCAGTAGGCACGATGTTCTAATTCCACAGGTAGATGGCACGGCTTTCCATACACTAGACGATAGGGGGACATGCCAATTGGTGTCTTATAAGCTGTTCTATAGGCCCACAAAGCATCATTCAATCTTAATGACCAATCTTTCCTAGACGGGTTGACCGTCTTCTCCAGAATGTGCTTAATTCCCTATTAGAAACTTCTACTTGTCCACTAGTCTGAGGGTGGTACGGAGTAGCAACCTTGTGAGTTATGCCATACTTGCGTACTAAAGACTCAAAGTACTTGTTACGAAAATGTGAACCGCCGTCACTGATGATAGCTCTAGGGGTACCAAAACGTGCAAATATGTTTTCCTTTAGAAATGAAAGTACCACCTTGTGGTCATTTGTTCTGGTTGCTATGGCTTCTACCCACTTAGAAACGTAATCAACTGCGACTAGGATGTACAATCTACCGTCAAAATAGGGAATGGACCCATGAAGTCGATCCCCCAAACATCAAAAATCTCCACAATCAAAATGGGGTTCAATGGCATCATGTTTCTCCTCGAAATGCTTCCTAGCTTTTGACAGCGTTCACAAGCAACACAATAATCATGGCAATCCTTGAACAATGATGGCCAATAGAATCCACACTGCAAGATCTTTGCAGCGGTTTTCTTGGCACTGAAATGGCCTCCACATGCTTGGTCATGACAGAAAGATATCACATCTTTCTGTTCATGTTGGGGACACATCTCCTAATGATTTGGTCCGGCAGTACTTAAACAAATATGGGTCATCCCAAAGGAAATGTTTAACTTCAGCCAAGAACTTATAGCGGTCTTGTCTCGACCAATGTGAGGGCATCCTACCTGCAGCAAGGTAGTTAACGATGTCGGCAAACCAAGGAAGGTTTGACACAGACATCAATTGCTCATCAGGAATGATTCTCTGATTAGCATGGACTCATCAATAGACTCAATGGTTAATCTAGACAAATGATCAGCAACCACATTCTCACAACCTTTCTTATCACGGATTTCGATGTCGAATTCCTGTAATAAGAGTATCCATCGAATAAGGCGAGCTTTAGCATCCTTCTTAGAAAGAAGATACTTCAAAGCCGCATGGTCAGTGTATATGATGATCTTAGATCCTATCAAATAAGATCTAAACTTGTCTAATGCAAATACCACGGCAAGTAACTCCTTCTCGGTAGTCGAATAGTTGAGTTGAGCATCATTAAGAGTTTTACTAGCATAGTATATCACATATGGTAGTCTATCAACACGCTGTCCTAAAACAGCGCCAACGGCGTAATCAGAGGCATCACACATGAGTTCGAACGGTAGTTCCCAGTCGGGTGGTTGGACAATAGGAGCTGAGGTGAGGAGAGTCTTGAGTTCTTCCCACGCCTTCACACAGCAGCATCAAAGTTAAAGACAACATCTTTGGCAAGTAGGTTACACAAAGGGCGAGAGATTTGGCTAAAGTTTTTGATGAATCCTGTAAATCCGGCGTGACCTAAAAATGATCGAATCCCCTTCACAGAGTGGGGTTGGGGTAAATGTTGAATGAGGTCGACTTTAGCTTTATCTACTTCAATTCCTTTTTCCGATACGATGTGTCCTAGAACTATGCCGGAGTTCACCATGAAGTGGCATTTTTCCCAGTTTAAAATCAGATTCTTTTGCTTACATCTTGATAGCACAAGGACTAGATGGTCCAAACATTCGTCAAAAGAAGAACCAAACACAGAGAAATCATCCATAAAGATCTCGAGAAAACTATCTATCATGTCTGAAAAAATGCTCATCATGCAACGCTGGAAAGTAGCAGGTGCATTACACAGCCCGAAGGGCATACGTCTAAAAGCAAATGTCCCAAATGGACACGTGAATGTAGTTTTTTCCTGATCTTCCGGTGCAATGTGAATTTGGTTATAACCGGAAAAGCCATCTAGAAAACAGTAGTGACTGTGTCCAGACACACGTTCTAGCATTTGGTCTATGAAGGGAAGGGGGAAGTGATCTTTTCTTGTTACTGTGTTCAACTTCCTGTAGTCGATACATACTCGCCATCCTGTGGTTGTACGTGAAGGGACTAACTCATTCTTTTTCCGAACTACAGTAATGCCTGACTTCTTAGGCACAACTTGAATGGGACTAACCCATTTACTATCTGAAATCGGATATATGATACCCGCATCAAGTAGCTTCAAGATCTCACTCTTAACAACGTCTCTCATGTTAGGATTAAGTCTCCTTTGCATTTCCCTAGATGGTTTGGCATTCTCTTCAAGATTAATGTGGTGCATGCAAATGGTGGGACTTATCCCTTTGAGATCTGAGATGATCCATCCTAAGGCTTCTTTCTGCTCCTTAAGTACTTCTAAAAGCTTGTTTTCCTGTTCTATGTTTAATCGTGAAGAAATGATAACAGGTAAAGTATCAGAAGGACCTAGAAATGCATACTTCAAAGTATCAGGTAATGGTTTCAATTCCTGTTTGGCCTTAGGAGACTCATCCGAAGATATAACAGACTTCTCAGAGAGTGGGAGTTGTTCCACTGTAGTCTGCCATTTAGTGATGTCCATTTGAGGTACAGATTCGAGCAAAGATTGGACTTCACCAATGTATTCATCATCATACAACTCCAAGTTAACATCTTCCAAACATGCTTGCAAGGGATCTTTTGACATAATGCCAGTCAATGAATCTTGTATCAAACTCTCAATCATATTGACCTCATGTACATCCTCATCATCAAGATTCACATGCTGTTGACTAACATTAAACACATTCAGCTCGACAGTCATGTTTCCAAAAGACAGCTTCAACACTCCATTACGACAATTGATGATCGCATTAGACGTCGCCAAGAAAGGACGTCCTAAAATGACAGGAATGTGACTATCCGGGTTTTGTACAGGTTGAGTGTCTAAGACAATAAAGTCTACAGGAAAGTAGAACTTATCAACCTTAATTAAACATCCTCAATTACACCTCGAGGGACTTTGACGGATCGGTCCGCCAATTGGAGAGTTATGGGTGTTGGCTTCAATTCTCCAAGACCTAACTGCGCATAAACAGAATATGGCAGGAGGTTCACACTTGCACCTAGATCTAATAAAGCTTTATTGACCATGTGGTTTCCTATAGTGCAAGAAATTGTTGGACAACCTGGGTCCCTAAACTTAGGTGGAGTTTTGTTCAGAATGATGGAACTCACCTGTTCAGCTAAGAAAGCACGTTTGTGCACATTAATCTTGCGCTTTTGAGTGCACAAGTCTTTGAGGAATTTGGCATATGCAGGGATTTGCTTAATTGCCTCAAGAAAAGGAATGTTGATGTTGACTCTTTTGAACAGTTCTAACATCTCATTGTAGTGGGTGCTTATCTGTTGGCGAACTAACCTCTGAGGATATGGAGCAACATGAGCATTAGGAGTTAGAGGGATATTCACAACAGTGGGATTGTCGGCTTCGCTAATGTGCTCAGGCTTCTTTTCTAAGTTGGAGGTGTTCTTTGGTGGTGTAGGCAATGATATGCTTGGCTCAGATTCATTTGACTGTGGTATGCCTACATTGTTCTCAACAATCTTACCACTTCGGAGAGTGGTGATGGACTGGACTTGATCGGGTGAGGTTTCATTGCAAGATGATGTGCCTGCTTGAAATATCCTCTTTGGATTTTGTTGGGGCTGGCTAGGAAGTTTACCCTTTTCTCTTGTATTCAGTGCATCGCAAATTTGACCCATCTGTAGTTCTAGAGCGGAGACTCGTTGATCAGTTGCTTTCTCATTCTTCATCAGATGTTGGGTCAACTGATTGATACTCTCTTCAATGCTAGACAATTTCTTGTCAGCAGTGTATTGAGGGTACGACTGCTGTTGAGGACTTTTAGGGTATTGATAGCCTTGACTGTTTTGATAGCTTTGAGTGGGTTGAGATGGTCCTCCTTGAATGGGTCCTTTAGACCATGAAAAATTGGGGTGGTTCCTCCATCCTGGGTTGTAGGTCTGTGAATAAGGGTTATGCTCTTGTTTTTGAAACATAGCATGTGCCTGTTCTAGCCTAGATTCTTGGAATGCATGCATTTCCGGACAATCACTGACCTGATGGTCAGAACCGTTACATATATCACAGATAGCCATTTTGACATGTTCACAGAAAGCAGTGGTAGAAGGTTTTACGTTTTTCTGAAGTTCTAATGCTTCTATTCTTCTTGCAAGTGCTGCCATTTTTGCATTTCCCTCAAAATTAGACTCAATTCTATGGACCTTATCTACAGGTGTAGTCTTTCTAGGTTCACGAATGGACTCCCATTGTTGAGTTTTTTCAGCAACTTCAATTAGGAAAGCCCAAGAGTCATCAGCACTTTTATCTGTGAAGAGTCCATTGCACATAGACTCTACAATTGTTCGGGTGGAGACATCTAAACCTTCATACAAAATTTGCACAAGTCTCCATTTCTCAAAACCATGATGGGGACACTTAAGCAACAATTCATTGAATCTCTCAAGATATCTAGCTAAGGTTTCACCTTCTAATTGTACAAAGCTGTTCAGATTTTGACGAATTGTCGCAGTCTTGTGATTAGGAAAAAACTTTTTGAAAAACTCTTTTGTGAGGTTGTCCCATGTCCTAATTGACTGTGGATGTAAAGCATACAGCCATGACTTGGCTTTTTCCTTCAAAGAGAAAGGAAATAGTCTCAATTTTAGGGTTTCGTCAGACATCTGAGTGAAACGTATAGTTCCACAAATCTCCTCGAATTCTCTCACGTGATGGTAAGGGTTTTCATTTTCAATTCCTCTAAACATGGGAAGCATTTGTATTGTGCTCGATTTTAGATCATAATGACCAGTAGCTTCTGGTAAAACAATGCACGAGGGTTGGCTTGTCCTTGTGGGATACATGTAATCCTTGAGGCTACGGGGTTCTTCCATTATCTCAGGTTGGTCCGGTGTGTTTTCCTCAGAAGATGTGGGTATGTCAATTGGGTCTATTGGATTGACTCTAATTAGTCGGTTTGATTGGTCTCTAAAGGTCACAACCATATCCTAACAAGATCATTGATCGATGAAATAACATCTAACAAGCCCACAGTCAATGGAAAAAAAACATGACCTAGAATTTTTGGTTTTGTTGGGTTTTGGTTTCACAATGGGTTTAGAAAGATTTTGGATTAATTGGGACAAAGGGGTATTTGATATAAACCTAAAGTCTTAACTCACAGCCCAACAGAATTGTTTTTGTAAGGTTAGGAGCCCAATAGATGGGATATAAACCTAAAGTCCAAATTAAAGTGCAAGCCCACAAAAGAAAAAAAAAAATAACAAACAAATAATTACAAGCCCAAATATAAATACTTAAATACAAGCCCAAATAAATTTAATGAGGCCCAGTTGGGTTAGCTCATGGGTTAGGCTTACTTGATTTTTGGAGGGAGCCCAAATTTGGGCTTTTTATCCCTTTTTGTTGCACTAGCCCAGTTGGGCTTGGATCTTCCTTAGCAACTTTAGCAGAACTGCTCCAACAGCAGCAAGCAGCAGCTTCACAGCAACAACAGCAGCAGCTTCACAGCAGCAACAGCCACAGCAACAGCAACTGCGATAACAGTCAGTGCAAGGTAGTGCAAGGCAATGCACTTAGTGAAGCAAGAACAAGATCAATGCAAGAGCAGGAGCAAACAGAAAACAGGAACAAGTTGCAGGTCAGGACAAGTAAGATTAACAAGAAAGAAAACAGAAAACAAGCAAACCGCTACCGAGTCCCCGGCAGCGGCGCCAAAAACTTGGTGTAAAAGGAAAGAAGTACCTAAACTAGCCTGCAAGTGCACAGGGAAGTTGAAGCAAGAAAAAGTAAATAATGGTTTTGTCCACAGGGACTTGGAGGATTTGCTAAAGTTTTCTAAATTTCTAAGGTTATCTGAGTTCAAAGGAAGGTACTAAGGCTTTTGATTCTACTACTTGACCCTAGGCTAAGGAAATTATGATGCAATGTATGTCTTGTTCTTTCCTGAAAGATTACAATGAGGATACTACTAACTATCCTAGCCAAATTACCCCTAGCATCAGTTGTCTTTAATCAGCACAACTAATCACAGGCATTTAGCTTCTCTAGCTAGTTTGGCTTAAAGCAGTCTCTCTAGTGGATTGAATTCTTGGCCAAAGACCTAGCTCCACTCCTAGTATCAGCTGTCTTCTAACAGCACAGGTGATCACAAGCAGGTAGCCCAAATGACTAAGCATTCATCCTAAGGCAAATCAGCTCAATAAAAGAACACACAAATACATTAACATTCCTAGCATATGATCAAGAGCTTCCTCTAAGCCCTAGCAAGTGAATTAGAACATGGACATGCTTGTAATCATGATACTAACAGGTATAAACATGCTCCACATTACACAGCATACAATTCACATTCAACTTTTATGCATAAGAAAGATTCAACATGAATTGAAAATGAACTGCAAATATTGCTCACTGGCTAGCCCAGAGATGTTTCTACACTCATCCTACATCTCTATTTATACCCAAAACATTCAATTGGGGTTTACAATGTTTTCCCCCAAATTTGATAAAATTAGGGTTCTTGGGAAAATGGGGAAAACTCACCGTACCCTCTGAATTCGTTGTCTCCTCTGCAATTGAGCGCTGACCCATGCTTGTACTTCTCCTCCTCTGCTAATCTTCTACTCGAACGCTGCTCCAATTTCATTCTTCTCTCCACTGTGAAACCCTAGCTATGTTTGTCTTCTTGGTAGCATCAAAAATTAATGCTAAGAACAAGACAGACACGACTAGGGAAGAGGTAGGTGATGGTGGTGGTGTCCTTGTGGTCGTGGTGGAGATGGAAGAGAGGCAGGAGCAGAGCTCGACTGCAACTGTCGGGGGAAGAAGAAAGATTTTGGGGGAAGTGAGTTTTGGGGAAGAAGAAGGTGGGTGTTTGTTTTGGGTCGATGGTTTTGGATGCTAGGGTGTGAAGCGGGGATAGCGCGGTTTGATGATCTGCGACAAGGAGCGATGGATGGGAAGATGGTAGGTGGATCCAACGGCGATACGGAGGTAAGCGTGGAGCGACCGTCGGATGAAGGGATGTAGCAAAACGGACGACCCAAGATGGAGATGGGCGTTGCGATGTAAAGCGGGGGCTTCGGAGTTTGATGTGCGATGATGGAGCGACCATAGGATGCTGAGATGCTTCGATCTGACGGCTGAAATCCGAGACGGGCTTGGATAGTGGAAATGTGTTTGAGTAAGGGTTTTGGGCCTTGGGTATGCCAAGCCCATATCTTCTTTAAGGACAATTCTTCTTCTTCAAGCCCACTTCTAGCCTTTTGGTCTTGTGCACACCATTCTTCGCGGCTTCCTTGTGTAATTCCTCCCGGCTTTTCACTACTTTTCTGCTCTTTTCCGCTCTGCTATTCATCCAAACTTTATTTATTACCTAAAAATGCAAAATTAAGTAAGAAAAATATTTATTCTGGAAAACAATGAAAATACAGAATATGGGATAAAATGTAGAATTAATGCACAAAAGATGAGTTAAATGCCAACAAAAAGGGATAAATATATACAATATTTGGCACTCATCAGTAAACCAACTAGTTTTTCCAGCTGATTTTTGTGTTCTAGAAATGGAAGATGGTTCGGATGCATCCATACCCCTGCTGCTTGGAAGACGGCTAAAACCGTCATTGATGTGGACGAGGGAATACTCACTATAAAGTTTGATGATGAGATAATTCGCTTCAATATGTTTGAAGTCATGCGGTATCCAAGTGATGTTCATTCTGGTGTCCATAACGTATGGGACCCTAGCTAAGGCTAGCAAGCAAGGAGATAGTCGGGCTGACGACTTTAAACCAAGCGCTAAATGGGAGGCAACCCATAGGATGAGTATTTCTTGTCTTATTTTTATTTTCTTGTCTTGTTTTTAGTTTTTTTTCTTGTCTTGCATTTACTTTTTCTGATTTCTTGTCACATATCATGTTAGAATTTCCCACCTTGACTTACTTTGGATGACTCAATTTACATTGAGGACAATGTAAAGTTTAAGTGTGGGGGATTGGTTAAGCATTTGCATTGTAATTTTTTCATGAAATTTTCAACTTTTGTGTAAAATAGTGAATAAGAAAGCTCCAACTTGTAGTTAGTTTAGAGTCACATAGTATACATGTCGCTGAGATTACATCGAGATTCTCATAAGAGTGACTGAACTTAGAGATGACAGATAACATGATCGGGTTTCTTACTTGTATGAGAGTTAAGTTGGATTTAACCATCCCAGTGGAAAATGAGGTGCAGACTGAATTCAGTATTAGAGTAGTGGTTCCTTATAGTGGAGACTACCCATGTTACATCATGAGAGGCACCGACCTTCACTTCTTTGTACCTGTCTAAATATGTGCTTTTAGAGTGTGTGTCATCGTACGTAAACTACGGGTAGAATGGTGAGCTACCCAACCTCCCACCAATAGAAGCACTATTTTGATCTCTTGAGTGCTATTTTATCAATCATGATGGTGACATCGAATTGCTAACTTACATACCACTTGTAATCTTGTTCGCAGTTAGCACCATACACTTTATCTCTCTCTACACCAACAGATCCATAGAAATACCATCATCATCAACAAGAGGAGCATCACAAATTCGAAGGAAAGTTGAAGTCGTTTAAGGTTTACAAGTAACAATACAGAAATGAGAAGATTCAGATTCAAGTATAGCAACAAGACAATGAGTAGAATTTTTACAAGTTGAAGACTATTGTACAAGAGTGAAGATTATCAAGATGAGAATTCAAGAAGTTTATGATATCGAGACATACAAGTTGTGAAGAATCAAGCGGTAAAGTACTTACACCATGGCCTTTGTACTTGCATTTTTATTTTATCTTTATTTTGTATTTGTATTATTTTCTCTTGTCTCAAAAGAAAAACAAAGAAAAAAAAAACTTGGGATATGCTCATCATTATGCTAGGTCCCTTGTTAAAAAAAAAAAAAAAAAGACAAGAGACAATTTTATTAGGTTCATTATTAGTTTTAATATTTTGTTTGTTTTCATTTTGTATTTACTTTATTTATCTTGCATCTAATGAACCAAAAAAAAGTGAAGAAAAAAAAGAAATTCATTGCATTATATTTTGGTTTGTTTAGTTCATTTTTTAGTTTTGTATTCTTTCAATAAAGCCAATGGAAGGAGAAATTTTCATAATGAGGTTTCAAGCAACAAGGAATTAGAAGAAAGAGTTACATTGTCAAGATTCTACGAAGTTCAAGATTTCATCATCAAGAGTTGAAGACCGGAGACGTTTCTATGAATGTTGTGAGAGTGGTGCTAACTGCACGCCGAACGGATAACGGAGTAAGTAAGCATATTCCCACCTTCGTTAAGTGGTTGATTCCCTTTCTTAGAGATCGTCAGAAAAAAAGGGTTTTCAAAATGAATAAAAGATGTGGGTTTTCAAAACAATTCAGAGGGTTTTTGCCTTCCTACCATTCAACGTGTCGCAGGATTCTCTCTTCACTCCTACCTGGACACATGTGTGACCCATAAAAAGCTGTTTATTATTGAGAGCAATATCATAAAACCCTTTCTTATGAGGCAGAGTCGAGATTTTTGATCACTCCGAACCCGAATTTCTTTCGATAAGGGATGGTTATTTCTCTCTCAACTTTTAAGGATGAGATTGTGTTCATTTATATGTCTAACTTCTTATGACTAGTGTGCAGAATTTCTATGTCTTCTTAGCGCGTTGGATGCTATCATTACGGAGAACTGGTAAGTTGGAAAAGTAGGTTTTGTGGGTATATCTCTAGTAAACCCTCATGAGATGGAGTTGTATGTATCCTTTAGAATAAGTTTCGTTTGATTTTCTCGAGTATTAGCAAAGTCTAGGTGTGGGGAAATTTGATAGGTGTTGTAAAACACCTAATTTTATATCTAGTATTTATGCTTTCTTTGCTATTTTTCTTGTGAATTATGTATCTTATGTGTGAGTTTGAGTTTATTAGGTGTAATGGACTCATTGGGGGCAAAAGAAGGAGAAATCATTCATTTGGAGCGAAAATGGCAAAAATACCAATTCACAGGCGAGTTATATTTGGAGCTGGGTAGGATGTGCGAGAAGGAAGAATTAAGCTGTCGGTTCTCCAAAACCGACAAGCCACACATGAGTTTGCTGGCCCATATTGATGGGCTGGGTGCCTATAGAAGTTTTGGCTATTACCTAGCCCTTGAATTCAGAGAACATTTTCTCTTATTATCTTCTCTTACCTATTCCACCCGAGAAGCCATGGCGGCTGCTGTACCAGAGAAAAGAGAAGAGAAGAGAAATCGATGAAGAATGACACAAGTTGTTCTGCTGGTGGAATTAAAGGATGAGAAGTTTCTGCTACAGATCGAGAAGGAATTCGAGATATGGTAAGAAGGTTCTGAGCTGATTTGAATCGAGAAAGTGATAATTCAGTGGAGAACAATCTTAGGGTTTTCTGTAGATGATTAAGTGGATGAGTTCTGGAGTTGTTCTTGAATAATTGAGGGCTCGAGCTGAACAAGGAAGTTGGGTTGTGCTTGAAATCGTGGTTTGACAGAGAAATCAAGGGTTTGGTGGTACTGAATCTGAGATGGGATTTCAAATCTGTTTTGCAAGCAGACAAGTTTATGGAGGAATTATTGGTTTTGATGGTGGAATCTGGTGGTTGCTGTTGTAGTTAAGAAGATTATGATGATGAATTAAGAATGGGTTTGGTTCAGATTCAATGAAGATTGGTTATGAAGATGATGAGCTGATACTGTATTAGCTTGAGGAACTGAGCAGCAGGTGATGCTGTTAGTTAGCTAGCCATGGCTGGTGCTGTTGGTTTGAGATTATGGAGCTGAAATGCTCAGGATTGAATGGAGATGTGAAGTGCAGTTTATGGAGGAATGAGCTGCAGCGCGCTGCAATTATGTGTTTGCTGTGAAGAATGTAAACCTAGATGTATGCTAGGATTGAGATATGACTATGGAGTTGCTGTTGTGCAATTGCAGGTGGAAGTTTGTTGGTGGTGTTTGAGCTTGTAGAAGGAGTGATGCTTGAGCTACAAAGAGTTTCAAGTGAAGATTGTGCTGCAGAGTCAGTTGCAGGCTTGTTGCACTTGCAGCAATGGTGATACTGAGTATGGATGATGGATTGCAGCTGGGGACTCAAAGCTTGATCAGGGAGTGTAAGTTGCAGTTGAACTGAGATTGCAGCTGTTGGCCAGAGAATTTGGTGGTGTTTAAGGTGCAGCCACAGATGGAAGAAATGTTGTTGCAGTTGGTGCGGCTCTGGTGCAAGGGAGAAATACTGGTTGATGCTGTTGCTTATGTTGGTGGTTGCCATGCCAAGGAGGAAGAGATATTTGTGTTGCCGTGGAAAACAACAAGAGTAGAAGCAGCAAAGAAGAAAGAACTGAAATGGGTTTATCTGTGTTGAAATGAAGCAGCAGATTGGAGTTGTAGCTGAGTTAACTGGGCTGTAAAGAGAGCCAGATTCAGATGTGTTGTATGCTCTAGATGAATGTTTAGGAGCTGAAACTGTGCAGCTGTGCCTGTGTTGCAGTTGCAGTTAGATTGCAGGAATGGAGTATGGAGTTTCAGAGGTGTTGGTTAGCCTGAGATGATGGCTCAAGTGGTTATGCAAAGTTGCAGTTGAGCTAAATTATGTAGTGGCAGGTGGTCGAGCTGAACGGAAAGTAGAATGACTTGAGACTGGGATTTCAGATGGATGCGGAGTATTGGTGTTTCTGGTAGGTTCAGATTGAATTGGAGCTACTATGGAGTTACAGTTCAGTTGGAGATGTTGGTGTTTGAACTGGTGGTTACAGTTGTGGGCTCGATTAGGATCTGTAGTTGTTTCAGGCAACAATAAGATGTGAGTTTGTGACAGTGTTGATGAGGTTGGCAGACTAATGGAAGTGCAGGTGCAAGATAACATAGAAGGATTGGTGGATTGTGCTTAGAGCTTAGTCTTTTGCAGTGGCTATAGCTGCAGATAGGTGGTGCTGAGAAGATGATATTGCAGGTTGTGAAGCGCCATGTTGGTGCAACACTGGGAATGGCATGTGCAAGATTGCAACATCCTTGGCCTAGACTTTACCAGTTAGCTCACTCAGCCAAGTCAGATGCTGATTCGGTCTTAACTCAGATGACTTATCATGACTCGGTCTGACTTTCCGAGTTAACACGTTTGACTGGTGACCGGGTGGACTTTGCCGGTAACCTGAAATACTTTTTTCCGGCCAGATTCCGGCCAATGTACCAATTTTCCGGCGACTACTTTTGGGATATATTTTCACTTGGGTATTCCTCACATATGGGCTTGGTGGACATCTTTGTATTGGACTTTGGGATTTGAAGACCTAGTTTTGGAAAGAGGAAAAGCTACAAAAAGAGAAAGTTTTTACTTTTGGGATCACGTATTTTTCTATTGGGAGTTTTGGAGAGCGGCGAATAGCGTTTGCTTTCGTTTATTTTTCATCTTCTTCATTTCATTTTTGATTATGATTATGATGAACTCAAAAGCTACGAGTAATTAAACTCATATTATTGGTTATGGGATAAAAGTTTATTTCTCAAGCATGATATTTAAATCAATGGATTAGTTTTATCTCAACTTTATTGTTTATGATTCATTGTTAATATTGTTGCATGATTTGAGTGCTAGTTTGATTGAGTCCGGAATCAATTAGATTGGTCTTCATATCTATTGCTAGATTAAGTTTTATTATACGAAAAAGTGATAAATTCCTGATTACAAGTAGCATAAATGTGAGTAGTGCTTGTAGTAATATATCCTACCAGTCACATATGAATCATAACCTTGGTTAAATCGAATTAGTGCTTTTACACGTTTGTTTGCCTTGATTAGTCTTATTCCATACAACTTAGTGCTTTTAGGGAGTTAAATTTAATTGTGCTTTTACACTTTAGGTTGCTTTATAGGAAGAATTCACATATACATCTTTTAATGTGGTTGTGATGAAATCAGGGAATTAACGGGATATACTTGCGATCAAGGTATCCTAGGACTTTTAGTAAATGAGAGATTAAAATATCAATTCTAGTCATTGATGAAAATACATGTTTGTGAATGATACTATCCCGTGACCAATATCTTCTTCTATTAATTATTCCAATTATTACTTTGTTGTCAATTTATTCTTATTACTTTGCTAAAACAAAAATCCCCCCATTGGTTACTAAGAAACTGAAATTTTTATAACAACAATTGCCTCTCTGTGGGAACGAACTCTTTCTTACCACGTACTTCATTTATTTTAGTTAAGTAAGAAAGTGAAATTATCTTTGACGCATACGACTGCGATCATTGTAGTGGCCATGTTGGTGCTACAACAATGGCCACGGCCTAGTGTTGGCATTAGCATTGGCATTGGCATGGAAGACAATGTCTTGTTAGCTCGACCAACTTGCCCCGAGAATGGCCTAGCGTTGCTGCTGACAGGGACACATAGGCTTGCTGATGGGAACGTCCAGGCGTTTCCGCGGAAATTCAGAATTCCAAATATTTTTTTTCAGAAACTGATATATCAGCCACATGTATTTCCGACCTGAGAATTCTAGTTATAGAATAGTCTGATCTGGTATTCTGAGAAGAACCATCATCTAATCTTTAAGAAAATTGATAAGAAATCTGTGCACCCATGTAATCTCCCATCTTAAATTTTCCCTTCAAGTCATGAGTGTCATTAGCAGAAGCATTATTTCTTTGATACTGAGACACTTGACTATTTTGTTTCTTTAGTTGATTATAAGCCATATCATCCACCACAAAAATATCCTTAAACACTTGGTTTTCTTATTCTGCAAGTCATGCAAGAAACCATTATAGTAGGCTTATATGTGGGCTTCAATTTCCAAAGCTTCTTCATGAAGATGTATCGGATAGTTGTTGTAGATATGATCTTTGTAGATATGATCTTTAAAGAAACTGACTTTGGGGCACATCTTTGATAGGTGTCTAAAACATCTTGATTTCATATCTATTGTTTATGATTTCTTTGCTATTTTTCTTGCAAAATATGTATCTTATGTTTACTTTTGAGAAAATATGTATCTTATGTTTACTTTTGAGTATTTAGGTACTTAATTTGGAGTCATTGGAGCAAAAAAAAGTGGAACTCGCTCAAATAGTGGATTTCTTCTCATCACCTTGAAGAGAATGAAAATACGAAGCCAGCAGCGAAGAAATTAGGTCACTCACGATCAAGCCTGTCAGTTCTCTATAACTGACAGTACAAGAAGAATTATTGAATTATGAAAGGATCTGAACTGTCAGTCTCGCAAAGACCGACAATGAATGGAAAACGCCATCACTTTTGGAGACCTATATCCGAAGCTGGGTGCCTACATCATTTTTGGACGACCAAAGGGAGTCCCTATGTGATGGAAAAAAACCAAAAATGTCAGTCACAACAAATGTGCAGAGAAAATAAAATTGGTTCTAATTTCATGAAATTGAGATTCATCTACAGATAATCAATCAAATCGTTCACAAACTTCTTTTAACTGCAATCATATAAACATATTTTCAGCGCATAGTTCATGTGATTATCCACTGAATCGATCAAATGAAACGGATCTTAAACAAACTTCAGCAGCAGAAAAACGGGTAAAGAAGATGAAGTGTTCGGAAACGGGCTTCACTTGATCCGACCAATGCCCCACATTCGACCCACATTAAAAACCGTAAAACAAATGCACATAAAATTTAGAATTTCATAAAAATAATGGAAATTTCGTGAAATTGAAAAGGAAAATTAATCTGAGTAGCCCATTCAACTGATTTACAAACGAATTCAATTTTTATTACAGAGAAGGAAGAAGAATTAATGGAGAAGAAGATGATTATATTAAATACAAAAAAAACATTACTTATTTGATCAATTTACTGAAGATTATTAGGACCTCTGATCCTCCAAGTTGATTGCTTTCACTAGCGACGTTGTGATATTGAAATCGCCATGGAAAGAATTTCTTCTTCTACACCTTAGATTTGGGAAAGTCTAGTGATTTCCATGGTTTTTAACTAATAATCAAACACTGATGGAAAAACAAATTAGTTAAGAACCCATCACTAAAAAGCAATGATTCTGTATTTTTGGTGTTGAGATACACATACCGAGAGACTTAGAACTAGAACAAGCAGCTTTTAGATTTTATTCTTAAACAGAGAGACCTTGGTTTTATCGGATTTAGAGGACCATGAATTTGGTACTCAAGAAAATATCAAAATATGATGTACACATTTACAACCGAACAGTCACATGTGGATATACGGGAAACAGATAGAGGCTCATAGGACATGTGGTGTGTGCTAGCGATAGAAGAGTCATGAAATTGATGGTCTGTTCTGTAGCAAAGGAACAATGATACATGGACCCGTCCATATTTCAACACTACCAGTTCGCACATGCGTCCGTTTGTTGGAGGGATACGAAAAAATGAGATTTTCTAGAACTGCCCAAGCTGTTCCCTATTTTTGTTGTTGACATGAACATTACAAGTCTGATAGTAATGAGCAAATATTTATGCATTTGATTATAATATCAGTCCCCAGTAAAAAGTCGTGAAATCGTTGTTGGTCGGACTACACTACTGCGACAGTAATCTAGTTTATCATCACCACGCCCTAACTTCAAGCGAAGTTCCTCTCTTTACTGATATCTGAAACCGAGAGAGAGAGGCATGGCGGCTCAGAGAGGAGAAGCAGCTGTTGTCGGAGACAGATTGCTGGTGAAGAAATCTCGATGTAGAAACGGCAGTGAATCGATTTCGTTTTCCACTGATGCTATGATGGTGAAGACAACAGGGAAGAAGTGAGATGATGCTGTTGTTGAATAGTGAAATAGATTGGATCCGAGTCTGAGAAGGAGATTGAATTCAAGAGTCTCTGTGTGACGGGTTTGTTGAGTCGTGGGTTTGATTGATCCTATTGGTGCTTCTATTGGGAAATTGATGGAATTAAATTAGGTATTCTGATGATTTTAAGCATATGGGTTTATTGATTTGAGTCAAGAAATTGAAGAAGAGGATTTGTTGCTGTTCAAGATGAGCTTGAAGTTAGGGTTCCAATGAAGAACAACTCTAAGGATAAATTGAAGCTGAACTGAAGTGCAGAGATGGGTATGACTCAGATTTAAGGTTTGAACTGAGATTTGAAGCTGGTCAGAATTGAGCCTGTGGTGATTGAACTGGATGAACTGGTGGTGCTGTTGGTTTGCCTAAGATGGAAGCAAGCAATGGAACTAATTGGTGATAGTGATGTTGCTGTAACGGAAGAAAATGATGGAGTCTGGATCTGGTTGTCTGTGTTGGTGGTTGACTGAAACAAGAAGGAAGTGCAGTGGTTGCAGATTCGATGAAACTGCGGAATGGTTAAGAACTGGTGGCGTTTTGTTACAGTGAAGCCATGGAATTGCAAGGCTGAAATGGAATTGTGTATGACAGGATGGGTTTGTTCTGAGAACTACAGGGAATGTGCTGCAATGCATTGAAGGCTTGAACTAGAGAGTATGTTGCAGTTGGTTGCTGTAGCAGGGAATGACAAGAAGAACAGAAGCTGGTTTCGTGGCCAACTGAATGCAAAGTTGGTGGTCTGGCTTTGCTAGGAATGGAGATGAATGGCAGTGGTTGCAAGAACAGGTGATTCACGAGGTTGAAACTGGCAGGTGTTGGCGCAGCTACAGTTGGCAGGTGGTGGTGGTTTGAACTATAGGTGGCCTGAATAAGATGTAGTGCAGTTATGTGATGTTGCAGTTCATGGCTAAGAAGATGGGATCTGGTGCTGCTCAGATGACAAAAGAACAAAAGAGCGTTTGTAATGCTATGGTGCTGTGTGTTTTGCAGTTGAGAACAAGGTGTTGGTCTGAGGCTGTGTTGCAGATGAAGTCGCAGGAATGCAGTGATGCTGTGGATGCTGAGTAGAAGAGGGTCTTTGCAGTTGCAAGTGGAGAATGTACTGATGGCTGCGAGCTAACGGATACTGGTGGTGATTGGAGCAGAAATGAACTGAGCTGGATGGTTGTGACAGATGCATTGGCTGAACTACAGTTGGATTGGAGTAGTGAGTCTGAGGCAGAAGTGGTGATAATGCAGGCAGTGATGCTGATACATTACAGTTGAGTTGGAGCAATGAAATGAATGGAGAATGTGGTACCTGCAATGGAGGTGAACTGCAAGTTATGACTATTGCAGTCAAGAGCAGGGGTTGAGATGCTGAGTAATTGCAAGTGCAGAATGGTTTTTGTTAGCTGAAACAACGTGGTTATGAAGTTACTCAAGGGATGTGAATCTGTGACAGTGTGTTGAGATGTCCGGACTTGCAGCTGTGAAGAAATGCATAACTGAAGGCTTAGAAGGAATGGTGCGCAATCATGGCGCATGGCTGAGGCATGGCCTGTGAAAACTGCAAATGGCCTAGGCCAAGGTGACTCAGACCCTGACTCAGTTCCCACTCAGACCCTGACTCAGGCGCCGTTAGTGACCGTTAGTCAGCCGTCAGTTTTAACGGTTGACCGGTCACCTGAGATAACTTTTCCAGTCATCTGAGCTCTTTGCTGGATGATTCCCGGTCAACTTCCGACCATTTTTATGGGGTCCCGGGCGACTACTTTTGGACAGAGATTTTGCTATGGGTATTTCTCACACGTGCGCTTGAAGGACTTCTATCTACTGGACTTTTGAAGACTTGACCTAAGAAGAGCTACAAAAAAGAAAGTTTTCTACTTCTTTGGGATTATTACGTACACTACTACTTGGACCTAAGAAGAGCTACAAATAATAACTTCACACAAACATTAGTACAATAAAGTAAAAGTGAAGCTATTTCCCAATAGAAGTTTCCCCCACACTTAATCTTGTCTACACTTGGAAGTGTATAAAGAACATAAAATTCAGGAAATTCTATGGTTTCTTCTTTGCAAGCATGCATAGTATGAGAATCAAATGTTTCTAATGGTGGATATCGAGAAACAAAGTCATTTAACAATATTCTCAAAGAACATACATTCAAGCCAATAAGAGGTAAAGGAGAAGGATTAATAGGCAAAGGGTTAGACAAACCTTGCAACTCTTGTGTTATGGTATCCTCTTCATCCTTAAAGAATTCAAGTGAATTACTTACCTCTTGCACATCGTGGTCCTTTATCAAAACTTGCAAGCATTCTTCGTCCGTTTTTGCCTCAACCAAAGTCTCGACATCAACATCATCATTACAATCATGTGCAAGCTCAATTGGGTCTTCCACAACATTACTTAATTCGGTCATATTCTCAACATACTCCTCTTCGTCTTCATTTTCAGACCTATCGAAATCAGAATCGTCGTCAGTTTCCCAACCTTTATCACGACGTCGTTTAAGTTCCATACGAATGGTCCTACTAATTTCATCGACAAGTTATTCCGAGGCTCCATCATCTTCCAACTTGTATAATTTTTTGTGCAAGTTTTCTAACGTTCACACGCTAACCACAATTGTCTACAATAGGTTCTCTTTTCCATGACTCTTCCCTTTGAATGGGTGAATGATCATAACTACGATCTGGAGTCGGGTAAGAAAAAGTGTTGCAGAAATTGGTTTGTGTGACGTTCTCTCTATCACGGTCAAGTTGGTCTTGTTCATTCATTTTTTTTTCAAGACATCAAAGAAGGGTTTGAATCGATCTGATAAGCGTGAGGCGAAACGGTGTAAAGCTATTAATCGCCCTGCCAGCTTCTGTACCTCCTTCTTCGTGCTCGTGGATAACATATCTCAAATGGCTCTGATTTTTTATGGAGTTTCTTCGATTCCTTTATGGGTCATCAAGTATCCAAGGAACTTTCCTGAAGATAGCCCATACAAACACTTTGCTATATTGAGATTCATCTGATATCGACTCAAAATATTGAACGTCTTCTATAAATCGAGCAAGTGAGACTCATTTTGCTCAGATTTTACTACCATATCGTCGATATATACCTCCATCATCTTCCCAATCAAGTCTTTGAACATGTCATCTACCAGTTGCTCCTGCGTTTTTAATCCCGAGCGGTATAACAGTATACGGTAAGCTCTTATGTCAATCAAAAAGGAAATATTCTCCTGATCCTCTTTGAATAAAGTTATTTTATTATACCTTGAGTAACCATACATTAATGTTAGAGCATAATTCGGCTGAACTCACCAAGCGTTGGTATGTCAAGTTTGGTTGTCATATCTTAGTGTGTCAAAACTCATCTAAAGTCGCTTGATTAAATACTAGAGTCAACTTCGTTTAGGTTAGACTAGAAAGTCTAGGAATGTTGAGATATACAAGTATTACTCCGAAGACCTGAAGAATGTGAAGAAGTAGCGAACTACAATGACGACATCATCCTTCCACTTGAGGTTAGTAATATTAACTTGAACTGTTTCATTCCTAACGTATCTTTCAAGTCGTGCTATATTGAAAACATAACTGGGAAGTTGTATATACTGTACATATTGTATAACACTCTAGTGATGTGGCATGGTCATAATTGTATGATCATAGTATTAGGGAATTAGACTACGAAGTATAACGCCTATCTTTTGAACTTCGTAAATATGACATCGACATAATCTTGTATATACTGTTGTGATTATGTGAATGAGTTATGGTGAAGATTTCATCATAGGAACCAATGTTTTACATTTATTTAAAGGAAGTACATTCATGAACTAGTTTTGTGAATCGAAAGGGAAATCATTAGGCTTATTGATCCGGCTATTCATTGCAAATCTTTGGATGACCAATATGTGTGAGATGGTAGAACCGATCTTAACCTTGGTTATGTATCTTGGTATAACTAATCACAATGCCTGACTTATGATTTGGTATGACTGATTTTTATTTATTGGTGTAACCGATCCTAAGTAATCACCATGTGATGGTATGACAGATCCTAGTAATTGGTGTGACCGATCACAAGTGTTGTGTTATCGATCCCTGTAATTGGTAACTGGTCCTGGTAACTGGTTTGACCGGTCCTAGTAACTGGTGTGACCGATCACAAGCAATACCATGGGAATATGGAACCGATCCTTGTAACTAGTGTGACCGATCACAAGTATTTACATAATTAGGTATAACCGATCCTAGTGATTGGTAGAACCGATTGAACCCATGCATGTAATTTGATATTTGATCAATCACATAGTTGTCTTGGAATACAGGGAAACCAATTCCTTAAAAGTGTGGTATGACTGATTCCAATAATGTAAATCCATGTGAATATGAAATAAGGATTTACAACGGAAAAGTGTCAACATACTTTGAACACGTACATTAACTCTTATCATTTACCGTTCAAAGATATTCCTTAGTACTCAAGGAGATCATGTGCCGAAATAAATTGAGAATCTTTTAATTAAGGTTTTTGGTTTTATATGCTTTAATTACCAGCAATTAAATGCATATCTCTAGAGAATAAAAATTAGTAATGTACATTTACCAATTGGAGATTTTCTATCGAGAGATTTCGGAAATATTGGACAAGCATTTATTGAAATTAGGAAAATCGAATTTTGCCATTCATTGCAAATCTTGAGAATATTTTCGGTTTTGGAAATTCCTTGATGTCCAAACGTCATTGGTCTATAAGTACCTAAGTTTGCATTTCTAGCAAACTATCCAAAGAGCCAGGAAAACTTCATTTCTTGTTGTTTCTGGTGGAGCCGTCTATTCGGAGAGGAAAGTATCTTAATTAGGTGAAATCTCTTACCACCGCTCGTTTAAACACTTTTGTGGGATCAAGAAGCTCTATGAGTACCGTTGGTGGGAAACTAGATAATTGCAGTGTTGTTAGTTTTCGATTGATTAACGGTTGTTGAAACTTTGATTGCACCTAGTTTGTTTATTCTTGAGAATCTTCTCTTCTGATATAAGATTCACTCAAACTAGATCGAAGTATCGATGAGATCTTTAGAACTGTTGTTAGATCTAAAGACATCTTGTGATAATCCATTGTTAACAGACTTCGTTCTGTGTGTGATTGATCACAAGATCAAGTGGTGTTGTGCAGGTTATTTGAAGATTAAAGAAGATTTGAAGACGAATAAGATTTCTTATTGGTTCTCATATCTTATTGTGTGCACAAACCTTGATCGGCTGGGATCCAACTGTAATCAGATTTATTCGATTGATTAGTTGCATGAGATAGGCATCGCTTTATAGTTTCTCTTTGAGATCTATACGGATTGATTGTGAATCAAAACTTAACTACTTTGGTAGTTATTGGATAGATTGATCTAACTAGGCAAAGGATTTTATTAGATTAAACGGAAGAGCCTTTGTGTATGACTTAAGATATCTTTATCTTAAAGAATCAATAGAGTTGCTACCAAAAAGATTTCTTGTTCCTTTTCTATTTGGAATATGATCAAAAGGAATTGTACCAGTGCGTGACCTTCGAGGTCGGAAGGCGCAGGGATACTGAGGAAACTAAGTGAAGTAGGGGTAGTTGCTTGGTCTCAACTATACGAAGTTGGTGTATATTTTGTATAGCGGCTTAATTCTGAGAGTATTCAATTCTAGACTAGGTCCTGGGGTTTTTGTGCATTTGCAGTTTCCTCGTTAATAAAATCTTGTTGTGCCATTTACTTTATCTTTCCGCATTATAATTGTTTTATTATAATTAAAGTAAATTACACTTTACGTTAACTCGGATATACTTGATAGTGATCCTAGAGAGTTTGGTTAAGTCAGAATCTATTATCAAGTATCACACTTTTTTTGTCGTATTGTCTCTATCTCGTATCCATAGACAATCACAGAAAGTGTGAATGCGTAAGTTTTTGCATTGTTCCGTTAGAGCATAGCTCGGTTAAACCCACAAACCGTTGGTATGTCAAGTTTGGTTGTCATATTTTTGGCGAACCAAAACTCATTTAAAGAGTCGCTTGATTATGTACTAGAGTCAACTTCGTATAGGCTAGCTTAAAAGTATTAGGATATGAGACATTACAAGTGTTACGTGAAGACTTGAAGAATGTGAAGAAGTAAGAAGCTACAACGACGACATCATCCTTCCACTTGAGGTTAGTAATATTTGACTTGAACCGTTTCATTCCCTAATGTATCTTTCAAGTCGTGCATATTGAAAACATAACTGTGAAGCTATGAATGATTATACTCTAGTTAGACGTAGTATTAAGGAATACAATACGAAGTATAACGCTTATTTTTTGAACTTCGTATATAAGACATCGACATAATCATTTGAATGCTATTGTGATTATGTATCGGTATGAGGTGAAGATTTCATCCTAGGAAACAATGTTTTACATTCGTTTAAAGGAAGTAAATTCATGAACTTGTTTTGTGAATGGAAAGGTATATCGCTAGGCTTATTGGTATTGTTATTCATTGCATATCTTTTGAACTACCAATATGTGTGATTAGTATAGCCGCTCATGACTTGCTTATGTTCTTGGTAAGACTATTCACAAGGCCTAAATTTTGTATTGGTGTGACTTTTATTAGTGAAACCGATCTTAAGTAATCACCTAAGATGGTATGATCGATTTGTTGTTATTGGTATGACCAACTCTAGGCAAAGGGGAACCGATCCAAGTAAGAGGTGCAACCGATCACAAGAGGGGAATCGATCCTTGTAAGAGGTGCAACAAGTTTCTAGTTATTGTGAACCGATTTTATGAACATGTGCAACACGTTTTTACAAATTGGTTTATCCTTGTAGTAGATTGGATTGATTAGTTGAGTAGATCGACATCAATACAATTCTTTGTGATTAAAAGTATTAATTGCAAAATCTTGACAATTACTTTGGTAGTTGTTATTGGATAGATCTAAGGACCTGGCGAAGGAGTTTATTGGGATAAACGGAAGAGCCTTTTGTCGAACTCATATCACTTGATTGAAAAGAGTTTTTACCGAACAGATTTGTTGTTCCTTTACTGTTTGGAATACGAACCAAAGGAATTATTCCAAGTACGTGACTTATTACAAGTTGGAGGTGTGAGAATACATACGGAACTAGGTGAACTATAGGTTTAGTTGCTTGGTCTCAATTATACTAAGTTGGTTTGATTTTGTATAGCGGCTTAATCCCGAGAGTATTCAATTCTGGAAAAGGTCCCGGGGTTTTTCTGCATTTGCGGTTTCCTCGTTAACAAAATCTTGCTGTGTCTTTTACTTTTACAATTTCCGCAATTATAATTGTTTTATTATAATTAGAAGTAAAATACACAAACGTTAATTTCTATTTACTTGATACCAATCCTATTGTGTTTGGTTAAGTTCGAACCTATTATCAAGTGAACATACCTCGTTGTTGTATTGTCTCGATCTTGTATCCATAGTCAATCACACAAGTTATCTTGTTGTCGTATTGTCTCGATCTCGTATCCATAGACGATCACACGAAGTGTGAACCGATTAGTTGTATTGTCTCGTCTCGGTCTATAGACAATCACTTTCGGAGAAAGAACTTATAGGTGGAAAAGTTTTAGATTGAGGTATATTTGGGTACCCTCGTATTTTCAGCCTCGAATTTGTCCATAGACGATCACACTTGGTAAGATGACTTATAGGTTGAAACAAAAAGATTGTGGTGTATTTGAGTACCCTCGTCTTTTGAATTAATGACAATATCCCTTATCCACAAGTTACATCCACCAAATCACTTATTCGTGGACGCGGGTACGGATCCCTCAGATATGCTTTATTCAGATCAATAAAATTGATACAGACTGTTAGGGCATTGCTCGGTCAAACTCGCAAGCGTTTCCATCTCAAGCTTGTTTGTCAAATTTAGGTGATCAAAAGTATAAGTCTTGATTTCTAGTCTACTTATAGCTATGTCTCGAATTATGATATAATGTGTAGTTGAGCTTTAGACTTCACGGCGTTCATCGATTCAAGACGAAGATATACTGAGGAGAGCTTGGAGGAACTTCATCAACAAAAGCTATGTGGACACTAATACTTATCTATCACTTAGAAGTCTATTCTATTCTAACTCCTAATGAGACTAAGTCGTATAGCTATATATACTTTTAAATTATACACATTTTATATTTCGAGCCGAGTTTATCTCACTTATCTATTTCTCGAAATATGTATCAGAAGCTTTTTGGTTTAGCTACGTTCATCATTATTCTTGACGATTTTAGTTGGAAACAATTTACTTGTTGGAAACTAAATAATAAGTCAAAAGATGATCATGTGAAAATTGTCTTGAAACATCCTACATGATTTGTGTGAGACAGTCATTTGATGTCCACTCGGAAAATTTCGTATTGATCATTTGATCACTTGAAAATTACTTATAAGCTAATAGTTTGTGCGAGACAGTTATTTTCGTCTTCTAAGGATATTTCAATGATTGAAATGGGAGTTTAGAACAATTAACCTTTGTCTGGATACATCACAGTATGCATACCAGTGTGCAAATTGTTTTGGTATGATTCAGGTCCAGAAACCTTGTTTGCATACCAATATGCGAACAATTTTAACTGTTAAAGTCCGGGAACCAAGTTTGCATACCAGTATGCGAACGGTTCTACCTGAGTTAAGTCCGGGACTGCTGTTTGCATACCCGTTTGCAAATGGCTGGACAAGACCAGGTACGAATACTATAGTTTGCGTGCCAGTTTGCAAACTTAGTGATTAAAGTTCTAAAATCGGTTAAGTATGATTCTCATACTCATGAACAAATATATTAATAAATTAAGGAATGCAATTTTTGTAAATCATGGTTCATGAATTGATTCTTATATAAGTACTTTGTACTATTACGAATCAATCCGATTTTGTTTCAATTGGTTCATATATATTTCTATGAGACAATGAACAATTGAACAACTCTATTAGTAACACAATTAGATTCATTTGATTATCTTTCATGATTGATTGATCATCAAATTTGATCTATAAGTGTTAGATGAATGTGGTTAATACAAAAGTGTTCATATGGCTAACTTCGGTTAACTACTATTGAGCCAACTCAATATACACGTTTAGGTACGGTTACCCATATATAAATGAAGGTATATTTCATTCTAAGACAATCTAACGGTGGAGAGATATTGCTTTGGTTTTAAGCAAACTTAGCTTGAATCTTAAATCAAGTTTTCATCTAACGGTGAATATTGAATGCTTTGTTACTAAGCTATCTTAGCTTTGATTGAAAGCAAACCCTGATTTGAAATAGTATATAAGGGAGAACTCTAACAACTGAAAAACTCAATCCCGACACTTTCTTGTGTCCTAGTTGTGACTAGAGTCGATTCTCTTAACCTAGGTTTTTCCAAAACCATTATAGGTTAACGACTTGAAGATTTCATTTGGGATTCGTGAAGCCAAACCCAACTATTTTCTCTATAGTTGTGTGTTATGATCTTACTTGTTCTATCGTATTGAGTACTATCTTCTCTAAGATTTGCTGGAGATTTATCTCCTATAGGTAAGATATAAAAAGTAATCACAAATCTCTTCGTCTCATTCTTTGAGATTCCACAATAACTTCTTCTACTACCATATAGTTAAGTTATTGTGAGGTGATTGATATTTCTAGGTTGTTCTTCGGGAATATAAGACCGTGTTAGAGCATTGATCGGTCGAACTCGCATGCTTTGCTATCTCAAGCATGTTTGTCAATGTTAGTGATCAAAACTATAAGTCTTGATTTCTAGTCTAATATAGCTAAGTCTCGGACTAAGATAGAAAGTGTAGTTGAGCTCAAGAACTCCATGGCGATCATCATACAAGACGAAGAACTACTCAAGGAACTGGTGGATCTTCATCGACTAAAAGGTATGTGGAGATTGGAACTTATCTATCACTCAAAAGTCTATCTACTCTATCTCCTATTTTTGAGACAAAAGTCGTTTTGCTATATAGACTTTGATTATATACATTTGCTATTTCGAGTCGAGTTTATCTCGCCTATCTATTTCTAGAAATATGTGTTGCTAAGCTTTTGCTTTGGCCAATTTCATATTTACCTGGTGACGAAAGTCATGTTATGTTTCAATCACTTTGAAAATTGCTCTGACGAAAAATGGTTTGTGAATAACAACTATATAACGTCCTCTGAGAATATTTCAATGATTGAAATGAGAGTTTAGATTATATAACCAATGATGGATATAAGCATTGTGTGGTAACACATATATGTATAAGTCCTTTTTCCTTGAACCGAAGTTTGCGAACTTTGTTGATCAAGAAAACCGGAATAGTGGCGCGAGCTAAGTCCGCGAACCCAGTCCACGAGCTGGCGGAAGTTCTCGACATGAGAATATCTGCTGGAGTTTGTGAACTCCTTCCGGGAACTTGAGTCCGCGAACTAAGTTTGCGAACTTGAGTTGGTTATATCTAAAAACGATTGTTTGTGAACTTATTTATATTAACTAAGGAATGCTAAATGCAAACCGTGGCTATATAGTTCATGAACAGATTCGAGTGAATCAAATCGTTTTTTGTATCGATTGTGTCTTGTGTAGTTACATAAGATTTCCTTGCAATTGAACAACTCTCTAACTAGTTCATTTGAGTAATTTGAACTAGTTATGGTGAAGAAGAACATGGTTGATATGAAAGTGCTTATATGGCTAACAAATTGGTTAACTATTGTTGAACCAACAAATGTTCATGTTTGGGTACGGTTACATAAACCCAAAATAGTACATTTCATTTGTGTAACAAGCTAAGTTTTCGATATAACGGTTGAAAGATATTAGCTTGAATCTAATCAGGTTTTCATCTAACAATGAATATTGAATTATTTGTTACCAAGCTAACATTAATTGCAAACCCTGATTTGAAAGACTATATAAGGGAGAACTCTAGCAACTGGGAAACCTAATCCCCACACCTTCCGTGTGATACTAGTTGTATTAGCTAGAGTCGATTCTCCTTTAACCTTAGGTTTTCTTCTTAAACCAGGTGAACGACTTAAACACTTCATTGGGATTTGAAGCCAGACCGATACTACTTTCTCGTAGTTGTGTGATCTGATCTTGCTGATTCTATCGTGTTGAGTACAATCGTAACGATTGGCTTGAGATCTTTATTTCCGATAGTCAAGATAAAAAAGTAGTAACATCTTCGTATCATCGTTTGTGATTCCATAATATCTTCTTTCGCCGTGTCGATTAAGATTATTGTGAGGTGATTGATAATACTAGGTTGTTCTTCGGGAATATAAGTCCGGGTTATCAATTAGTTCATGTTCACCTTGATTTATCAAAAAACGGAACAAAAACTTGTAGGTTTATCTGTGGGAGACAGATTTATCTATTCTGTAGACTTTTCTGTGTGATACATATTTGTTTATTAAAGTCTTCGACTTTGGGTCGTAGCAACTCTTAGTTGTGGGTGAGATCACCTAAGAGAATCAAGTGCATAGTATCCTGCTGGGATCAGAGACATAAGGAGCGCAACTGTACCTTGAATCAGTGTGAGATTGATTTGGGTTCAACTACATTCCAGACCGAAGTTAGTTTATAGTAGGCTAGTGTCTGTAGCGGCTTAATACAGTGTGGTGTTCAATCTGGACTAGGTCCCGGGGTTTTTCTGCATTTTCGGTTTCCTCTTTAACAAAATTCTGGTGTCTGTGTTATTTCTATTGTGCATTATATTTTGTGATATAATTGAAATATCACAGGTTGTGCGTTTGAATCAATCAATTGGAAATCCGACCTTTGGTTGTTGATTGAAATTGATTGATCCTTGAACATTGGTCTATGGTACCGTTCAAGTAATTTTTCTTGTATTCAATTAGATTCGCAGATTTTTATTTGCTTGAGTAAGAATTGAATCGAGAAAGAGAGATATAACTCTTTGATATACTTTATTAAGATTGAGTCTTATTGATTCTCTTGAAAGTATATTGGAGTTTGTCCATATAGATTGCTAAGCGAAATATTGGGTGTGGTTGTTGTACCCCGCTTTTTCAATTGGTATCAGAGCAGGCAAACACGTCTAAGACCTTACAAGTCTGTGTTTGTAGCGATCTGACTCTATGAACAGAGGTGTGATCTCTATCAACGTACCACCAGTCTTCGATGGGTCTAATTACTTATGGTGGAAAATTTTTATGCGAGATTTTATTCAAGCACGTGATTTTCAATCATTGGTATATGTTATTAATGGATATGATGCTCCCGTTGTGGCAGTTGGAAATGTAAATGTTCCCAAGAATATTGGTGAATACAGTCCTGTCGAGATACTTGCTGCAAAGCAATATTCCGACGGTTTGAATGCCATCATACATGCCATTACCCCAAATCTTCAGCACCATGTGTCAAATTGCACTAAGTCTAAAGAAGCTTGGGTTAGAAACCGTATTTGAAGAAAAGCTAGGCCTCAAAACCTTAATTCCAATTGGGAAAACCTTCGTATGGCAGATGAAGAAACATTTGATGAGTTTAATCACAAAATGTCTGAAATTTTTAATGCATCTTTTGCATTGGGTAAGACTATTCCTGAAAAGGACATTGTGATGAAAATTCTCAGATCGCTGCCATCTAGATACGATTCTAAGAAGCATGCCATCGTTGAGGGAAATAACCTTAATATACTTTCCAGAAGTTCCCTTGCTGGAAAGTTGAAAATTTTTGATCTTGAACTTGAACAAAGAGAAAAACATCATCTGGCTAACAATATTGTTGCTGCATCTGATCGTAAGTCTCGAAGTTCTAAATTGACTGACAATAGAAATGAGAATTGCTTTAATTCAATCTTAGCTCTGTTTATACAACATCTCAAGAAATCTCTTAGACAGAGAAAAAGAAAGCCTCAAAAGAAAGCTCAGTCAATCAATAAAAGGGTTCAAAAAAAACTATGTCAACAATTCTAGTTTCAAGTGCTATAGAAGTGTTCACAATACTTCTATTTGTCCTGATACGGAGACAAGCGAGATAACTAAAGCATGGATGGCTACTCTTGACTACTGTCCTGAGGATGAAATGTATGATGGTTCTCTTAATATATTTGTTGAGAATCACGTGTGTCCTCCTAACAGTCCTGATCATTCCATGACAAACAATCTTACTTCCTTAGAAATACTTGAAAAGGAAGTCTTAATTAAAAGGATTGAAAACCTGGAATGCCAACTGTATAACTTAAAATTGGAGATGATCAATCGTGATTCTTACAAGACATCTTTGTATTGCCAGCAAATTTCTCCTGATTCTTTATCATTCGTAAGTCATCTTAATGACAAGAATCATACAGAAGATCACAAGGATTTGTCTAATCTCAAGATTTCCTCATGTGATAATCAGGAACATCCTAAAACTTGTGGCACTTTGAAACATGAAAAGTTCTCCTCTGTCAAACGTCATTTGGAGAAGAAGAAAAAGAAATCTCATACAAAATCCTCATCTTTTATAAAAGAGATTTCAAAAAGAATGCGTAGTTTACGAAAATCAACAATCAAGTTATTCAAATCTGTGCTAAAATAAAGAAATAATGATGTACTTAACTAATCTTTCTTAAAGACAAGACAGAAACAAAGTATAACAAATACTTTATCCCCTCGAAAGAAGGTTTCCAGTCCTACAGAGGGTTGGAACAACCACAGTTTGTAAAATTGTATTAATGATTCTTGTCTATCCCTCTTAGACAAAAATCATAATATTCAAGAGGGTTGTGTTATTTCTGTTATTGTTTTAGTCTAGAGCTGTTTTCCTTTGTTTTCAAGCGGTTTCTTCTTAAGACCCGTTCTGAGGATAATCCTTTTAGGGTTTTGGTCAAAGGTTATTTTGGATATTTATCCCTTATCCTCAGTTCCTCTTAAAATGAAGTTTTTCTCCTTTGCATAAACATTTCATCTATCTATTCTATCATGTCCTCTTCAAGTCTTTCAAGCAAAGAAAGTGATGTTTGGACTGTTCTTTTTCCATCTAAGAAGATACGGTTTGATTCTTCTGATAATGCAATGAGCCCTGATCTTCACGGCTCTTCTCTGTACGGTAACATCTCTGTTTCTCATTTTGATAATCTCTCTTTAACCATGAATCTCGTTTTGGAACAAGTTCGTGCCCTAAAAAGTGAACTTGAAACCTCTTCCAAGAAACTTGAAGAAAAGATGGATCCTTTGGAGTCTAGAATTAATCTGATTGAAGATGAGCTTGATGAATACAGAGAATATGATAAGAGTATTCAAAGTAAGTGAAATGCTTTATAGGAGTGTATTTATCTAGTAAATCTTCTATTTTCTTGTTTTGTTTAGAAGAATAACTATAGTTTCGAATAGCCATTATTGTGATTACACATAGGTATGTCCAACGTTTTCATCTTCATGTTTTTAGATTTATTGGTTTAAATTCTAAAATTGTTTGAAAGATGATCTTTGCAGTATTAATCTTTATGGTTTTATATATTGCAATTTGTTATGGGATATGTGTGTTTGCGTCCGTGAACTGCGATTGTCCCATACCTTGTCAAAAGTTAAGTCCTTTATATGTCGATATGCATGTGTTGATAAAAGAAGGAATGAACTTTTGACAAATACAAAAGTTAAGCCTATTATGTCAATTTCTTATGGAAGATAGGTTAAAATCTTTTGTTTACAAGGATTATGTCTATTGTATGTCATTGTGCAAATGGTGATGGAAAATAGAATGAATCCTTGCTTATTCCACGGTATAAGGTCGATCTCCGATCCACAATTTTTGTGTACATATTGTGTTGTTACATAAAGTGTCTTATGTTGAGCATAATCAATTGAGTTATTTTTAGCTTAGTTGTTGCTCCGTGAGGTACTTTATGTCGAGCATTTACAACTAAATTAATCATTCTCGTTTGCTTATTTAGTTGTTGCTCCGTAAGTTCTCTTATGTCGAGCATGACCAATTTAATTGATTACTTTTTGTGGTTAATTTGGTTGTGTATTCCGATTAGATTAATTATGGGTTCTCTTGTGATTAATATAATTGTGTACTTTTGAGTCTCCATAAGTTCACTTATGTTGAGCATTTCCGATTAAATTAATCATGGGTTATCTTGTGGTTGATTTAATTGAGTATTTTGGATTCAAATTCATACTTGTATGTGATTTGTTATGTCCAAAGAAATCCTTCTTTTATTTTGAAATTAAGGTCGCTCTTGTTGTTCTTTAGGGAATGACATATTATGGGGGAGAGTTCTTAATTGAACTTGTGCTTAATTGCCAAATCTTTGTGGGGAATGCGGCTGTGGAATATTATAGGGGTTATCTTGTATCTTTATAAACTCCTTGATGAATGCATTTAGCTTCGGCTATATGATTGCATCTAAATAAGATGATATGTGCTTTCCTTTGGTCATGAAATGTCTCTTTAGGAAATTTCATTAGGATCCCGTTTTCGTACCTTTGCCAATTTTATTGACAAAAAGGGGGGAGAATTGATATGTAGTTCACACTACAAATACATATGGTTTTCGGATCATTATGTAAGGGGGAGTGGTTTCCATGTGATATGGAGTATTGACTAAGGGGGAGTGATACATATCACCATAGTATTGTTGTCGAAGTTATGATGCACTGAACTTTGATATTACTTAATGATACTATGACATTGTATAACAATGATTGAGAACTCTTGTTTTCTCGTTGTTATAGCTACGGATTTTCAACAACGATGATGCTGAACTTACAACCTTTGGGATCATTGGAGTACTTGGAAGTGACAAAGATTTCGAGTAATGTTGAAGATTAGGCATGTGGAATAGGAGCTACAAAAGTTATTTCATTTATTTTTATATTCCATATGTATTAATAGTTTTGTCACTAAAATTGACAAAGGGGGAGATTGTTAGAGCATTGCTCGGTCGAACTCACATGCGTTGCTATCTCAAGCATGTCGGTCAATGTTATTGATCAAAACTATTAGTCTTGATTTCTAGTCTACTATAGCTAAGTCTCGGACTAGGATAGAAAGTGTAGTTGATCTCAAGAACTCCATGGCGATCATCATACAAGACGAATGACTACTCAAGGAACTGGTGGATCTTTATCGACTAAAAGGTATGTGGAGACTTGAACTTATCTATCACTCAAAAGTCTATCTACTATATCTCCTATTTTTGAGACAAAAGTCGTTTTGCTATATAGACTTTGATTATACACATTTGCTATTTTGAGCCGAGTTTATCTCGCCTATCTATTTCTCGAAATATGTGTTGGTAAGCTTTTGCTTTGGCCAAGTTCATCTTTACCTAGTGACGAAAGTCATGTTATGTTTCAATCACTTTGAAAATTGCTCTGACGAAAAATGGTTTGTGAATAACAACTATATAACGTCCTCTGAGAATATTTCAATGATTGAAATGAGAGTTTAGATTATATAACCAATGATAGATATAAGCATTGTGTGGTAACACATATATGTATAAGTCCTTTTTCCTTGAACCGAAGTTTGCAAAATTTGTTGATCAAGAGAACCGGAATAGTGGCGTGTCCGCGAACTCAGTCCACGAACCCAGTCCGCGAACTGGCGGAATTTTTCGACCCGAGAATATCCGCTGGAGTTTGTGAACTCCTTCCGGGAACTTAAGTCCGCGAACTAAGTTTTCGAACTTGAGTTGGTTATATCTAAAAATGATTGTTTGTGAACTTATTCATATTAAATAAGGAATGTTAAATGCAAACCGTCGCTATATAGTTCATGAATCGATTCGAGTGAATCAAATCATTTTTTGCTTCGATTGTGTCTTGTGTAGTTGTATAAGATTTCCTTGCAATTGAACAACTCTCTAACTAGTTCATTTGAGTCATTTGAACTAGTTATGGTGAAGAAGAACACGGTTGATATGAAAGCGCTCATATGGCTAACCAATTGGTTAACTATTGTTGAACCAACAAATGTTCATGTTTTGGTACGGTTACATAAACCCAAAATAGAACATTTCATTTGTGTGTAACAAGCTAAGCTTTCGATCTAACGGTTGAAAGATATTAGCTTGAATCTAATCAAGTTTTCATCTAACGGTGAATATTGAATGCTTTGTTACCAAGCTAACATTGATTGCAAACCCTGATTTGAAAGACTATATAAGGGATAACTCTAGCAACTGGGAAACCTAATCCCCACACCTTCCGTGTGATACTAGTTGTATTAGCTAGAGTCGATTCTCCTTTAACCTTAGGTTTTCTTCTTAAACCAGGTTAATGACTTAAAAACTTCATTGGGATTGTGAAGCCAGACCGATACTACTTTTTCGTAGTTGTGTGATTTGATCTTGCTGATTCTATCGTGTTGAGTACAATCGTAACGATTGGCTTGAGATTCTTATCTCCGATAGGCATGATAGAAAAGTAGTCACAAAGATCTTCGTCTCATCGTTTGTGATTCCACAATATCTTCTTTCACCGCGTCGATTAAGATTATTGTGAGGTGATTAATAATACTAGGTTTTTCTTCGGGAATATAAATCCGGGTTATCAATTAGTTCATGTTCAACTTGATTTATCAAAAGACGGAAAAAAAACTTGTAGGTTTATCTGTGGGAGACAGATTTATCTATTTTGTAGACTTTTATGTGTGATACAAATTTGTTTATTAAAGTCTTCGACTTTGGGTCGTAGCAACTCTCAGTTGTGGGTGAGATCATATAAGGGAATTAAGTGCGTAGTATCTTGCTGGGATCAGAGACGTAAGGAGCGCAACTGTACCTTGAATCAGTGTGAGATTGATTGGGGTTCAACTACAGTCCAGGCCGAAGTTAGTTTGTAGTAGGCTAGTGTCAATAGTGTCTTAATACAGCATGGTGTTCAATCTGGACTAGGCCCCAGGGTTTTTCTACATTTGCGGTTTCCTCGTTAAAAAAATTCCGGTGTCTGTGTTATTTCTATTCCACATTATATTTTGTTATATAATTGAAATATCACAGGTTGTGCGTTTGAATCAATCAATTGGAAATCCGATCTTCGGTTGTTGATTGAAATTGATTGATCCTTGAACATTGGTCTTTGGTACCGTTCAAGTGATTTCTCTTGTATTCAATTAGATTCGCAAATTTTTATTTGCTTGAGTAAGAATTGAATCGAGAAAGAGAGATATAACTCTTTGATGTACTTTATTAAGATTGAGTCTTATTGATTCTCTTGAAAGTATATTGGAGTTTGTCCATACAGATTGCTAAACGAAATATTGGGTGTGGTTGTTGTACCCCCTCTTTTTCAGACCGGATTATCAATTGGTTCCTGTTTACCTTGATTTATCAAAAGACGGAACAAAAACTTCATAGGTACTTTTGTGGGAGACAGATTTATCTATCAGAATAGACTTATCTGTGGGAATCAGATTTGTTTATAAGTTTTCGACTTTGGGTCGTAGCAACTCTTATTTGTGGGTGAGATCATCCAAGGGAATCAAGTGCGTAGAGTCCTGCTGGGATTCAGAGGCGTAAGGAACGCGATTGTACCTTAATCGGTGTGAGACTTGGTTAGGGCTCAACTACATTCCAGTCCGAAGTTAACTTGTAGTAGGCTAGTGTCTGTAGCGGCTTAATATAGTGTGGTGTTCAAAATTGGACTAGGTCCCGGTTTTTTTTTGCATTTGCAGTTTCCTCGTTAACAAAACTTCTGGTGTCTATGTTGTTTCTTTTCCGAATTATATTTGTTTATGTAATTGAAATATCACAGGTTGTGCGTAGTTTAATCAATTGGTAAATCCGACCTTTGGTTGTTGATATAAATTGATTGAGACTTGGGATTTGGTCTTTGGTACCGTCCAAGTTATTTCTCATATCAATCGGGCTTACACATTTTTATATGTTCGATTGCAGATTGTATTGAGAAATTGAGATATAACTCTTTGATATATTTCTTGGTTGATCTCGCATTATAAGATGGTGCTCTTGGAATTATATCGGAGTTAGTCCATACAGATTGTCGAACTAAATATTGGGTGTGGTTGTTATACCCCCTCTTTTTCAACTGGTATCAGAGCAGGAAAACACGTTAAGACCTCATAAGTTTGTGTTTGTAGCAATCTGAATCTATGGACAGAAGTGTTATCCCAAACAACGCACTACCAGTTTATAAACGTTCTGACTTGGTTCAAAGCTTTGTTTCTCCCGAGGAATCTCTCACGTCCTCTCCATTGACTGAAACTGTGTATAACTGGTAAACACGCCTAGATGAACATTTGGATGATCTTTCGGACGAAAGTGATTCAGACGATGGAAAAGATGTTGATGAGGAAGTCTCGCAATACATCAAGCTTTTTGACCATCTCATAAAGAAAAAGAAGTCAACATCTTGCTTGACTTAGTTTCTGACTCATCTCTGTCTTGAAAACAAGAAAATGAGAAAACTCTTTAACGGTTACGATTGTGGATATAATCTCTTACAATATCTTCTTAAATATCGTGAAGAAGATGTGCATTCAAAGAATTCTGAATGTGAAAATATTCGTCGAAATCTCTTTGTGTTGAAAGAAGAACTTGCAGAATCTGAAGAAAGACGTAGCTCTCAACAAAGTTTTTTTAATGACAGAGAAAACGATTTTCTCGTACGAGAAAAACAACTGGAGGCTGACCTACATGCTGCTAAGAACAAGGTCAAGTTGCTGGAAGAAAACATGGAAAAGTTATCCACTATGCTGGGAGCATGTAAGAAACATCGTGATACACGAGGTTTGGGTTTTTTTTTTTTTGATAAGTCTAAAAGTTGTATTAATAGATAACAAAATTTACAAAAAATAGTTTACAAAAAAAGAGGTCACAGCAACCCCAAAAACTTGCAAACTACTTGAATCTATAATAAATAACATTTGGATATTCAACAGAATTTAAAAAATGAGGTCTTTCATCATAGTGAACTCCTTCCCCATTATCAAGATAACACCCTCGCTTAGCCATGGTATCAGCAGCAAAATTAGCTTCCCTATAGGTATGTATAAACCTTATCGAATCATAACTCCTACACACCTCTAACCACATTTGTCTTGAAAACCAAGGCAGATTAGAATTAGTAAAAGCCTCCACCACACTTGAAGAGTCCGAACAAATGCAAACACACCTTACTCCCCATATTGTAACCCATTCCATCCCAACAATGATTCCATATAATTCAGCCAAATAATTTGTTGTAATACCCAAGCCAATAAACCTAGCTCCTATAACATTACAAGAAGAATCTTTAGCTACAACCCCTGCACCATCCCTACCCGGATTTCCCCTCCTGCACCATCACAACATAATTGAAATTTCATTATTTTCTGAAGGATACCAAAAACATTCCACCGGTTGTTGAAATTTAACACTCCTATGTTGAACCCAGAAGTAGTCCAAAATAATAACATCTTCAGCACAATTCTTCATGTGGTCCTTGAGACGCACTGAATAATCTTGAATCATCTTCAAAACTCGTTTAAAAAACATGCTCCAGTTGGGTTTATTTTGCTCAAAGACACCCTTATTCCGCAACGCCCACAACTCAAATTTGATCATGAGATTAGCAATCACCCAGAGATCTCGAATCATCTGATTTCGACCTTTTGCTGCCTTATAAAAATAACAAGATTCATGTTAGGAATTAAACAAAAAATATGAGAGATCCAGTTCCAAGCACGAGCTGCAAAACTACAGTTGAACAGCACATGATCTAGAGTTTCTTCGACAATTCCACAAAGATAACACATGCTAGATAACTGAATTTTGAACCTGTCTTTGAGTAAATCATAAATAGCACAAACACCACGGATGAACTTCCAATACTGAGCCGCTAAAACTGGATGCATTTCCTTCCTTCAAATCAGAGACGAACCCTCCAAAATTGGGTACTTTTGCCGAATAAGCTCCTTAGTTGAACTGACGCTGAAAACACCCTTGAAATCTGTCCTCCAAATCCTATGTTCTTCACCTCCTTGTGGTGTAGGCATCTGAGTGATGTCCAATCCAGCAGTTTCAAAATGCTCCAGTTGCACGTCAGTAAATGTCTAATGATCACCAGCCCAATGATTACTGACCATAATTGTACTATCCAAATTTTGGTCATTGAGAATGTCTGCAAGACACATATCAACACACCAAATATCAAAGTTAAGGGAAGTGGACCTACCGTCACCATGCAAGACTTTAGTGTTGTTCTCCACAAGATTATACACACAGCGAATACCAGGCAGCACTGTGGATTTCTCTCCACTTGTTTTGATGCGACCATTCCTCCAAAAAAACTTAGTTCTAAGAAAACCATCCCATTTTTTCTTGGAGTTTCGAATTTTCCACCACAACTTCATAAGAAGAGCCTTATTTATGGTAGCCATACGAGTTAAGCCTAAACCCCCCTCCTCAAAAGGACAACAGACTTTGTCAAAAGCCACCACCACAGCATGGCTAATATTGGAATCACCAGTTCAAATACAATTCCTAATTGTCCTCTCACACTGCAAAATGAATTTTCTAGGCCATTTATAAACTGCCATGTTGTGTATAAAATAGCTGGCAATAACCGATTTAACTAGGACTATACAGGCATGAAAAGATAGCAAACGCCCCTTCCAGCAAGTTGAGCTTTAATTTTCTCAATCACATTACAAATGTGACATATCTAACCGTGTCAGGCATAATTTGAACTCCCAAGTAACGATACGGAAACGTAGCTACACCCATTCCCAAAAAATCAGCAAGATAAGCTCTCCTACTCAAAGACCCACCACTATAATAAATCTTACTCTTCTCACGACAAACGGTTTGACCCGAAGTAGCTTGATATTTACCCAACAAGTCCACAAGATTATGAACACTTTTAAGATTGCCTTTACAGAAAATCATAATGTCGTCAGCAAAGAAAAGATGAGTAGGAGAAAAACCATTCCTCGTAACCATATGAGTCATCTTCTTATCACGAAAGAGTTTCGTAATATTCATGCTAAGAACATATTCAATTAAAACAAAAATCAAAGGAGATAGAGGATCTCCTTGACACAAACCTCTACTAATTTTGAAATAGCCTTCAGGGTTGCCATTCAAAAGAATAGATATTCTAGCAGAACTAAGAATGTCAAGCAGCCAAGCACACCACTTCCCAGAGAAGCCATAACGACGAAAAACTTCTAAAACAAAAGACCAACTCATCGTGTCAAAATATTGAGTTATATCAAGTTTAAGAACAATATTACCATCTTTTGCTTAATGTGCAGCTCATTAACCATTTCAGAAGCCAAACTGATATTCTCATGGATATTGCGCCCCTTCATAAAAGCTACCTGTTCCTCAGACACAAGCTTATCCAAGACTCTGCTTAGTCTAGTAGATAAAATCTTAGTAAAAATTTTGAAGAAAAATACTAAAACCTATGGGCCGAAAGTTACGAAGATTATTAGCACCTCTTACCTTGGCTAGCAGAATAATCAAGGAAGAATTTACACCATTAGGAATATGACCAGTACTCCAACATTGAACAATGGCTTTAATCAAATCATATTGGATTATGTCCCAGCAATGATGATAGAAGCAACCAGAGAACCCATCCGGACCCGCAGCAGTATAATCCCCTAACTCAAAACAACTTGTTTGATTTCCTCCACATTAAAAATTCTGTCCATAGCTATACATTCTTCAGCTGAAATGCTGGGATGATTAATATTAAATAATTCTTCCTCGAAATCCAACTCCTGGCTATTGAATTTTTCCTCATAATACTACACAACATGATCATGCAAATTGTCATAATCATAAATAGTATCGCCATTAGCATCAACCAATTCAGAAATTTTGTTGTTACTCATTCGAATACGAATACTATTATGAAAGAAAGTCGTGTTACTTGAGCCCTCAACTAGATATTGGTTCCTTGACTTTTGCTTAAGCATAGTAGCTTGTTGTAATTGCGTCTCAGAAAGGGTAACCATAGCATCTTTCATAACATTTAATTTAGCTGTGTCACTAGGGTCATCATCTGAGTTTCTAGCTTCAATCTCAAAATGAAGTTGATCCTGCTTCAGTCGGGAATGAATATTGCCAAAAAATTTAAGATTCCAATCCTTCATCGCTACTTTCAATCTCTTCAACTTATATGTAAAAATAAAATCCGGCGACCCATGGACAGGGGCATTCCAACTATCACTAACCATTTGGTTAAAATATGAATGTAAGAACCACATTTTCTGAACTCTAAAATGAGCTCTCTTTGGTCTAGGAACAACCAAAGGATAGCCAAGAAGAGTATAATGATCGGAAACTTCCCTAGGAAGAGCTTTACACCGCTAATTCTCGAACTTAGCTAACCATGCATCATAATAACAACTCGATCAAGTTTGCTAACGATTCTATTATTACCTGACTGACTATTCGTCCAAGTAAACTGACTGCTCAAAGAATCTGCTTCAAAGAGGTTATTATCATCCATCCAATCACTAAACTCGTTTATGACTGAAGTACGAATTTCTAGACCCCCTTTCTTCTCTTCCAAATGCAAAACACAATTAAAATCTCCCATGACCAACCAAGGAGTAAAAATATCTTGCATAACAAGTTGTTGCCAAAGGCTTCTTCTAGTCACTTGAGCATAACTAGCATGGACAAAAGAAATGTGAACACCCTCAACTGCAATAGTAATAGCCTGTTTACTCACATTTACAACAGACGGATTCATCCCATTCATGAAAAAAATCCAGAGATTAGCGATACTAGAATTGAAAGAATTGTGAATAATATATGGAGAATAACCTTCAATCTGAAGTCTCCTACCAAAGTTAACAGAACATGCCACTTTGGTTCAGCTAGACAAAAAACATCCGGCTTGAAATCTCTAATCAACTCACTAAGTTTAGATTGTGCTGCCTCACGAGTAACACCATTTATATTCCAAAACAACACCCGCATAATTAAATTTTGGGAGTTTGGTTCTTACGTAGCTTCGATTGGTTAGCAGTATTTGAGGAGGGTTTGAGTCCTGGTGAAGAACCCCCTTCGAGCACGAATTTCTAAATCAGAATTATCCTCAGAGTCTAACATAGAATCCATATCTTTCAAGGAATCGATTTTAGCTTGGAGAGCTATTAATTGTTGATGAAAGAATCGATTTTAGCTTGGAGAGCTATTAACTGTTGATGCTTGGCTTGTTTAGCTGCTTCATCAATTTTTCCAAGCACCAATAATTCGTTATCACTGCAATAATCGTGTCAAACTTCTATCGAGTGATAACATCACTATTATTATTTTGTGCTAACATCGGTGTGAAGCTATCATTTGCATTGCATATTATTTTCTAGGTGGATCCTCAAAGTTTCAGACTATTGGTATATTGGCAGGTTCAACGCGATACGGTGGATGTATAGTCCCTTGAGTTTCAAGATTTACTCCCTCTGGAGGAGTAGTAAGGAGAATGCCAAGTCGAGCTGACGACTTTAAAAGCGCTAAATGGGAGGCAACCCATAGGTTTTGTATCTTAAACCCTTTTATTTATTGTTTTTATTGTTTTCATATCATATTTGCATATCCCCATGTTTAATTCAATTGAGTCCGGAATCTATTTTAGAAGAAAATTATGACGAATACCTTTTCGTCAGAAAATTTCAGACTGCACGTAGTTCAGTCCAGAGACCATAACTGTCAGACCATTTATCGAAACACTGTGCCATTTTGACACTTTGTAGAAAACACGTAGATGAAAATTTTTTGTGAAATGGAATATTTCCAAATTCCTTACCAATTTGTACCGTTTTTGCGTTTTATCTACTGTTACATCAGAATTCAGAACTTTCGGTTTTACACATTGAGGACAATGTGAAGTTTAAGTGTGTGGGAGTATTTTGCATATAGAATTTTCATTTTTTTGTACATATTTGCATGAAAAACTCCAACTTTTAGTTAGTTTAGAGTCACATAGTATACATGTCGCTAAGATTACATCGAAATTCTCACAAGAGTGACTGAACTTAAAGATGCCAGAGGACGTGATCGGGTTTCTTGCTTGTTTGAGAGTTAGAGTTGGATTTAACCGTACCAGTGGCAAATGAGGTGTAGACTGAATTCGGTATTAGAGTTGTAATCCCCTATAGTGGAGACTACCCATTGTTACATCATATGAGGCACCAAACTTTAATTATTTGTACGTGTCTAAATATGTGCTTTTAGAGTGTGTGTCACCGTACCTAAATTCTGGGTAGAATGGTGAGCTACCCAACCTCCCACCAATAGAAGCACTACTTTGATATCTTGAGTGCTATTTTATCAATCATGATGGCGACATCGAATTGCTAACTTTCATACCACTTGTAATCTTGTTCGCAGTTAGCACCATCCACTTTATCTCTCTTTACACTAACAAGTCCATAGAAACACCATCATCATCAACAAGAGGAACATCACAAATTCGAAGGAAAGTTGAAGACGTTCAAGGTTTACAGGCAATGGTACAACATATGAGCAGATTTCAGATTCAAGTAAAGCAACAAGAAAAGGAGCATAATTTCTACATGTTGAAGACTTGTGTACAAGAGCGAAAATTATCAAGATGAGAGTTCAAGAAGTTTATGATATCAATACATACAAGTTGTGAAGAATCAAGTGGTAAAGTACTTACTCCATGGCCTTTGTATTTGCAATTTTATTTTTTATCTTTATTTGTATTTGTTTTATTTTCTCTTGTCTTTATAAAAGAAAAACAAAAAAAAAAAAGACAAGAGAAAATTTCTTTAGGTTCATTACTAGTTTTATTATTTTGTTTTGTTTTCATTTTGTATCTAATTTATTTTTCTTGTCTCATATATATAAAACAAAAAGATAAAAAAAAATGCAAAAAATGCAAAAAAAAAAAAAAAGAAAAATTCGTTGTATCATATTGTGGTTTGTTTTTAGTTGTGTTCTTTCAATAATGTCAATGGAAGAAGAAATATTTATAATGAAGTTTCAAACAACAAAGATTTGGAGAAAAAGAGTTACATTGTCATGATTCTACGAAGTTCAAGAGTTATCATCAAGAGTTGAAGACAGAAGACGAAGATGAAGACAAGGATTGAAAACTGAAGACGTTTCTATCGATGATGTGAGAGTGGTGATAACTGCACGTCGAACGGATAACGAGGTAAGTAAGCATATTCCCACCTTCGTTAAGTGGTTGATTTCCTTTCTTAGAGATCGTGAAAAAAAGGGTTTTCAAAATGATAAAAGATGTGGGTTTCCAAAACAATTCGGAGGGTTTTTTCCTTCCTAGTATTCAACGTGTCACATGACTCTCTCTTCATTCCTACCTGGCCACATGTGTGACCCACAAAAAAGTTTTTTATTATTGAGAGCAACTTCATAAAACCCTTTCTGGTGAGGCAGAGTCGAGACTTTCGATCACTCTCGAACCCGGATTCTTTCGATAAGGGATGGTTATTTCTCTCTCAACTTTTAAGGATGAGATTGTGTTCATATATATGCTAACTTCTTATGACTAGTGTGCAGAATCTCTATGTCTTCTTAGCGCGTTAGATGTTATCATTCGGGAGAACTAGTAAGTTGGAAAAATAAGTTTTGTGGGTATACCTCTTGTAAGCCCTCACGAGACTATAACTCGTCCACTAGGGACACCTAGGGGTTTAAAGGCCTGTTGCACATGCTAAGTGGAACCGTGACTTCGACGACAATGAGCTGTTGTATTATAGATAGTTTGCTCGAGGACTAGCAAATCCCAAGTATGGGGAATTTGTTAAGTGCATATTTTGCATATATTTAGTGTCGAATCCATGCTAGCAATTGCTCATATTCTTGCGAATTATTGTATATTACGTTTTTTTTTCTCTATTTGTGGTTTATAGGTGAATCATCCAAAAGAAGCGAATTGGCACTTAATTGTGCAATTTTTTTTTTAAAAGAAGTTAGCCGCAAGCGGAGAAGATCCAAATGACAAGTGGAACTCGTTGAAGTCTAGGAGTTCTTGCTATCATCTTGAAGAGGACGAAAAGACGAAGTCAACGGTGAAAGAACGGAGTCATTCGGACATCGCATGAAGATTTTATGGGCGATTGAAGCGAGTCAAAGATGCGAGGATGTCGAAGCACAGATTTTATAAAGGCACCAGGATAATTTACTACGGGCTATCATCATCTTCTCAGTTCACATGAGTTACGGTTTTGGGTTAAACTTCTCAGGCGAGAATCTGATTGAAGACAAACAGAGGTGATGAGCCTGAAGAAGTGATGGAGGCAGAGAAGACGGTGGTTGCAACTGCCATCGAAAGAGCTTCTGCTGACATGGAACGAGCATGAAAACAGTTCATGGAGAGGTGTTGTAAGTCATCTCAACGTTAAATAAATAGTGTTGGCAGTAATGACGAGAAGTAGTCGAGCTTGGTGACCGCAGAGAGAATGAGTTTACTGGAAGGAGGGACGTGGTGAAGCTCGAGAACAAAAACAGAAAATGGGTTGAGCTTGTGGATTGATGCTGGCAGATTACATAGAAGCCGGAGCTCGAGAAAGATGGGAAATAATGGTGACTGCCATTGACGAGTTAAGGCAGAGATGACAGAAGGCTGTAGTTATGGCATGGAGATCGAGCTAGGCAGAGTCAGGGAAAGGTACAGCTCGAGATAAAGCATGAACTGAGTTGTGTTGGTGTTTCTCGAGTCCGTGGTGCAGATAATTAAGGAAGAGCTCGAGAAACCAGGGATGTAGTTTGCTGTTGTTAGTTGGCAATGATGATAAGTTTGGTTGCATGGATATAAAGGTTGAGCCTGATGATCAGAATAATGATGGCGCTGCATGGTAGAAGATAGAGTTTGTACAGAGAGGAGTTGGTCTCGAGTAAACCAGGTTGATGGAGTTAGAGCTCGAGGTTGTGATGGTTTTGGGTCACTGCCGTTGATAGCAGTGATGATGGTGATCGTAATGGAACAGCTCGAATTAATGACAGTGAAGAAGAGAAGCTCGTAATGGTGCTGCTGTTATATGAGAAAGAAGGAGCTGAGATGGAGTTCGAGTTAAGGGAAAATTTCAGAAGAAAATCATTTTCACAGAGGGCCTGGTATAAGTGAGTTGCTGCCGGAAAAGAAACAAAATCCAGGGAAGAAAAGTACTTACTGATAGATGAGTGTCCGAGGGAAAACAAGACATGAATTCAAATCCCGTAATTTTAGTTTTTCACAGAAATGTGACTGTCCGTGATACTAACAGAGTAGGAGGAAAAGGGTTACTTATTCTAATGACCCTAAAAAACATGAGTCTTACTCTTTTGGCCCTGGATCATGAAAATAATTTTGCAAATTATTGTCTTATCCCCAGCGACCGAACCAAAAATTTATGTTTGGGTGGGCTATTTTTTTTTCATGAATTCTAAAATTCATTAATCTCAAACTCAATAAGAATGATGCAGCAAAATATCTAAAATGAACAAGGTACATGGATACGTTGTATTTCCTTCGAAGCGCCAAACTTTGAATCAAATTTGCGTTACATTGTAATGAGATACGCGAACATAACTACAGTATAAATTAGGGTATCGAAAGTCATTACTTTAGTTTGATAAGCTAACTTTTTTTTGGGTTCTGTAAATTGTTTTTTGTTTGCCAAAACATTAAAATAACTGTTTCTTCGTAAATGTTTTAAATTTATGGTCTTTTATGTTTTTTTGTGGTGCAAACTAATTGTTAAATCAAAATATATTTTAAATATGTGCATACAAACATGAAAAGTTGCGATATTTTTTATGTTAATCCACGTAACTGTACAATATTTTAAGATTTACATGCAAACATTTTAAGATTTTAAATTACATGCAAATTAATTCTTTGGGTCCATGCATACACGTAGACGTGTCCTCACTCCCTTTTCATACCATTTAACAGTAAACTATACTGTATCATTAGTAGTTATATACAACTATACATATACATATGTTACAGGTCGTTAGATCTTCTTCGAGATACTTCAAGTTTGATTAATGGGCTATCCTTATTTTGACCTGGGCTTTTCCTTTTTTGCTAAGGTGAAAATGAGCTTTTACCGATTTTGGGTTGTTGGTTGGGTGGGGGGGGAGGGGGCATGCAGCCTGGGTAAGCCACCCCCACCTCCGTCCCTGCTTGGTCCTGAAACAATTGTAAATATTTCCTGCACACATTCTAGCTGTGCATATTTGCACGATTCTAGTCGTGGATATTTTTCACACAACTTCATATCAATGTATTTGTTCATCTTTAAAAAACGGTTTTATAAACTTATTTAATGTATACATATTATAGTATAAACCATTATGAAAGGTTAATTAACATTGTGGATAATAGCTGCACACTAGAAAAACACTGTGAATAATAGTTGCACACCCAAAAAAGTCGTGGATAATATCTGCACACTAAAAAAAATATATTTTGAATAATAGTTGTACTTTAAAAAAAATTCATGGATATATCTACACACAAATAAGAAAAAATAAATAAAAATCATTTAAGGAATAAAAATTTCTAAAAATACGAATAATTTGATATTTGTATTTACGCTCGTTGGGTTGGTCTTTCAAAAACCTTTCTAAATATATAAAATTTGTCAAATTCCTACGTATGGTTTGTGAGATATGTTATATTGAAGTTGATTTGACAATTATACCCTTAAAGAATAGAATTTATGTCAAATTTTAACATCATTTAACATCTTTATTCATATGACCCTCCTTCTTTTTTAAGGGTCATTTCAATAAATAGGTTAAAGAATTTTTTAATGGGCTTTACTCCCAAAACCATAAGAGTAAGAAAGAGTGAAGAGGGGGTCAAACACTTAATTCCCACAAAAGAAAATCTAGGGGAAAAAATAAATCACAGAGAGGTGAGTGTCCGCGACTCCACGGAATCATACAAGCCAACGACGAGATGGACTGGGATTCTGCCACTTGCGCAATCCCATTCAAAATTCTCAAGCCACTTTGGCACGGCCAGACTTGGACGTGTGCTGTTTTTGGAAGTTTTGGCGAGTTTCGGCAACCATTTTGCACTGGATTCGAGACACGGGCGCATCTACTATTTGGCACATATAAAAACATAATTTCAATCTTTATAATCTTGAATCAAAATTTTGGAAAGAAGAACACAAGGAAGAAAAGCTAGGTTTGGGCTGTGAAGGAAGTGTTGGATCAAAAGTGTCAACCTTTCCTGAATATATTTATATCAATAATCGTGTTTCAGAACTCAATACCAGTATAAATAGACTCAAGCGTAGCATTAAGAAGGCAAGGAAGGCAACAACTTCAAGTATATGTTGTCCTCCTTTTGTTAATTCTCTTGAGACTAACTCTATTAACTTCTCTGATGTTATTCAAGAAAGAAAAAGAGAGAATATCAATACCCTTGATGAGCAATATGCTCGTCGAATTACAACTACTGCTTACATGCGTCCTCTTTGAGACCGTGTGAGGATGCACATAATTCTCAAGAAGATATCTTCTTCTTTACAAAGTGGTCTTTGTTGTATTTGTTTTTGTCTTTTTTCTTTCAAATAAATGATCATCTTATTGTTGAGCCTTGCCCCGGTTAATTATTACTCTTGGTAATATAAATGATCGATAACTCTTTAAATAATACTCTTTGTTGCTTGCTTTGAAAAACTTTTGTTTGTCTTTCCTTTAAGACAACTGACTTTTTGTTTATCAACAAATGTCTTGTGCCCTAAATTTATTTGAGCTAAGACACTCTGTCATAAGTTTAGAACTTGCTTTTGATCTTTTTTCAAAACATGCTTCTAAAATAGGCTCCATTGGTTCCTTGGTTCAGAATTTTGGTTCACAACCACGAACGGTTCGTGCACCGGTTCCATATTGGAATGTATGATTCTAACACCGGCGTGTTTGGAAATTTTTATATGTGATTCTAGGGTTTTGTCCCTATAAAAAACATATATATATATATATATATATATATATATATATATATAAGATTTCTTTTCTTTATTAGATATACGTAAGTTCCGTAACCTCAAGAATTCTCTTGTGATATCATGCATGATGGATGGATGCAAAAAGGAAGACAAAATTGAAGATGGAAAGGTGATTGAGTTTCATAAAGATCCTCTCATCGTAACCTGTTTCTATGCAAGCGATCTTGAAGACAATCAACATGTTCAGATGTCATCTCAATTGGTTGGAAATCTTCTTTGAGATTTTGGAGTTGTTCGTGATCAACTTGAAATTGCAACAAAGAACCTTGTCTTTCTGAAAATTGAACTGAAAAAAGCAACTGATGAACTTGCTCTTGTTCGATCTCTGGTTGCTGAGTCTTTCAGTTTGGTTTTAGGAGTTTGATTTTATTAATGTTTAGGAAATTTCTTATGAGAATTAATTCTTGTGTTTTAAGAAGGACAACTAGGGTTTGGAATAGCAAATATTGTGATTACACATATCTATTGCCAACGATTTTCATCTTGCAATGTTTTTAGATTTATTTATTTAAATTCTAAATTATTTTGAAGATGATTTTTCAGTATTAATCTTTATTGGTTTTATATATTGCAAAAACATTTTATGAGATAGGTGTGTTTACTTCTGTGAACTATGATTATCTCATATATGCTCAAAAGTTAAGTCTATTGTGTCATTATGCAAATTTTGATAAAAGATAGAATGAACTTTTGAATACTCTGAATTATTGATCTTCCCCTGATCCACTTCTATGTGAAAGTACTGTATGGCTCCGTAAGTTTTCTTATGTTGAGCATTTCCGATTAAGTTAATCAATAAGGTCTTCTTGTGGTTAATTTATTCGAGTTTTCTGGATACAAATTCATGTTTCATTTAATTTGCTAATGTCCAAAGAAATCCTTCTTTTCTTGTAAAAGTAAGGTCGCTCTTGTTGTTCTTTCGGGAATGACATTTTATGTGGGAGAGTTCTTAATTGAACTTGTGCTTAATTGCCAAATCTTTGTGGTGAGTGCGGCTGTGGAATATTGTAGGTGTTATCTTATATCTTTATAAACTCCTTGATGAATACACTAAGTTTCGACTATGTAATCATCGAAACCAACTTGATATGTTCTTTATTAATCATGAATTATCTCTTTGAGAATTTCATTATGATCCCGTAATTTTCGTACCTTTGCCAATTTATATTGAAAAAAAAGGGGACAATCATTTGGTAGTTCACACTATATACATATGGTTTACGGATCATTATGTAAGGGGGAGTGGTTTTCATTGTGTGATGAAGTATTGACTAAGGGGGAGTGATACATATCACCATAGTATTATTGTCAAAGTCGTGATACAATTGGACTTTGATGATGTTTAATAATATTATGACACTGTATAACAATAATTGAGAACAATTGTTTTCTTATAGTTATGGCTACGGATCTTCAACAAAAATGATGTTGAGTTGACCACGTTCAGAATCGCTGGAGTACTTAAAGTGACGAAAAATTCAAGGAATGTTGAAGAACCAAGGAAATCAAGCATGTTGGATGAGAACATATACAATTTATTTATTTTTTAATCCATATGTATTGATAGTTTTGTCACTAAAATTGACAAAGGGGGAGAATTGTTAGGGCATTGCTCGGTGAACTCGCAAGCGTTGCTATCTCAAGCTTGTTTTTCAAATTTAGGTGATCAAAAGTATAAGTCTTGATTTCTAGTCTACTTATAGCTATGTCTCGGATTATGATAGAATGTGTAGTTGAGCTTTAGACTTCACGGCGTTCATCGATTGAAGACGAAGATCTACTGAGGAGATCTTGGAGGAACTTCATCAACAAAAGCTATGTGGAGACTAAAACTTATCTATCACTCAGAAGTCTATTCTATTCTAACTCCTAATGAGACTAAGTCATATAACTATATAGATTTTTATATTATACACATTTGATATTTCGAGTCGAGTTTATCTCGCTTATCTATTTCTCGAAATATGTATTGGAAGCCTTTTGGTTTAGCTACGTTCATAAATATTCTTGACGTGTTTAGCTGGAAAACAATTTATTTGTTGGAAACTAAATAATAAGTCAAAAGATGATCATGTGAAAATTTTCTTGAAACATCCTACATGATTTGTGTGTGATAAGCGCATAAAATACATCATTTAAGTATCAATTACTTATGTTTTTTTAGCTAATTTTCTCGTTTTGGTTGTGTATTACGCTTTGTTTGCATTTTGTAGGTATTTAGAGTCATGTGGCGTAAAAGAAAGCAAATAAAAGCTTAATTCATTGTTTGGCAAATTTGAGAGTTGACTGACTTGAAGCCTGACAAGGATATTAGGCTTAGCAAGAATTAGTGAAGCACCCAATCTTCTCGGATCAGGGCCACCACCCACTTCCTATTAACCAAGAGATAGAAGTTGGCTACGACCACTTCTTTGCATCATTTGTTCTTCAGTTCATTGTCGTCTCCTTCAAGACTGAACCAGGGGTTTATGTCGGCGTAATCCTGGCCCTGGTATGTGTGTTCGATGGGTTAGGAGTTGTTCGAAGCCTACAACGAAGAGGAATAGGTATGAGTTACATATGATTACATACAGTTAGATTTTGTTTTCGATCCAAGAATGCAGGGAAGAGCGACAGTTGTTACGATTGAAAATAGGCAATGAACGAAGACATTCAGGAAGAGATTTAAGTACATAAATCAGCAAGGAAAGATGGGTTCTGTCTGTAATTCAAGTTAACATCAATGAACTTGAGATCGAGGCTAGAAGAGTAAGGAATATATTTTTTGTGAGTTTGACACCTCGTCAAAATTGGGTCGCTGTCGGGGAGCAGTCGGTAGCTTGAGTTTTTATTTAATTTTTTTTTTTATATACTTTTTTTGTAGCTTTTACTAATTTATCCTTTTAGAATCTTATCTTTCAGGTACAACAATTCTTCTTGCGTGTGCACAACTGGGAAAAAGAGGTAAGTCTCTAAACGAGTTGTGTGCATAATATTTCGAGATGTATCCTTTTGGAAACATCATATATGGTTCACAAGATCAAGCATAATATGGTAACAATTCTGATTTTCAATCTCACTCTCACAATAACTTCCAACCATATGTCGGATACAATCAAAACCAATCTTTTGGTTATGATTCTACAAGACCTTGTGATTTTTCTCATACATCGCAGCAACCTTTTGGTGGTTATGTAAGTGGACAATCATAAGGATGGGGGGATAGTTATACTTCTCATACGTTCCAATCTAGTTTCTTGCAGATGCCTAATGAATTCATGGATTTGCGACGTACATGGAACCAGATTAACTCAACTCCCAACGTATCGAGTTTCGTACCAATTGAAACCTATGATAGTTGTATTTAGACCTGTTCCGGATCGTACTTATGATCCTTCACCCATTCAAAGGGAATATACATGGTCTAGAGAACCTATTGTGAATAGTAGCGGAAAACGTATTAACATAAAGAAACTCTTTAGACAATATGAGCAGTTAGAAGAAGAGGGAGCAATGGAAGAGACTCTTCAAGCAATTTCTGGAGGTTAACCGCCGTGTCGATAATGGAGGGGAGCCCCAAGAAGAAGATTCTGAAGATGATGAACCTTTGGAAAATGTTGATAATGATGGTGATACTAGCTCAACTCATGATCATAATGATCATTCTCCTATTCAAAAGGAAGAAGTTGATTCTAGAAACACTACAGTTATTCATGGTAAGACTTATGTTGTGTATGAGAGCGATGATGATTATGACTTCTTTGTTCACCCTACACCAAATTCATAGATAGTCGATACTTTGAATGAGAAGTCAACTTGTGGTGAAGAACGTAAGGATTACGATAATTTGCTTATGGAAGATTCTGATTTCTTTTCCGATGAGGAGTACTTGGTTATAGAAGAAACCAATGAATGTCTTAACGAGAGTTTGAGTGAGAATGATGATACTTGTGATGTGAGAATGGAAATGTCCAGCAGTGCCGAGGATCCCGTAATACATGAGGTTTCGCAAGGTTTGTCTAACCCTTTATATGAGTCTCTATCTAATGATGATCCTCCCAAACTTGAAGTAGTTTCTCATAGAGTTGGTAATCCATCTTTTAGGAAGATACCTCATTTGGGGCTGGAATTATGTGCTTCTAAAGTTCTTTCTGAATTCTTTGCATCTAAGTATCCACCATATGTGTTTGAGTCTAATACCATGCAGGTTTGCCTAGAGGAACGAATAGAAGTGCCTTCCACTTATGTTTTGAATACACTTTCGACTGTAGAAAAGACTAAGTGTGGGGGTGACTCTCGTGGGATGATAATTTTATTTTCCCCACCATATGTTAATCTTCTTGTGAAACTAATGCTTTATATGCAGATTGTTTTATGAGTAGACCCCCAAATTTTCAGATTATGATATACGGGGAATCTATTTTGAATATTACTCGTACGCGTCAATCAGGTGCACAATTCCAATTCTTACTTCCTTGTCTTTTTCAAGTATTCCTCTTATTACTTTTGCAATGGTTTGAAAAATTGAGGACAATGTTTGATTTAAGTGCGGGGGTAGGGTATAATATGAACAAAAAAAATTGACGTATACAAAACTCCAACTTTTAGAGATTTTGTAACAATTTAGAATAAACACTAGCCTTTCTAAGTAGATGGCATTTTTTTCTTGATGATGAGGTATATATTGGCTGAGTTGGGATTAGATGCCAACTAAATAGCTTGTTTAGTGTTTATCCTCTATTGTTCAGAAACAACTATGAGTTGGAATATCAGTTTATGTAATTTGTATATAATTTGTAGAGTTTGATGCCTTTAGTTAAAAAAAATAAACAAAAATAAAATAGAAAAATAAAATAAATTATTGCATGATAAACTTCAAAATCTAGAAACTTGTGCCTTCAGGATGACACTAGACAATATAAGTGGATGGACCCATCTTGGTTACAGGAGTTGAGGCACCCATTAATTAAAAGGACGGAACTCAGGTGTTAGAAATAACATGATAGTTGTTACCATATCTCGGAATCATCACCGTATCACTTTCTGTTTTTATTTTTGCAAACTGTTTGTTTCTCTAAGTGATTTGGTGGATCACTAACATCGAATTGTTATTACTGCTAGGATGAAATAGAGTGATTGAGTTACTAAAAAAAAGACCAGACCAGACCAACTAGACCAACCGGAGTATATACATATATATATATATAAAAAAAAATTGAAAAAAAAAAATTACACTCGGATAGCAATATGTGCTTGTTCTCCCTGTCTCCGTCGCCTAAACAAGCGTGGAATGCAGGATCTATGGGAATTAACATGTAATATGCTGACAAGAAGCATGTGCTTGGATCCAAAAGATCTAATCATGTTGTCGATTCAAAAAGAAAAAAAAAAGAATTAATTATTATTATTGTTCAATAAAATCGACTGCTGGTTCCCTTGTATATGCCAGCTGAGTTGATCTAGAATTAGGATTGTCGACCACTGGTTTCCTTGTATATGCTAGCTGAGTTGATATTAGATTTCATACCAGTATCTCAATCCATTAGGATTCATAGGTTCATCTTGGCAGTGACCTTCATGCAGATATGGGAAACACCGTTCACTTTAGTCAACATTCGCAAACATCTATCTCTATATCCATCTTCTTAGTCTATTCATGTGTGATTGTGGTTAGTTAGATTCCGAGTATTGTGGTTTGTACGACTTTCTGAGTAGAGCTTTGTTTACTTATATATGTATTGGATTTGCATCATGGTACTTCCTCATGTAGTCATTTTGGATTCGTTCATAGATTCTACACAAGTAGTTGGAATTTTAAGTAAAAGGTTTTGTAGGTGCACCTCTTGTAAACCTTCACGAGACTATAACTCGTCCACTAGAGACACCTAGGGTTTTAGACGCTTGTTACATTAGCTAAAAGTAACCATAATCTCGACGAGAATGAGTTGTTGTATTTTAGTTTTGTTTTGTTTGCTCGAGGACTATCAAAGATTAAATGTGGGGGAATTTGATAAGTGCATAAAATACATCATTTAAGTATCAATTACTTATATTTTTTTAGATAATTTTCTCGTTTTGGTTGTGTATTACGCTTTGTTTGCATTTTATAGGTATTTAGAGTCATGTGGCGTAAAAGAAAGCAAATAGAAGCTTAATTCATTGTTTGGAAAATTTGGGAGTTAACTGACTTGAAGCCTGGCAAGGATATTAGGCTTAGCAAGAATTACTGAAGCACCCAATCTTCTCGGATCAGGGCCACCACCCACTTCCTATTAAGCAAGAGATAGAAGTTGGCTACGAACACTTCTTTGCATCATTTGTTCTTCAGTTCACTGCCGTCTCATTCAATACTGAACCAGGGGTTGTTGCCGGCGTAATCCTGGCCCTGGTATGTGTGTTCGATGGGTTAGGAGCTGTTCGAATCCTACAGAAAAGATGAATAGGTATGAGTTACATATGATTACATATAATTGGGGTGTTTTCGAGCCAAGAATGCATGGAAGAGCGGCAGTTGTTACCATTGAAAATAGGCAATGAACGAAGACATTCAGGAAGAGATTTAAGTACATAAATCAGCAAGAAAATATGGGTTCTGTCTGGAATTCAAGCTAACAGCAATGAACTTGAGATCAAGGCTAGAAGAGTAAGGAATATATTTTTTGTGAGTTTGACACCTCGTCAGTGTGAGACAGTCATTTGATGTCGACTCGGAAAGTTTCGTATTGATCATTCGATCACTTGAAAATTACTTATAAGCTAATAGTTTGTGCGAGACAGTTATTGTCGTCTTCTAAGGATGTTTCAATGATTGAAATGGGAGTTTAGAACAATTAACCTTTGTCTGGATACATCACAGTATGCATACCAGTGTGCAAATTATTTTGGTATGATTTAGGTCCAGAAACCTTGTTTGCATACCAGTATGCGAACGGTTTTAACTGTTAAAGTCCGGAAACCAAGTTTGCATACCAGTATGCGAACGGTTCTACCTGAGTTAGGTCCGGGACTGCTGTTTGCATACTCATTTGCAAACGGATGGACAAGACCAAGTCCAGATACTATAGTTTGTGAAAAGATGATGGTACCCAAATATACGTCAATCTAAAACTTTTCCACCTATAAGTCCTTTTTCCGAAAGTGATTGTCTATGGACTGAGTCGATACAATACAACTAATCGGTTCACAATTCGTGTGATCGTCTATGGATACGAGATCGAGACAATACGACAACAAGATAACTAGCGTGATTGACTATGGATACAAGATCGAGACAATACAACAACGAAGTATGATTACTTGATAATAGGTTCGGACTTAACCAAACACAATAGGATTGCTATCAAGTAATTAAGAATTAAAGTTTGTGTATTTTTCTTCTAATTATAGTAAAAACAATTATGATCGCGGAAATAGAAAAGTAAAAGACACAGCAAGATTTTGTTAACGAGGAAACCGCAAATGCAGAAAAATCCCGGGACCTTGTCTAGAATTGAATACTCTTAGGATTAAGCCGCTATACAAAATCTAAACCAACTTCGTATAGTTGGGACCAAACAACTAAACCTATAGTTCCGTCTGTATCCCTACGCCTCCAACTTGCAATAAGTCATGCACTTGGAACAATTCCTTTGGTTCGTATTCCAAATAGTAAAGGAATAACAAATCTGTTCGGTAACAACTCGTTTCAAACAAGTGATATGAGTTTGACTAAAGGCTCTTCCGTTTATCCCAATAAACTCCTTTGTAAGGTTCTTAGATCTATATAAATATACAACTGCCAAAGTAATTGTTTAAACTATGCAATCAATAATAGGATATGATCAAGATACTAAATATTGATGCCGATCTACACAACTAATCAATCCAATCTATCAAAAGATAAACCGATTATAGTTAGATCCCCAACCGATCAAGTTTTGTGCACACAAAGATTAAGAACTCAAATAAGAAATCTTCTTTGTCTTCAAATCTTCTTGATCTTCAATAACACCTGCACACAATCAACTTGAATCTCTTGTGATCAATCACACACATAACGGAGTCTGTTAACAATGGATTATCACAAGACGTCTTAATATCTACAAACAGTCTAAAGATCCCCGTCGAAAGTTCGATCTAGTTTGAGTGAATCTTATATCAGAAGAAAAGATTCCCAAGCATAAACAAACTAGGTGCAATCAAAGTTCAACGACCATTAGTCAATCAAATCAATCGAAAACTAATAATAAACTGCAATTATCTAGTTTCCCACCAACGTTACTCGTAGAGCTTCCCAATCCCAAAGAAGTCTTTAAAACTAGCGGTCATAAGAGATTTCGCCTAATTAGGGTAATTTCCTCTCCAAATAGACGGCTCCACCAGTAACAACACAACTAGGTAGTTTTGATGGCTCTGAGGAATAGTTTGCATGAAATGAAAACTTCAATATTTATAGACCAAGGAAGTTTGGACACCAAGGAATTTCCAAAACCGAAAATATTCTCAAGATATGCAATATATTTCCAAATTCGGTTTTCATAATTCCTGGAAATGCTTTGTACAATTATTGACCGAAATCTCAATAGAAAATCTCCAATTAGTAAATGCACATTACCAATTTTTATTTTCTAAAGATATGCATTTTAATTGCTGGAAATTAAAAGCATATAAAACTAAAAACCTTAATTAAAAGATTCTCAATTTATTTCGATCCGGGATTCTCCTTTAGTTATTAAGGAATATCTTTGAACAATAAAAGATAAGAGTTACTGCACATGTTTAAAGTATGTCGATATCTTTACTTGGTAAATCCTTTTTCATATTTACCATCTTGGAACCGATTTGCCACACTTCCAAACGAGTTTAGAATCGTTTCATCTGATTTCAAGAACTATGTGATTGATCAAAAACATTCAATCACCATTCATGGGTTTAACGGTTCTACCAAAACAAGTTTCGGTTCTACCTCCAAGTGGCTACTAGGATCGGTCACATTAGTTTCCAAAACATTGTTAACTAAGTACCAGGATCGTTTACAACTTATTTATGGTACTTACTTGTGATCGGTTGCACAAGTTATAGGATCGGTTACACCAATTACTAAAACTTGTTAACCTACTACAAGGATCGATTACACATCTTGTGATTAGTCCCAACCAAGTTCTAGGATCGGTTACCCAATGACTAGGAATGGTCACACCAATTACAAATATCGATCATACCATCTCAGGTGATTACTTAAGATCGGTTTCACCAATAAAATTCATACCAATACAAAAGTCAGGCATTGTGAATAGTTTTACCAAGATATATAAACAAGTTATGCGCGGTTATACTAAACACACATATTGGCTAACCAAAGATTTGCAATGAATAACAATACCAATAAGCCTAGTGATTTACCTTTCGATTCATAAAACAAGTTTATGAATTGTACTTCCTTTAAACGAATGTAGAACATTGTTTCCTAGGACGAAATCTTCACCCATACACATAATCACAATAGCTTTCATACGATTATGTTTATGTCTTATTTACGAAGTTCAAAAGATAGACGTTATACTTTGTATTGTAATTCCTTAATAATTTGTCTAACTAGAGTATAATCATTCACAGCTTCGCAGTTATGTTTTCAATATACACGACTTGAAAGATACGTTATGAATGAAACAGTTCAAGTCAAATATTACTAATCTCAAGAGGAAGGATGATGTCATCGTTGTAGCTCTTTACTTCTTCAGATTCTTCAAATCTTCATGTAATACTTGTAAGTCTCATATCCTAATAACTTTCTAACTAACCTATACGATGTTGACTCTAGTAAATAATCAAGCGACTCTTTAAATGAGTTTTGATTCACTAAAATATGACAACCAAACTTGACATACCAACGCTTGGTGGGTTCAACCGAGCTATGCTCTAACAGTTTGCGTACCAGTTTGCAAACTTAGTGGTTAAAGTTCTAAAATAGGTTAAGTATGATTCTCATACTCATGAACAAATACATTAATAAATTAAGGAATGCAATCTTTGCAAACCGTGGCTTAATGTTCATGAATTGATTCTTATACAAGTACTTTGTACTATTACGAATCAATCTGATTTTGTTTCAACTGGTTCATATATATTTCTATAAGACAATGAACAATTGAACAACTCTATTAGTAACACAATTAGATTCATTTGATTATCTTTCATGATTGATTGATCATCGTATTTGATCTAGAAGTGCTAGATGAATGTGGTTAAGACAAAAGTGTTCATATGGCTAACTAACTATTGTTGAGCCAACTCAATATACACGTATATGATGGTTACACATATCTAAATGAAGGTATATTTCATTTGTGTGTAACAAGCTAAGACCATCTAACGGTGCAGAGATATTGCTTTGGTTTTAAGCAAACTTAGCTTGAATCTTAAATCAGGTTTTCATCTAATGGTGAATATTGAATGCTTTGTTACTAAGCTATATCTTAGCTTTGATTGAAAGAAAACCCTGGTTTGAAAGACTATATAATGGAGAACTCTAGCAATTGGAAAACTCAATCCCGACACTTTCCCGTGTCCTAATTGTGACTAGAGTCGATTCTCCTTTAACTTAGGTTTTTTTTAAACCATTATAGGTTAGCGATTTGAAGACTTCATTTGGGATTCGTGAAGCCAGGCCCAACTATTTTCTCTGTAGTTGTGTATTCTTATCTTACATGTTCTATCCTATTAAGTACTATCTTCTCTAAGATTTGTTCGGGATAGGTAAGATATAAAAAGTAATCACAAAGCTCTTCGTCTCATTCTTTGTGATTCCACAATAACTTCTTCTACTACCATATAGTTAAGTTATTGTGAGGTGATTGATATTTCTAGGCTATTCTTCGGAAATATAAGACCGGATTATTGTTAGGTCTTTAAACAAGCCTATAATAAACTGCAAGTGCACAGTTCCTTATTGTGTATAATGCAAATACACGTCGATCCACAGGGACAAGGTGGGTGTAGAGTTGATTTTATGGTCTTACTACAACTGACTTCTAACAAGGAGTAATCAAAAAGGGGGTTGTTTTTTGCATCGATGCGACAAAGATTAATGATTATACTAAAGCAACAAATGTAAAACAAATACAAAGATAACTACGGTTTCGAATCCGCCACCTAAATGCTTAGAACTCCTTAATTTGATATACTAGTTCTCTTTTAATCAAGGAGTTATAGAGGTTCGAGCCTCAAACTACCTTGAAGATGTGATACATCACTTGCACAAATTGACGATTTAACCTCAAGCCAAAAATTTGTCAAGCCCAAGCATTGGTTGTCTTGTTACGGCACAACCAATCAAAGACTGAACAATAAGTGTCAATTCCTAGCATTACCTATCTGTTTAAGGCATAGGCAATCACAAATTGAACTAAATCAGTTTACAAATCTTAAATACATAACAAAGAATTGATCAAACTACCAAGGATGCATGACATACAAGGTGAAAGTAAATTGTTATGAATTCAGAGATTAAATCATGCTTCTCAGTATAAATTCATGGAGAATAAGTAGAACAAAATCAAGCAATTCTAATTATTTAGGGGTTTCATCTCAACCTTAGTTAGAAAACTAAAACATGAAGAAAACTGAAATTAAACCTAAATTATAACTAAGGCTTGGTGCACCGGCTACTCCGGGCATGAGTTCTCTCTACAATCCCCTCTCTATTTATACATAAATTCCCCAATTGGGTTTTAATTCAAAAACTCCCAAACTTACTCACCATAATTGTTTTTCTGATAATCTTATCTTCTTCCTCATCTCCTCTTCTGCAACAGTTGATTATCTTGTCTCCATGAATGGTACAATTTTCCTCAACCTATGAATATCCCTAGCTAGGGTTACTGTTTGAGATAAAATAGGATGAGGGAGAGAGATGGTTTAGTTGGTATTGATGGTGAAGGAAGGTCGTGTACAAAGAGGGGTTGGTTTCAGATGGGAGATTAAGTATATGGAGAGGGTGAGATTGGTGATGGTTGAGTACACAGATACAGAGAAGGAGAAGGTGAGAGTGGAGTTAGGTTCCGGTCGATGGAGTGAAATTGGAGAGAAAATAGGAGGTGATTCAGTGTGGAGCAGTTGCATCGATCATTGATGTACTGGGTGGAAATGTTGCTGGGTGTTCAGTAGGAGCATCAGGATTTATGTTTAAAGATGGAAGTGGGCTAAGGTCTTGGGTCTTTTGATAATTCTTCTTCCAAGCCCACCATTTGGTTTAGCTCTTGCAAGCGAACGCAGCTTTTGTGTGATGCTTTTCCTATACTCTTCATGCCAATTTATCAGGATCCTCTTGTTCCTTTGGTTGTCTCTGGCCACCATTTCTATGCTCTTCATCTCCTCTTCTAAGCATCCAAGTTTTATTTACTACCTAAAAACACAAAATCAATTAGTATTAAGTAATTATTCTTGAAGACAGTAAAACACATAATATGTTATAAAATGGGAAATTAAGGCACATGAGATGAGGTAAATGCCAATCAAATGTTAGAGAATTATGCAATATTTGTCACCTATCAATTATCAATTGGTTCCTGTTCACCTTGATTTATCAAAAGACGGAACAAAAACTTCATATGTACTTCTGTTTTATAAGTCTTCGACTTTGAGTCGTAGCAACTCTTAGTTGTGGGTGAGATCAGCTAAGGGAATCAAGTGCGTAGAGTCCTGCTGGGATTCAGAGGCGTAAGGAACCCGACTGTACCTTAATCGGTGTGAGACTTGGTTTGGACTCGACTACATTCCAGTCTGAAGTTAACTTGTAGTATGCTAGTGTCTGTAGCGGCTTATTACAGTGTGGTGTTCAAAACTGGACTAGGTACCGGGGTTTTTCTGCATTTGCGGTTTCCTCGTTAACAAAACTTCTGGTGTATGTGTTATTTCTTTTCCGCATAATATTTGTTTATATAATTGAAATATCACAAGTTGTGCACAGTTCAATCAATTGGTAAATCCAACCTTTGGTTGTTGATATAAATTGATTGACACTTGGGCATTGGTCTTTGGTACCGTCCAAGTTATTTCTCATATCAATCGGACTCACAGATTTCTATCTGTTCGATTGCAAATTGTATTGAGAAATTGAGATATAACTCTTTGATATATTTCTTGGTTGAGCTCTCTTTATAAGCTGGTGCTCTCGGAATTATATTGGAGTTAGTCCATACAGATTGCCGAACGAAATATTGGGCGTGGTTGTTATACCCTCGCTTTTTCACAGACACATATTTTACTATTCTTCTTTGAAATAGACTCAATATTAGACAACCAGCTATGATATTGGGCTATTCGAAGAAATCCTGCATCCAACAGCTTCTCGACTTCTTCAGCCATTCCGGCTTTTTTACTTTGCACCATATTACGAACTTTATGATGAATATGTCGAAAATTCTCCTCCATATTTAGATTGTGACAGGTTAGATCCAGATATATCCCTGGCATCTCGGCAAAACTTCATGCAGAAACACCAACGTTTTACCTTAACAGTGTAAGCAAATTATCAAGCTCGGAGGCGGGTAGATCTGCCTCTACAAACGTAGTTTTGTGCTTCTCGTTTCCAATCTGGACCTGGAAAAACTTCTCCACTGCTAGAGGATCATCCACGTCCTTTCCCACATATGATTCTGGTGGGAGAGGATTATGTAATTGCTATTTTTTTGGATCCGCGTGATATGATTCCCACTGACTTCTGATTTCTTGTACTCGTCCATCGCGTTCTCATGACGTTTATGGGATATCATCTGTTCGTTGCTCACCTTTACGACTCCTTTAGATGTAACAAACTTCAAGCAATGGTGATATGAGGATGTGACTACACTGATCTCATGCGTCCAGTCTCGTCCAAGATTACATTGTAAGGTGCTCAACAGTCCAACAACAAGAAATTGCCCAAAAGCGATTTTTTAGCAACAACAATGGGTAGCTTCACTTTTCCAATCGCCTTTATAACTTCGTCAGTAAAACCAATTATGAGACTTTTGTCCTCTTCAATCATCAAGTTGTGAGAGAGGTTCATAGCGGAATAGGTCCCTCAAAATAGCACACTCATTGAGCTTCCCGTATCTACTAGGATATGATGGACTCGGAACATTCAAATCCAAGCAATTATAATGATAGCATCATTATGGGGACTATACACTCCTCTCATATCTGCTTCAATGAACTCGATCTTTGAGCATCCAAGGTACAAAACTTCTGCACCATGTCCACTGAAAAAATCGATGTATTTCATCACACACCATTCTTTCACTTGCCTCAGCTTTCTCCTGGTTTTATCTTCAGATGCTCGTCTGGACATTGAATGGATCATGGCATGGCTGACATTAATCACATGTGATGTGCCTGGATCCTCCTAAGCTTTTCCCTTTATCTTTTTTGATATCATGTAGTTCACCAACTTCTATCATCTTCTGGACCTAGGACTGTAAATATCGATAATTTTCAGTCGCGTGACCAATGTCTTTGTTGAAATCACAGTATTTTTTGTCACGTTTTTCACGTGTGTCTATTGCCATACGTCGAGGGGGTCTCAAATCTTTGCTTATTTTTTCATATAACTCACTTAGTCGGATGCTCAATTGCGTCGGCCTTATCATGTTATTTTTGATATCCAGCTTCCCCTCTTTCACCATGATTTTTCTCTCGAGCTTCACCTTGATCTTTGGGTTGTCCACTTGAATAATTCTTTGACTTGTCTTTATTCCCATCATTTTGATGATTGGATGTTCAGTCTACTGCTGTCACTTCTCGAGCCTTTGAATCATCCTATACCCGAGCATATTGTTCTGCTCTATCATACAATTCTTCCAAAGTTTTGGCTGGTATATGAACTAAGGAATTATATATACCCGCTCGATCACATGGGTATGCCTATTGGTAGGCCTGATGACAATTTTATCGTGAACATCATCTACTTCAGTCAATTCCTGCTTGAAGCGTCAGGTAAACTGTCTGATGCTCTCACCTTTTGAACCTTCAGAAAAAATAGTGTATGACATCCCTTTCGATCACATAGATTGTGTTTGTAATACAAACACAATTTATCAATCAACTTTTGGTAATTCTAATCGACTGTGTCCGGAGCTGGTTGAACCATGTTATTGCTCCACCATTCAATGACTGCAGGAACATCTTACACATTAGTTCATCACTGTATTACCAGAGGGTCATTGCAGTTTCATAGTGTAAGACATGTTGATTTGGATAGTCCACTTTCTCGTCGAAGTCTGGTAACTTGTGTGCTTGAAAGTTCCTTGGTGGCCGGAACTCTCTGATATTATCTATGAAAGGCACTCCAGCGGCTCGGTGAAGTCTGTTTAGCTTGTCCTCTTTGGAATGTTTTTTAGTTATTACTTTCTCGATCATCCTACATAGACTAGCCTCTCTTATTGCATTAACATCCACATCGGAGGAATTTTCTCCTTGCTTTGACCTATCCTTAAGGATCTCCATTCTGCATCTAGGTCATCTTCTTTCGGGTTCTGAAGATTCACTTCTAGACGGTTCTCTCTCGTCGTACCGATCTCGAACCACTTCATCGTCATTCCTGGGGCATTTTGACCCGACGACGGTTCTGGGCGTACTCTGTTGAGTTACTTCTGGCCGTGATCGAGTGTCTGCTCTTCAGGTCGTACATGTCTGCGTCTAGGTAAATTTTCAATAACCACATGGTTGTTACCTAACAAAGCTTTCTCTGGCCTATCCAGATCGATCACTTGTATGTTTTGGTTGGCTCCCTTCGAGTTAACCAGACCTCCAAGATGTTGCCAAACAGAACGACCTTGCTCGTTTCGATCAGCATTCGTCAACCGGTCTTGATTATGCGGGTTAAAAAGCCTTGATTGAAACTGGTTTTCAAGTTCCAATCTCGGGCGAGATATGTTAACAAGAGCGAGTCTCGGCATTTCTATGTTCCTAGTCTAACCTATCGACGATAGTTACTCTAGTAGAAAATATATTGATCAATTCACAAGTCATTTGATAACCAAACTTCACGTAACTTCACATACCAACGCTTGATGAGTGTGCTATTTTGCGGCAGGATTATAGCCATGTGTTAATAAGAATACTTTCCACTCCATTGTTTACGAATTTAGTTGGTTATTCCAACATCACTGTTATGCTGCCCTCGAATCATTTCCTACTTGTTTGAATTGTGGTGCTGTTGGGTGGATTTGAAAATTCGGAAGCTTTCGTTGTTGCATTATTTGAATAAATAAGGAATTGTTTGGTGTAATTTCAACACTACGCAATGAAGAATAACTGTGATTAGAAAGAACCTAAAATATCATGAGAAGTTCATCTTACAAGTACTAAGCTTACAAGTCCATACATAACTTCTCTACTCTTTTTTACTTCACAAAAGTACCTCTGCTTCTCTGGGAGCGTCAGAAGTACTACATAAGCTATCAAACACCTTCAAAGGAGTGCCTCAACAACAACGCCTACTCCTCTGCAGAATCTCCTGGCAGCCCAAATATGCGGAGGTTTCGGTCCATTGACCCAACTGTCAAATACTGAGCATTTGGACCAAACTTCACAGATGTTGCTTTCCCTGCATCAATCATTTCAATGAATATCATTCATAAAATCAAAACTACGCATGAAGCTAGAAACCACCTAATAAATAGAAAGAAAGAGCCAACATTAAACAAAACAAGACCTGTGCCGGATAAATCAGGAAAAGTTTTGACACAGTTCCATTCTGACTTCACATTTGCAACTTGGTACACTCTGCGACAGCAAAAGCAGTTCCAAACTTGGTCAGTAATAGGACTTAAATTATGGAAAAATAATACTGATCTTGACAGCAAAAGCACTACCAACCTTATATCAGAGCCAGCAATGGCAAGATAACTTCCACTGTGATCAAAATCCACTGCAAAACCACCAATATTGTCAAGCATCTTGAAGGAATCGTAACTGGTTTAATCAGTATGTTTATCATGTTATATCAACTATCAAGTCAGTTACAACAAAACATCAACACCATTTGGTTACAGGGGGGAATAACTCAATGAGGGTCACTCAAAGGTGACAGTTCTTAATTAAGGATTCCATGTGGAGGAATGTTAGCAAGAAGCATATACCAGAATTAGTTGACGTATTTGAATCATAGGGCGCAAAGGTCCTGAAATTCCTCAACTTTCGAAGATCCCACAATTTAACCCCATCATCAGCAGCAGTCTGATGAAGTAAGGAATAAAATGAGAAATGTGTATGTTTTGTTGTCTAAGGATGTCCAAGTGTGGAACACGTACCGCCAGGAAGTAGCCATTTTCAGAGAAAGATATGGCAGAAACTGGTCCACTATGCCCTTCAAATTTCGCAACATTCGACTGCAAAAGACAAAGTAAATAAAACGTGCATGAAACAATCTAGCGATAGAAAGTGAAAGTGACTGATGGTTTATTAGCAAATAAGAAAACCTATACCTGACTTTTCACATCCCAAATTCTAACATTAGCCTGTGACGTTCCAGTTCCAAGGATAAGACCATCGGGATGAAACGCAGCTGATGTATAGCCATCTCCATCTGAAGTATCTCCGACCTGCAAATGATCAATCAATCAACTTTCAACTGATAGCTAGATTTAGATGAAGATGTGTGTGCAAGTGTCTGTGACAAAAAGAGTGAGACCTGAGTGAGGCATGATCCAGAAGTAAGGTCATAAAAGCACCATGTACTATCAAGTGAAGCAGAGACGAAGTAGTTATTGGTGGCATGAACAGTCACAGCTTGCACCTGAAAAAAACCACCAGTCAGCATAAAAAACACCTGGAAGATGAAACTCTTAGCATGCAACAATATGATAACTTCTGCACCCATGACTTAAATTTTACTAACTTTAAGAAGTAAAAATAAAATACATAAAGGGGTACAATATAAATGGCTTCATCCTGCAACCAATGTGCGTGTTTCTACATGCTTATACCAACTGCATGCCAATAGAAGCACCTCCTGATTATTAAACACTGACAATCAGGTATGAATAAGCTCACCTCGGCAATATGATCTTTTAAGACGTGTCGACAGTTATAATTTCCATCTTCAGATCCTTGCCACACACGAACAGTCTGCAGAGACAAATTAAAAGAAGAAAACATCAAACATGGTGACACAGCAGTTGAGTTGGGAGTCAAAAATTTAAAATAAAATAATAATAAATAAAATCAACTAATAACCTTAACAATTTGAGGGTTCTCAACCAAAAGAATTAATAATATTACCAGGATAGCTCCCTTGACTGACAGATTTGTAGTGTTTTAAATACACAGTATGGTGGTTATAGGTAGTTAATGGACAAAGAAAAGAAGACAAGAAACTAACTACGTAGAGATAGAAACTATTCAGGGAGCTTATTCTAGTTCTGGATCACATGGTGTCCACAACAAACCCTTACAAACAATCACAGTCTAATATATTTAGCTTGATATATAAAATTGAAATAATGAGTCTATGATCACCTTATCTGCCGAAGCAGTAACAAAGAAATCGTCCTTGGGTACAAATTTGACACTGGTAACCTACGAAAAAGAACACGGCTTCAGTACCACAATTATCTTATCAAACATAAAAGAGCTTGATAAAAGGATGCCTAGTGAGGAATAAGACCTTCTTCGAATGGCCACTGAGTGTAGACAAAATCTGCCCTGATGTGCGGTCGAAAACAATAGCATTTGTGTCAACCCCTCCGGTTGCAATGATATCCTGCTAGTCAATAAATGGGATGATCAGAAAGTTCGGACTCATAACTACATGAGGATTCCAAAAGTAGAGGCTAGTTGAAATGAATGTAACAGTACCAAAAACAGCATGGCACTATGGCAGCTTATAGTTGTATACCTTGGATGGATGTATGTCAACGGACAAAATGCCAGGTCTGTTAGTTTTGTGAAGGGGATGGCTGGAAAGCTGGGTGTACCTCTCAAGGGCATCGACAGGAGCCAATGTGGAAGGAATCTGGAAACGAACAAACACAGACAATTATTAGTGTGTGAAAGCGGGATAATGAACTTCTAACTATGCCTTTTGAAGCAAAAGGATCTGGAGTCTTGCTAAGAACATTGAAAACAATACCTGGCGTTTTTTCCGCTGCTGTGACAGTAAAGTATTACAGTCGGTAAGATCGGCAATAATATCAGCTGAAATCCCAGGGAGTGATCTCTTCCCATCATGGTCCATATTCACATCCTCGGCAGCTGCAATCACATAAGATTACATGGTAACTGGTAAGATATGGAATTGTTCGGAAAATACTTGGAAGAACTCGACCTTATTAGATGTAGAACAAGTACCTCTTTTCCCGTTGTTAAATGTGGAATCATTTGCAGTTGTTGATGCTGGCAATGGAACATGTCTTTCTGCCAGAGTCAGCAAAGTCCTTGCTTCATCCCTTTCCTTTTTCAGCCTTGCTATAACACGGCAAGCAGCATCATGCTGTCAACAAAGACTACATTAATTAACGCAATTAAAGATGAAATGCCATATATGTGAAAGAAGAACATGCTTTCGTTATGCATGACTAAAAAAGAAGGAACAAACTACAGAGACTAAAACTCGGTATCACCTTTGTTTCCTTACCAAACTAAGTTGCACTCTCTAATCAGGCACATAAAAAGAAGACACTTGGGTACGTAATATAAACCACATTTCCATGTTATTCTTAGATCCTTTTGTTTTTTGTTGTTGAAATTAAGATAAAACACGCCAATATATCCATACTCCAAACGAATGTTAGTGGTAACAAGATTAGTTATGCTTACTGAAGCGGACTAAATTGATAATATGCAACAGATGGTCAATGACATCGCCAAACAGGTGGAAGAAACGACAAGAACCCCCTCAATGAAGCCTGGTTTCTAGAAGAGACAATAGCCAGGTGATCTAATTGAATGTAAGAAAATCAAACAAAATAGCCAATCCGACTCTACACCAGTACAAAAACTGATTTATCAAAAATTTTATACACAAATGTAGATGTAGATTGGAAGAAATGTAATCAAGTTAAGATACCCAATGGGAATAAAATGTCAACCTACAGTCTAACAAACACAAGTACTGCAGAGCTGAATTTAAGCTTCCCATCCAAGCCAAAGTTGTACCTGGTAGAGAGCGTGACTTAGCTCTTGCCTTGCTGTATGTAACTGTTGTTCCAACGCAAAATGTGATAGCATCAACTGATCCCACTCCTATAAAGACAAAACGATAAGTAAAATTACAATATGAACAAACAAGAAGGTACGAAATTCAAAAACTGGGCTAGAGGAAGCTAGAACATGAACAAAGGTCCTCTATAATAGACATAATAATTATTAACTAGTACAAATATCAAAAGGAAACCACCGAGCTTCAAACAAACAAACAAACCAAGCGCTGAGATCACATACAATTTGGAACATTCCAAGTAATCCAGGGATGCTTGCAGCCTGTAATGGTCTCGGTTTAACTGCCTGCACAAATTTTTTAAGACAAAAAGTAAAATAAATAACATATTAATATCAATGTTAGAAGCTACAATAAGTAACAAGATTAACATATCTCACCTTATTTGTTTTCACGGGCATAAGATCATCCATTGTAAGTGGCTCCCCGGTCACAGGGCATTTCCCAAAATCCTATGTAACAAAATAACAAGAAATCGAACTGTCAGAATAATTCTGACCCTCTCGAATTTCTAGTTTGTCTCTATATTTCACTAGCTAGCAAAGGAATGAGTTGGAAACCACATTTTTAATAAGAAAAGGCGAAAATGTACTCAACCAAACCAGTGACCACCATTTAAACTATACATGACATCAGCAATTCAAATATTGGGCTATCATCTATCTTCAAGTGAGATACTAAATCTACTCGTAAGCAAACAACACTAAGCAAAACTATCTAGTTCCCCACTCTATGTTTCAGTTGTTCACTAGCTAAATCTTTCTAGTTCTTCTCAGTACAAGAAACAAACACTAAAAACAGTCAACCAACACCAATGACTATCATTCAAACTACATTCACTTTAACATAATCAACTAATTATTAAGCCTAAAACTAGAACCAGTTCAAATATAGGGTTTGAGGCAGTATTCTGGTGAACAGCAAGAACAAGCAAGTAATTGCCAAAACACCTAAAACACAAAGATATCAGAAATCAAGAGAACAATTCTAAGTACTTGTTTACCGATGTACAGATCTAGAACAAAAAAATATCAAAACAATTAACAGCAAAAATCAAGAACCATAGTAGAAATCACGAACCTCTACATGACGCTCAACCAATCGTTTCTCAAAAAGATGACCAGTTTTTTTTGAAACAACAGGTTCTTCCGGAACTTCACCAGATACTATTACGAAACCAAAAACAATAACGACACAGAAAAGTTAATGCGGAAAGAACCCTAGATCTAGAAAGAGGAACAGGATGAATGGTAGAGAATGAAAAAGAAAGATACTTACTTGCGCAGATCATTCTGTAAATTAGTCGAAGAAACTAGGGTTTCTGCGGGGAGAGAGACTGAATGGAGAAAGAGAGGTTTAGCGGGGTTCTAAATTCTAATGTTAAAAAGACGGATGAAGGGTAATTCTGTTAATAGTAAACTATCAGAGGATTCTTATGATTCCAGGGTTCAGGCGGGTGACGCGAGGTATCGAGTTTAGAATAGTGTTAACCAAAATCTTTTTCCAGTAGCAAGTACGGGGTAAACTAAAGATTTTCTCGTAAATGTATAACATAATTTTTATGCCGGCCTGTCAAGTCATGCACAACCCGCACTAAAACAGGCACCTACTTGACGCTTACCTTCGCCGTTTTTGTGTTTTTTGGGACCAGATGGAGAAACATTGTTTTAATGGGATTACGAATTCTCGACCATTAACGTGGATATACTCACACCCTATCCATGTGTGGGGGGACTCCCCTTCACAATCTTTCCAACTGCAGTGTTACAGGGGGATTCCCCTCCTTCACACTCTGCAGGGTTGCATTTACGTGTTCGCTTATTGAGAGACAAAGAAAATTTACAAGAGAAATGGGGGTCGTTTAGTCTACGTTCCGAAATTCTACCTCTTCCACGTGGATCGCCGCTCTCCGTGTTTGTCTGTCCAGCGCCTGCTCCTGCGATAAGTTTCGGTTGTTCATGTCCCGCTTTACAGACTCGTCCCATGTCAGCTTCGGTCGGCCTCTGCGTTTCATCCTTCCTTCGTCCCATGTTAGAATAGTGTTTTTCCAACATTTCTAAATGCTAAGGCCGGTTCCTATGGGGATGGCTAACCCACCATATGCCATGCCAGGTGGCCTGGTAAACTGGGCGCGCCATTATGGAAACACTGGTAAGCGTTCGAGTTTAGATCCCTAGCGATCGACTGTGAATCATTAGGTCTAGTTTCGACCGCCAGCGATTGAGACTCGTCCAATATCGATCGGTGCTTTACCGTGTATAAATATCACCATTTTCTTCAGTTTTCATTCATACAAATTTCTTTTTCCCTTCCCTGGAGAGCAAACCAGAGCGATTTTTCGCCTAATTTCTTTACAAATGAGTACCAAAACAAATAGACAAAGAAAAAGAAACAGAAAAGACAAAAGAAAATCTACTGCAGATAGTGATGTCGTCTAGGTCCGGGATAAAGAAAAAGAGTTCGCAAATGTTAGGCAACTGGTTGGACTTGGTGTATACCTACGCATATATCTAACCATCCCGAGCGAGTTAATTTACCTAAACTAAGAGGTCAGTGGTCTGAGATAATTGAAGTGTTTGGGCTCCTCCCCTAAGTTGTTCAACAGTCCTTGCAAAAATATCCTTGACAGCGTTTATATTTCATGAAAAGCAAAAACCACAGGACTCAAGTAGTGCGAGCTATAATAGAACGTTGGTGGAACACTGCAGATATGTTCTTTTTCAAGGATTTCGAGTGTGATGAGTTCTATTTTTTCATTCAATAGTTTATTTTTTTAGTTTAGATATAAACTTTAATTTTTTAAAGATTCAATTTTTAGTTTAGATACAGACTTTATATTTATGACCATGTTGTTTCTACGGTTCACACCATTAGATTTGTATATGCTGACAGGAATAAAATGTGAGGGTGATGTACTACACCAATTAAAGTGGACATCGGAAGGAAGATTAATACAACTACTTCCCTTATACGTACCGATGGAGGGAAACGAGGACCGACCCCACTTGAGATTTTGAGATTTAACTACATTAAGCTTAATTTTTTTGTAAATTACATAACTTGTGACGGAAAATATGTACGATAAAATCAAAATTCTACTTAATTGGGTAAAATTATAAACTTAATAATTAAAACTACATCAAATAGATGACATAAATATACAAAACAATGTAAAGTACTATCTATATTTTAATTAGAATACTTTGCACTTAAAAAATGATACAAAATCAATTAAAATTCAAAAGAAAATCGGGCGGAATCTATCGCCTAACCGCCGTTATGACCAAATTTTTACTTCATGATTTTGCCCTCACTTGAGTAAAAGTCTAGCTCTGTCACTGCTTGTACGCAAATGATATTGAAGGAAAGCCAGACTCCATAATATTACACTCATATGGATTAAGAGTATCTGGGTTGAAGGCTTTTTTTGAACCGTTATGCTACACAAATGGATAATAACAGAGTTGACGATTATCCCGAGCTTGAACGTATATTTGTGTTGTGGTTGTTAGGCCAAGTTATGTTTCTCAATGCTAGCTCAGTGGCATTAATTGGTTTTCTCGAGTCTTTAAAAGATTTAACTAAAGCGCCAAATTATGATTGGAGTTTGCAATTTTAGCTGAGCTATACTTAAGTCTCGGTGAATGCTTGTGTAGGAATAAATATAACTTGAATGGATTTTGGTTCGTATTGGAGGTAAGAGCCACAATCCCTTTCTATTATTTGATTCACTATCGAGTTAATTGTTAAACTGGTGATTCATTAACACAACAATGTTCATCAATGTTATTTTCAGTATTGGTGGTATACTTACTTCAGGGTTTGCGAACCTGATCTTCACGAAAACCGATTAATTTTTCCAGTCGTGTACAAGTACAAAGCTGATAATTGGGTTGGTCAAATAAATGAAAAATGTCTTTGTTGTTCAGAGGATGCAGCAACTGTGCAGAACTAGTATCAACATTAACTCAATGTCGTATTCTTCTATTGACGAGTACAATGAACCAATAACACATGCTAGAGTTAAGCCTCAAGCGAGTTGTGTTTTACAGTCCTATTACGGGTCATGGTATTTGGTACTACAAAGAAAGACATATGTTTCAGCTACAAGGCAGAAAAGTAAAAGCAATCAACTTGTTTCCAACTTCAAAAATTTCACATGATGATTGGATAACAGTGATAAATAATGGACAATCTTGGGAACAAGCTGAAGATTTGATCCAAACCCCAGATGATGACTTTGATTACTATAGTTGGTACCAAAATATTGTTGTTTATCCAAAAAACTTGGGTAGTGTTGATTTTTCAGCAATTGGCAATTTGCTACTCACGGACCTTCCATCCCAACCTCCATCACCGACGAGAGAAGCATATATGTATCCCAGCAGTCAAATGGGTTCGTCAAATATGCCCTCAAATATCTTGGAAAGTCCAGACTATATCACTTGTTGGAGATATTGTTACTGTTCCACTTTGTACTGAAGGTCTCCAGCAAAGGTATCCATATTACGGTGTGGTGGCATCACCAAAAGATTATCAGAACCAGTCGAACACTTTAACGCATCTTCTCGATGGATTCCAGAATTTTCACTTAAGAGAGATGTATATGCAGAGGGAGAATTTAACTTTGGGTCATTTACAGATATGTCCCATTTTCTAAAGTTGTTTACAAAATAATTCCGTTTTTTTGATAACTTACAAAGTAGTCCCGTTACAAAGATTCCATCAAGTTACAAGTTAACTGGTGTTAACTGACATGTGGCAGATTTAGGGTGACCTAAGATGCCCAATATACCCTTCAGTTAAACTTGTTTCCTCGTTTCTTCAGGAGATCTCATCGAAAAACTTTGTCTTGTTCACCTGTTAGAAACCAGACAGAAGAACCATAAAATCGCATAAACAGAGCAAGGCAAGCAAATAACACTAATACTACCATTTATTGATAACATTGAATCAAAGATCCAATACTCAAAACATCCAAGAACAATATCTCTGGGAGGTAGCTAATATCCAAACAAAGTAAAAGCTAAACTAAAACATAACCAAATAAACATAGCAAATGCATGAAGTTTCATAGGTCTCACTTGAAAGCAAACAAAAGACATCCTAACCAAAACTAGTTTCAAGTAAATCTTCAGTGAACACTACTGCTGAGTCGTAGCTTTTCTTGGCTTCTTCGTTGCAGGCATAGAACCACCAGCACTTCCAGCTTGTGATGATGATTGGGATTGAAATGCCAGTCCTCCTTCTTCAGATGTAGACCTATTTCTCTTTGTATTAGAGCCAATTGCACCACCAGGACAAGTTGTCTTGTTGTGACCAGGCAGCTTGCATTTGCTGCAGCACCTGACTTTCTTCTCGGATAGGGTCTCATTATAGGCCTTCCTTCTGTTCTTCCTAGGCCGGCCTGGTTTCCTAATGAGCAACGGAGGAACAATAGTTGTTCTTGGCTGTATAAGAGAAGAACAAAGGAAGTTAATATTGCATAAAGAGATCAACAACCTAGTAAGTAATAGGTGTACAATAATCTTCCCAAGTAATAGACATAGCAAAAAAAAACAAAGAATGAATGAAAATACTAAAAATGATTACTTAGCCGCCGCAAAAATTAAACATCCTAAATATCTACACTATATATGTTACTGCAGGGTCTGGAATCCGGCTTCCAAACACTAAAATCCATTAAGTAGCTAGGTACAGGGTTCATACAAGAATTGAGAAGAATTGAGTTCAGATATTTCACTGAGTACTTTGAATTCATGTATCACAATTGTACTTTTAAGTAGATACACACAAATATTTAAGGTAAACCTAATAATGTAATGTAAAAGGTTGTCTAAGTTCATAGTGCACACATAAATCAGATCCAATTAAGGACAAGTAAACATGAATAGTTGAGAGTTAGGAAAAAACCTCATCCCAGTCCTCAGGCCCTTCCAATGGCACCATATCAGGGGCATAGGTGGTCTTGTAGTTATCCACTGAGTAGTATCTGGCACAATACCTATAAAAATGCACACAATAAAAACAAACAAGTTTAACATTTCACATATTGGTAATAAATAAAGAATCATAGATAAAACTACATGTGTTCTGCACACTTACTCAACCCAATTGGGACTGATTTGCTGCAGAGCACAGACTGCGTGTTGACAGGGGAAACCCCTCAGCTGGCATTGCATGCAGCTGCAAGTATGTTTCTCAAGGTCAACGGTGAATATAGTATTATATATGCTTGTGACTTCATAAAGCTTGCCAGCAACCGCTCCTTCTACCTTATATTCCCCTGTTTTCTTAAACATCTTCTTCAATAATTTTTTGGCAGTAGGAACCAAATCCCCAGAATCCCATCCAACACAAGCATTTCTTCTCTTGTAAAACAGCCCCATCACCAGTTGTCCATACATCAAAACTAGCTTGCAGACAGGTTTCTCCCTAATGTTGGTTATCATGTTATTGAAACTTTCAGAAAAAGTTGTTACTCAAGTGTTCACAAGCGCTCTTGTGGTCAAAAAAGGCCCTGCACCAGCTTTTAGGATCCTCGCCCATCAAATACTGACAAGCACTAACATTCTCTGACATCATACTATCCATGTGTGCCTACAGTTGAACATATTTAGTGTTACAAGAATTTTACTTTCTACGAATAAAAAATGTCACTCATTTCATTTACGGACTAAAACAAACCTGAAAGTGTTTAGGCTTATAAGCTCTAGCAGCATTCCAGAATAGTGTGTGTAGTTTAGATCCCTTGTAGTGCATTTTGAAGTTTGCATACATGTGCCTGCCATGAATATAGAACATACTTTATGTATTTTGTAACAATAAAATGATCAGGTTGGAGGTTAGTTTGTAACCTGAAGCAGAACCTATGTGGTGAAGTAGGGAACAACTTTTGGACAGCGTCTCTCAAACCCTTCTGTCTATCAGATATGAAGTTGATTGGCTCAACGGGATGATCGGCCAATCTATGCTTGAGATTATTCAAGAACAAGAACCAGTTCTCCGCACACTCGTTTCTACAAACCATGATACCCAAAGGAACCAATCCATTCTGCCCATCAAGAGCAGTGGCAGATAGTAGACACCACCATACTTTCCCTTCAGGTGACAACCATCCAGCCCAACCACATTTCTACAACCATTTATAAAACCCCTCATTGGGGCATCAAAAGATATGGTCACAGATTCAAAGCGATTGTCTCTGCACGAAGAAACAAGGAAAGTTTTAAAACTAGAACTCAAACTAATCAATTTTACGAACAATTAAAGAAATAATATTACCTTCCGTAAGTGAAAGTAGCAATTGATCCGGGATTAGTCCTTTTGATCATTTCACACAGACTTGGTATGAGTCTAAAACTCTCATCAAAGCTTCCGTTTATCCTCTCCAACACATTGTTTCTAGCCTTCCATGCAACGTGATACGGGATCAAGGTGTTGTGGCTTGTCCAAAACTCGGCAGCAATCTCAGAAGGTTTAGGTACATTCTTTCCATGTGACTCCCTTAGCTTGTTGATCACATGTTGAGCTACAAATTCTGGATTTGCACATGAATTCCTCCCATAAGGATCCCCAATACAAGTGTGGTGCAAGTGGAAATCTCTTATGCTCCAAGTCGCCTCACCAGGGATCCTCCTTGCAGATATATACCACGGACATAGAATGGGCTCTCCAAAGCCTTTACACACAGCCTTGATTCTAATTATCACTCTTACTAAACCTGCATTCTGTCCTAGTAGATACACAGTATTTTCTGAGATGTTTCTTAAAAGCGGTCTTGTCTGGAAATTCCATCCCCTCATCAATTCTGTCATCAACTACAACTTGTATTTCATTTTCTGGTTCAGGGAATAACTCATTATCCACTGAATCAGCAGCAACAAGGAAATCTTCAAAATCACTGTCATCAAACCAATGTTGCCCATTATCAACCACTCTAACTTCATGATTAGGTAATGGCCTACCAACCATTTCAGGACCATAATCATCTTCCGATCCATTAGCAATTTCCTTCCCTTTACCCTTTTCAATCTCAAAATCAATCAGTGGTTCCTTAACTTCTTTGACAACTGCAAGTCATGACAATCAACAAGGAAAAAGTAATTAACACATCGGGTATTATATCATTATAAAAACCAATTTTAAAAGAGAAACCAACACTACCTTCAACTTCATCATCCGTCTCCAACAACTGGTCATAATGATCATCTACATGTTCAGAGGCATATACAAATACACATTAATATCAAATTGTAAACATAACATAATCGATGATTTCTAAAATTTCAAAATATGAACATTACCTTCATCGTCTTCCTCACTATCCTTACCAGCACTGCTTTTCATACTAAAATTGTGTAAAAACTCCTTCCAATCTGCATCATCTTCACCCTCACTGTATATGAGTGGTTGGCTCCATGGTTGGTCTTCCGGGTGACAATCATCTGCATTAAGATTCTGAAGGTGCAACACTGATTCCTTAGTCGCATTGACAGCTTCTTCAACAACATCTACTTTATCCGCGGCTGATTTCCAGAATTCAGTACCTAGTGAATCATCATCTAGATTCACAATGCCCTGACTACTAGCCTGTGTCGGCTCCTCAACATGGTTCTCAAAATCCAGAACCATCTTTGCTAAATTAACACCAACTGTCTTTTTAGCTTTTTCAATCAGCCTCGGGCTTTTCCTGTGAGATAAAGTTACCCTTGGCCCTTTCTGAGGTGTTGAATCCCTGTTACATAACAAAAGAGCATTATCACTAAAAGATATTCATCATGCTAAAAAAAAATTATCACCAACATACATCATATTATCACACTAGCAGACAAACAATCAAACTGTAAGCAATAGACCAATAACAGGGCCAGTGAAAAGAATATACTGTATCATGGAAGTAATCTCTCTTTTGATTATGCTTAGACAAAAGACTGATTAAAAATGTAGGAAGATGAAACAGAGGGAGACATTAAGCATAGGCACATACACCAATAGGAAAGAAACTAAACTGTGGTAAGAGGAAAACTAAATAGCAGCTCACAGTGTGCTAGATTTTAACTGCCTAGCCATCTAACAAATTAAACAAAAATATATGCACCAAAGCAATTATTAGCTAAGAAAGATACTTTTTATCTGAAGCATTAAACAGTAACACAGCAAAGTGATCAAGATGAAAGTACGAAACAAAATAAAACTACAAGCCAACACACCACAAATCTTTGTTCAAATGTGAACATGCCGGTCATTGATATGAAGTGCTACACACATTACCAGCAAACTCGGATACAGGTGCAAACTCGCATTACCACTATCAGATATTCATCATATGCTAAAAAAACGAATTTTAGAACAGAATATGATCACTTTGACAACAGGTTCTAAGAATTAGGTAAAGCATGGTTTAACACGACAAAATATCATTAAAAATCATGCAAAATGGTAATAGAATCATGAGGGGTAGGCATATCTCTCTAAAAATTAACGTCAATACATTGAAATTAATCAGTTTACTAACTAAATAAAAGCATATCATCTTGACTAACAGAACATGACAGAAGAGACATCTAACCTGTTATTTGCTTGGGCCTGTTTCCAACTATTTGTAACTATATGTCCAGAATCAGGTTCCATGTGACTGCAAGAGAATTTTCATAATAAGTTATTAAGTTATAACAGATATGTACAATAAAATTCATAAACAAAAATGCTAAAATAACTAAACAAAACAGATACACAAGTGCCTGAACGCAAAACTTCAGCAGAAAATGCGTATAGCATATATGATCAGTCAACTTTCTCAATCTCGTAAGTATCAGTCAATACTAGTTTAAGAGACCCTGGCTAGACCACTGCAAATTTTTTGGTGAAAGTGCTTGTAAAACACTTGAATAAAAACCAATCTCGTAATTCTTAAACATGATGCAACATACCAATACCAAAATAAACATCTATATATTATCAAAAACCAAGTATAATGCTCTAAGTAATGAGATGTAATCTCAGAAACACCCATAAATCTAGAGACAAAAGGATAACAAAAAGAAGATTCAATTTCAGGAACTCATTAATGAGATGTAATCTCAGAAACCCCTTCTACTACAACCACACAAATATAAGAATATAACTTTCTAATCAAAATCATCTTTAAACCTTCATAAAATTAGATGGATTCTTTAAAGACTATTTTCGATCGAACTAGTAAAACCACAGTTCACATACAACAAGCAGGCTAATAAAACAGATGTTCTCAAACCTGAAAAAATCATTTTTGCTAACCTAATGACAATTTCAAACTGATAACATACCCACAAAGTACCATTAATAGACCATTTCAGTAGCAAAACACATATCGTGTTCAACAACAGAATATATACCATTTCAGGAACAACTCATAACCAACTATACAGACCTAATTGGAAAAATTCATAAATTGGGAAACCCTAATTTTCAAATCGATTTGAAAATCCTTAAATTGAAACCCTATACTAAACAAAAAACCCAAATTTCATAACAACAAAGAAGAGAAACAAAGTTAAGTTCGTGAAAATATACCTTCTTGGAGTTGCGGCAGTGTTCTTGTTCATTAATCCTTCATCAACCATTATCTTCTTCCCCATTTCTTCTAAAAGACAGAAATTACACGCTAGAAATTACTTAGGTTTTCACTAGAAAATACCCTCTATCAACTGGTTTACGCATAGAAAACAAACTTAGATCTTGGTTCTTTATATACTGATAGAGTAACAAAAATCTGAGAGAAACCCTAACCAATTTGTGGCACGAAATTTCTTGATAAGGATACATCTGTTGAATTAGTTTGGGATATATCCTAAATTCATGCTTATAATCTTCTCAAATCAGATTGTTCTCTCTGCTCTCCCACCATCTTCTCTAACAACAAAATCTTTCTTCTGATCTTCACATACTCGATAGAGTTGAAACAAAGAAGGAAGGTTGTATGCATCTTTTTTCATTTACTAGATATTTACACCTGCACAACACCTGTACCTTCAACTGACAGCTCAGCTAGTCCCCACTTCTCAACCACCTTTGACCGGTAACTTTAAACGACAGGGAAGTTTTATAATTTTGAAAAAAACGGGTCACGAATGTATATCGGCCCACAAATTTGGGATAGAAATGACTATTTCCCTTTAACTTTTGAAATGCCTGAGACTTTGGTAGGAACAAGTTGTCAAATGAGTTTAGGTCATGATGGCATTTTCCATGGTAGTAGCAGTCTAAGAAGTCGTCGAAGTCGTCATTCTACTCCAAATTTAATGGAAGAGACACGGGTAGCAGCAGCAGGAGGAGATGTGAAAATGATATATATTCGTTTCCAGACTCCTACTTGTTAGAGCATTGCTCGGTCGAACTCGCATGCGTTACTATCTCAAACATGTTTGTCAATGTTAGTGATCAAAACTATAAGTCTTGATTTCTAGTCTACTATAGCTAAGTCTTGGACTAGGATAAAAAGTGTAGTTGAGATCAAGAACTCCATGGCGATCATCATACAAGACGAAGGACTACTCAAGGAACTGGTGGATATTCATCGACTAAAAGGTATGTGGAGACTTGAACTTATCTATCACTCAAAAGTCTATCTACTCTATCTCCTATTTTAAGACAAAAGTCGTTTTATTATATAGACTTTGATTATACACATTTGCTATTTCGAGCCGAGTTTAACTCGCCTATCTATTTCTCGAAATATGTGTTGGTAAGATTTTGCTTTGGCCAAGTTCATCTTTACCTAGTGACGAAAGTCATGACACGTTTCAATCACCTTGAGAATTGCTTACTTTGACGAAATGTCCTCTAAGAATGTGTCAATGGTTGAAATGAGAGTTTAGATTAAATAACCAATGATGGATATAAGCATTGTGTGGCAACACATATATGTATAAGTCCTTCTTTCCTTGAATCGAAGTTTGCGAACTTTGTTGATCAAGAGAACCGGAACAAGAGCCGTGAACTCAATCCGCGAACTCAGTCCGCGAAGTTCTCGACCCGAGAAAATCTGCTGGAGTTTGAGAACTCCTTCCGGGAACTTAAGTCCGCGAACTAAGTCTGCGAAATTAAGCTGGTTATATCTAAAGACGATTGTTTGTGAACTTATTTATATTAACTAAGGAATGATAAATGCAAACCGTGGCTACATAGTTCATGAACCGATTCGAATGAATCAAATCGTTTTTGCTTCGATTGTGTCTTGTGTAGTTACATAAGATTTCCTTGCAATTGAACAACTCTCTAACTAGTTCATTTGAGTCATTTGAACTAGTTATGGTGAAGAAGAACATGGTTGATATGAAAGTGCTCATATGGCTAACCATTGGTTTACTATTGTTGAACTAACAAATGTTCATGTTTGGGTACGGTTACATAAACCCAAAATAGTACATTTCATTTGTGTGTAACAAGCTAAGTTTTCGATCTAACAGTTGAAAGATATTAGCTTGAATCTAATCAGGTTTTCATCTAATAGTGAATATTGAATGCTTTGTTACCAAGCTAACATTGATTGCAAACCATGATTTGAAAGACTATATAAGGGAGAACTCTAGCAACTGGGAAACCTAATCCCCACACTTCCTGTGTGATACTATTTGTATTAGCTAGAGTCGATTCTCCTTTAACCTTAGGTTTCTTCTTGTAAACCAGGTTAACGACTTAAAGACTTCATTGGGATTGTGAAGCCAGACCGATACTACTTTCTCGTAGTTGCGTGATCTGATCTTGTTGATTCTATCATTTTGAGTACAATCGTAACGATTGGCTTGAGATTTATATCTCCGATAGGCAAGATAGAAAAGTAGTCACAAACATTTCGTCTCATCGTTTGTGATTCCACAATATCTTCTTTCGCCGCGTCGATTAAGATTATTGTGAGGTGATTGATAATACTAGGCTGTTCTTCGGGAATATAAATCTGGGTTATCAATTGGTTCATGTTCACCTTGACTTATCAAAAGACGGAACAAAACTCGTACGTATTTCTGTGGGAGACAGATTTATCTATTCTGTAGACTTTTCTGTGTGATACAGATTTGTTTATTAAAGTCTTCGACTTTGGGTCGTAGCAACTCTTAGTTGTGGGTGAGATCAGCTAAGGGAATCAAGTGTGTAGTATCATGCTGGGATCAAAGACGTAAGGAGCGCAATTGTACCTTGAATCAGTGTGAGATTGATTGGGATTCAACTACAATCCAGACCAAAGTTAGTTTGTAGTAGGCTAGTGTATGTGCGGCTTAATACAGTGTGGTGTTCATTCTGGACTAGGTCCCGGGGTTTTTCTGCATTTGCGGTTTCCTCGTTAACAAAATTTCTGGTGTCTGTGTTATTTCTATTCCGCATTATATTTTGTTATATAATTGAAATATCACAGGTTGTGCGTTGTATCGATCAATTTTGAAATCCAACCTTGGTTGTTAATTGTGTTAGAGCATTGCTCGATCGAACTCGCATGCGTTGCTATATCAAGCATGTTTGTCAATGTTAGTGATCAAAACTATAATTCTTGATTTCTAGTCTATTATAGCTAAGTCTCGGACTAGGATATAAAGTGTAGTTGAGATCAAGGACTTCATGGCGATTCATCATACAAGTAGAAGAATTACTCATGGAACCAATGGAACTTCTCTCAAAAAGGTATGTGAATACTTGAACTTATCTGTCACTCAAAAGTCTATCTACTCTATCTCTTACTTCTTGGGACAAAAAGTCGTATGCTACATGTATAGACTTAGATTATACACATTTGGTATTTCGAGTCGAGTATACCTCTCCTATCTATATCTCGAAATATGTGTTGGTAAGCTTTTCGCTTCGACCAAGTTTATCTTTACCTAGTGAAGAAAGTCATCATATGTTTCAATCATCTTGAAAATTGCTTTGACAAGAAATGGTGTAACAACTGTATAACATCCTCTAAGAATGTTTCAATGATTGAAATGAGAGTTTAGATTACATAACCAATGATGGACATAAGCATTGTTGTGGAAACACATTTATGTATAAGTCCTATTCCTTGAACCAAAGTTTGCGAACTTTGTTGATCAAGAGAAACCGGAAGAATGACTTGCTTCCAAGTCTGCGAACTGCCGAACTTCTCATCCCGAGAAATTATGCTGGAGTTGACAAACTAGTTGCATGAGTACCAGTCCGCGAACCCAGTTTGCGAACCGGCGGAAGGTCTCTTGCCGAGATTTTCTGCTGGAGTTTGTAAACTCTGCTGGTTGCTTAAGTCCGCGAACCTAGTGTGCGAACTTAAGAAGGTTATATATCTGAAGATGATTTCTGAACTTAAACTTTAAAAAGACTAAGGAATGCAGTTTTCAAACCGTGACTATAAAAGTTCATGAACCGATTCAAGTGAATCAAATCATCTTTGCTTCAATTGTGTTTTGTGTAGTTATATAAGATTTCCTTGCAATTGAACAACTCTCTAACTAGTTCATTTGAGTCATTTGAACTAGTTATGGTGAAAAAGAACATGGTTGATATGAAATGCTCATATGGCTAACCTTTTGGTTAACTATTGTTGAACCAATAATGTACACGTTTGGGTACGGTTAACAAACCTAGAAGCGTGCAGTTCATTTGTGTATAACAAGCTAAGTTTTCGATCTAACAGTTGAGAAATATTAGCTTGAATCTAAATCAGGTTTTCATCTAACGGTGAATATTGATTGCTTTGTTACCAAGGCAAAACCCTGATTTGAAAGACTATATAAAGGAGACATCTAGTATTGTGCAAAACTAATCCTCACACCTTACGTGTGATACTAGTTTGCGTACTAGAGTCGGTTATCCTTTAACCTTTGGTTTTCTTCTTCTAAAACTAGGTTAACGACTTAAAGACTTCATTGGGATTGTGAAGCCAGACCGATAATACTTTTATCGTAGTTGTGTGATCTGATCTTGCATCTTCTATCGTACGAGTACAATCAGATTGATTGGCTTGAGATTTGATATCTCCGATAGGCAAGATATAAAAAGTAATCACAAACATCTTCGTCTCATTGTTTGTGATTCCACAACATCTTGTTTCGCTACCATACGATTAAGATTGTTGTGAGATGATTGATTAATCTAGGCTGTTCTTCGGGAATATAAGACCGGATTATCAATTGGTTCCTGTTCACCTTGATTATTATCAAAAGACGGAACAAAAACTTTAGGGTTTTTGACGAGGTGTCGAACTCGCAAAAATAAATTTCTTACTTCTCTTACACTAACTAGTAGTATAGGACAAGCAGGTTCGTTCCTAAGAGAGAGTTGAGTCTAAAGTTGTCAATTCAATTTCTGAATATTAATGCAAATCTGAGTATGAGAATGATGAAGGACTCTTTCTAAGCCATGAAACATGAATCTAATCAATATAGCTATGTTTCTGCAAAGTACCCATTATTAATAACCCTAGAATATTTAGTACGCTCAAATACTCCGCAATCTCTTAATTCACCGGACACGGAAGCGCTCGACTACCGGATTCTACTTGCCAAGTTTCCTAGAAGTACGCTCTCTAGGTGTGACTTAAACAAATGCATTAAGTTCCGTGAGATAGGCTATTCCTAGTGACAAATACATAAGTTCGACTCATCTACTAGTGTCAATCTCTACACATGGATATTTAACAAAATCCCATCGTCAATACCCATATATTGCTACTTGTATTCAGAATTTCTAGACAATTACGGGTCGAAGAATTCTCAAATTAGCATTAGAATCATCAATCAACCATTCAATTCGCGACTTAAACGATTGGAAAATAATTCATAAACACTTTTGGCACGGTAGAGAATAAGCAATAACGATAGAATTGCAAGAAAACAAAGCAGTTTAAATATCAATTGGAGTTCATGTTCCGGACGTCGAAATCGTTCCCAATCAAGATGCTTAGCTACTGGAGTTCATGGTATACACAGCAAAATATATGAAACTAAGCAAACCAAAGTAACAACAGCAAGGGGACTGGTGGAGGTATGTGAACGGGTGGTAGTATGGCAGTGAACCACGGAAGCTCGCTGCTGGTGGTATTGGAACTATGGCCTGGATGGGGAATGGTGGTTGTGGAGTGGAAAACTTGCTGCTGAGTTAGTTGCCTGGGAGTCTGCTGCGGCGTGAAGGAACTGGCGATGGATTGTGGCGGTGATGGTGATGATACGGTGGACTGCAGCTGCTGTTGTTGGTGTTTATGCTGGCGGAGATGCAAGTGGGTGAATACAGATGGGTTTTGGAGATGGTGGATGGTGATGGATGGAGGTGGTATATGATGGAGATGGATGCAGGTGGTGAAGTGATGTTGTATATGAATGGACTGATGGTGATAAAGGTTATGCAGGTGGTATATGATATGCAGATGATGATGGAGATGGTGGATTAGGGTTTGGAGAGGAGCTCTCTGCTCCTCTCTCTGTTGGTTGTGAACTGCGGCAAGGGGGTATGCGATGATGTTTTGATGTAGGCTTAGGTCTTCTTATAGCTTTCTGTTCCTTGTGCGTGTAAACCTAATACGAGCCCATCCTTCCTAAATTATCTCGACTTCTATAAACAGATCTCAATCCCCTCCATCCATCACTGAAACTAATGGCTGTAACTCACTTCTTCAGCTGGTTTCTCGGCTCAAAACTCTTATACAAAAACAGAAACAATTGGTACCTGATGTCCTTGTTTATCTCGATTCCTCTATGAACTCCTAGCCACCGCCAACAACTCTTGTACGCAACCCACAAACTCATGGCAAACCAGCTGCGTAGCCCCTTCCTTTACTGAACCATTGCAACTGAACTTGAACTTGTGAAAAGCTACTGGTTCAGGCCTTTTCTCGAACAGGTGTTGTGCCATTTGCTGGTTCCCCAGAGAAACACTTCGTCCTGATTTGAACGATCCTTTCTATATCCTTACCTGTAACAATTGCCATTTCGACAACAACCCATTCATTCAAAACTCAACAGAACTCTAAAGCGCACATTAATTTTCATCGCACATCAGTGGCAGGAAGAACTCTTCAAGTATACGGCAATAATACTCTCACGAATTCATCCATTAACTCCTTTCTATTAGCTGCCATTTACAAATCCAGGTAGAACCCAAAGCTCTTGAACCTCTATAGAATCTGTATGCTCGAATCTTGTTCCATTAATCTCCCAAAACCTTTGACAGCTAATCAATTTCAATGGCTGCAAAGCTTTGTTTCTTCCCTGTATAAATCTCGACAGAACTCTCACTAATCTCCGTGTTTGTCTCAAAAACTTTAGCCCATGGTAGTCATGCACGAGTTACGGCACTGGCGGCAGGTCTTGATGCAGCACAAGGAGAAACGGCAGAAGAACTTAGGTTGTGACTTGAGAACAACTCTCGACCAAGTTCTCTGGTACAAGCTTATAAGAAGGGAGGTGCCCCCTTAGCAGAACTAGGTTGTTCTTTAGTAAACTGCAGTTGTATTTCACTGGCTGCCTTGAGACAATGGTGTTGGTGCTCCATTAATCTCTATTTCCAGCGCATTGTAGACTCCTTTGCTATGCTTCAGGTCCAATGATGAATTAAGCTCTGATTTCCATTGTTTTTCGTCACATAATTCCAAAATATCTACAAAATGCAAACAAAGCATAATATACGAAAATACAAGGGAAATAGCTAAGAAAAACATAAGAAATTGACATTCAAAAGATGTATTTTAGGCACTTATCAAATTCCCCCACACTTTATCTTTGCTAGTCCTCGAGCAAATAAAATAAAACTAAAATACAACAACTCCGTCTCGTCGAGATTACGGTTACTTTTAGCATAAATAACAAGCCTTTGAACCCCTAGGTGTCCCTAGTGGACGAGTTATAGTCTCGTGAAGGTTTACAAGAGGTGTACCTACAAAACCTTTTGAAAAATCGGGGGTCTAACAACACCACCCAATATTTCGCTTAGCAATCTGTATGGACTAACTCCGAAATACTTTGCTAGAGAATCAACTAGACAGTCAGACTCAATCTAGATAAAAGTATCTCAAGGAGTTAATATCTCTCTCTTGATTTGATCTTTACTCAAGCTAAAAACAATAGTGAGTATTTATCAAATACAAGGAATACTTGGACGGTACCAAAGACCAATGTCCAAGGATCAATCAACAACCAAAGGTTGGATTTCCAATTGATGATCACGAACGCACAACCTGTATTATTTCAATTATATAAAATATAATGCGGAAAAGAAATAACACAGACACCAGAAGTTTTGTTAACAAGGAAACCGCAAATGCAGAAAAACCCCAGGACCTAGTCCAAATTGAATACACACTGTATTAAGCCGCTACAGATACTAGCCTACTGCAAACTAACTTCGGACTGGACTATAGTTGAACCCCAATCAATCTCCCACCGATCCAAGGTACAGTTGTACTCCAACGCCTCTGATCCCAGCAAGATACTGCGCACTTGATTCCCTTAGCTGATCACACCCACAACCAAGAGTTGCTGCAACCCAAAATCACAGACTTGATAATAAACAGATCTGTCTCTGATGATTTTTCAAATTGTGATTGTAATAGTGGTAAAAACTGGGTTCTTTTCAGACTTGTGAAGGAAATAATTTTTAGACTTAATAAAAAATTAAAGATAAAACAAATTAAATTCAAAGGTGATGTAAATATTATGGAAAGACCAGGGGTTAGGATTTCACCATTCACCAAAATTCATGTGATTCAATAATAATTATTATCATGCAATTCTAGACGTTATAATTCAAATCAAAAACAATTGTGATTCTAATCATTGCCTAAATCAGATTTTCAAAACATCCATTGTTAATCGGAAGCATGAAATATCAAAAGCAATAAACCAAGTATATTTCATCAAGAGAAAACACAATTAATTAATAAAAATCATTTATTCAATTTTCATTCGGTGCAATTAATCATAAAAGGATTGCATAAATAAATTTAAATGAATTTTACCACATAACTTTTGGAAGAATGGCTTCCTCCATCACCCCTGGGATTGAGTTTAGCTCCTCATCCCAAAAACACACTCACAAGATGTATTCATGGCTAAAATAGGTGTTATTATTGATGTATATAAGATGAAACAGGAATTAGCAACGCTGTAGAAGTGTTACAGCGTCACTGTTACAAAGGGGTAAGTGTTTTTGAGACTGCTGTAAACGATAAGCCTTTACTGCTGTATAAGAACGATACTTGTTCTGCTTTTAAGACTGTCGAAGAACGACGGACTCTGCAAGTCTGTTCTTCGTCTTCTTCTTCCTCCTCGAGCAGCAGCAGCAGCAGCAACAATACCTCCTGTAACTTCTTCTCTCGTCTCTCGTGAACTCCCAACTCTCTCCTAAGGGTTTCTAAAACTTTCCAACCCTCTTTATGACTTGAACCAACTCTTATATAGTCCTCTAATCCCGAAAAATCTCTACTGAATCCGCGACTTTTCTTTTTTTTTTTCTTCTCTGCGTTGTTGAGAGAATATCTCTCTTGTGATCTCCCTGTACGCATTTGTTAGCTATAAACTTGCCACCAAACTCTTATCAAGACTTGAACAGGACCAAGTACAACAATCACTAGCGTGAAACTCTCCCAAATATTCCTCACAAAATCTTCAAACTCAACAGAAGCGTACGTGTCCTGTTTGGACTTTGATCACTTCTCCCAGCCATTCCAGCCCAATTGGTTGGGTCCAATCGATTGTAACAGACCTGTTGAGTCTTGTAGAGTCTATACGTACCAAATACAGCCATTGAATCTCCTAAAATCACGTAGAAATTCGATCTCCAAATCTTCTCCTCGCTGCATGCATTTTCCCGCCAAAACTTGTATTTGAATTATGAAGATGACCTCCCCTTATCCAGTTCCGGTCTCCCTTTAGCAGATGCCTGGAAATGGGTCACCCCTTAGTAATGAGGTTACCCCTTATCCAAAGTGAGAGTCCGTATAGTAGTTTTCTCCCACGGACGCAAAAACCATTTTTTTAGCCAATTTCGCCGCAAAAGCTTATTTCTCCAAGAATACCTACAGGGACATAAAAATCCATAATAAATATAAAATCGAGCACTAATAATATATACAATTGAGATTATATAAGACACAAAAATGTGCCTATCAAATACCCCCAAACTTATTATTTGCTAGTCCTCGAGCAAACCAAATAGAAAATAAAATCCTAACTCACTGTCGCAGGCATCGTCGATTGCATTTAGCGTATGCAATAAGCCTTTAAACCCCTAGGTGGCCCTAGTGGCCGAGTTAAAGTCTCGGGTGGGCTTACCAGAGATATACCCAAAAAATCTTTACTCCTAATTGGTCACAAGTATCCAAAGAGCTATGAGGACATACATATTCTCAACCTATCTCCAAGTAACTAGAATGCCAGAGAAATTAAAGGTGTCAGCTCTAAAGCTAACTGAAGAAAAGGGGAGACACATCCACACGACTGATAGATAAAGAGATATCCGCTATACAGCTAGATAAACATTGTAAGATGTGTCCGCTGCTTTACAGCTGGATAAGATTAGGAGAGAGATAAAAATGAGAGGGACATCTGCTATACAGCTGGACTAATTACGTGTGATGAGTTAAACCAGTGCTAGAAAGATCTTGTGCCAGATTGAAAGCAGACTAACAAAGCAACCAAAATGCATCTTTCTTCGACTCTCTCATAGTGCCCAGTAGAAACAACGCCTTCTTCGGTCTTCAACTGTTGATGATAAACTCTCGAACCTCATAGAACCTTGACAATTAACTCTTCTCTTCGATTTCTTGCTTGACTTATAAATTTCTTCTTCCCTATGACCTTATTGAACAAAAAGAACGTAATGATGTTTCATTATTATTTTATTTTTTTTCATTTTTTTTTCATTTTTTTTTTCATTTTTTTTTTCATTTTTTTTTTTGGCTAAAATAAAAAAAAATTACAAGACAAAAATTTACATGGCCATGAGAGAAGGACTTTCAAAACTTGGATCTTCGCAACTTGTGATGTCTTGGTATCATGGATTCTAACAACTTATATCATTTGCTCTTATAACTTCAACTTTGATTTTTTGAATTATTCTCTTCTATTGTTGCTTCTAAACCTAAAAGGTCTTCACTTTCTTCATAGATTTTGATGTCTCTCCGCTTGTTGATGATGATAAGTTTCTACTGAGAGAGAGTCGCAATCCAGTAACTGAGACTACATTGTGAGGTTGCTTTGTCTTTCTGGCATTTCCTGACCTACTTCCTTTCCATCATGTATGGTTAGGTCCATCACGGTTACCCTCTAAAAAGAACAAGTTCTCTCCTGAATTTCAAGGATCTCAATGTCTTTTTCTCTAATGTCTCAATAAGTTGTTATCTGTAGCATTCCAATTTCTATCTTTCGGTGAGAAACAATATGTAAACTTAGCTAACCGGATACCATGTGACGCTAGAAGTTTCAAAAGTGCAACTAAAAAGTTTCTCCCATACCCCCAAACTTAAATCTAACATTGTCCTCAATGTTCTAAAGATGAAAAAAAGCATGAACAAGGAGAAACTGTTACCATTTGAAGCAAAAGAGATAAGGAAAGATATTACCGTGTCGCATGAATATTGGGTTACCTCCCAAGAAGTGCTAAGTTTAAAGTCTTCAGCCAGACTAAGCAAGGATTAGTCAACTCGAACCGTATAACAGTAGCCGGAATAACTGTGGGTCTTTAAAACCAAAAAGAGCTGACAAAAGGAAACTGCAGTGAACCAAGAAAATGTACAAGACTAGCATGCCCTTACCTAGTTTCTGGATAACTATCGCTAATTGCGGTTCAGGTTCAGGTTCTATGAAGGGGTCTAAATAGACTATTTTCCTCGGATGCATTTCCTCATAGGTAGGATCCAAATTATTAGGTCCTAGAGTCTGGAAAAACTCAGATAAGAACCTGGAATCACAAAATAACCTAAATAATTTAGGATCCTCTAAGTCAATTAGGTATGACTTACATAGTTGACCACAGTCAGAGTAGTGGTCATTCTGAAGCAAATGTGTCGATTCTAATTTCCTAAAGTACTTAGGCTTAGTCTCAGAACGTAATAAGTGACACATTGGAAATCTATACGTTCCCACAATTGGAAGAAAACTATTTGGTGGGAAAACAAAGTCAATCTGGGTATCATAGCCTGGGCAAACCACATCAACCAGAGGATGGGTTTCTAACGACTGAACTTTTTTCAGGACATCATTAGGTTCGGGAAACCTAGTATGAAGATAATTTGTAAGATGGTTGAGGCATGGATATCAAGTCCTATGTGAGGGGACTTTCTGAGAGTTAAAGGTAAAGCACTAGGAAAGTGATAATCACCCCCAAACTTAGAGTTTTCAGTGTCTCTAGATAGACCTCTAATTATTTCTTGAATTTCCGTATCTTCAGAGTCCTTAAAATATTCAAGAGATTCTTCTAAGTTATTATCAGGTAGTGCATCTTTACTCATCTCTACGGGTCTATCTTCTTCTTCCAAGACTATTGTTTCTAAGTCGCTAGACTCTAAAACAACATTTTCAGAATAAACCCGTTCCTCTAAACCACTATCGGCTTCGTAATCAAAAGGAAATACTACATCGTCTAAAACGGTGGTATTCCTAATCAAATCCTCGTCCTCTTGAATAGGTGAATAATCATAAAAATTATTTGGATTTGAAGTAGAAAAATAATCACTATAAAGCTCAATTGGATTACTAGATTCCTGATCACTATGCCTACATATTTCAGATTCTTCATCACTACTATCCTCATCATCATAATAGTACGAAGATGATTGAACCTTATCTAAATAAGTAGTTTTACCAATTATAACCTCGTTATCTTGATTATGTGAAAAACTATCTTCATTCTCAAGGGTATTATTGGATACACTATATTGGCAATTCAAGTTATTTCGAGCAATACTTTCGTTCGTCTCTAACTCAAGTCTACGTGTCGACTCAGCTATCCTCTCAAGGGTCTCTTCCAAAGAAAGTTCCCTTAGTGTAGGATCTAAGTTTTGAGTTAATCTATTGAGGATATATTCTACAGATTCAGTTGTTGTTGCAGTTCTTTCGTCCATAACTACATTATTCACCTCATCTAATTTATACGTCGATTCAGCTAACTGACGTGATGACTCAGCTAAATTCCTGAGAGTCTCTCTAGAGAAGGAATAGGAACTGAAGGATCATAATAAGGACTACTTTTCAATAGTTTGATTGTATCCTCTAGAGACGAAGAACTAGTACTATAATATTCTTCTCGTATGACTGATGCACGTGTGGATAGTAATTGGGCTCACCATGGTATGAACCATAACCTTGAAAAGGTTGGCGTCCCCAGCCACTATTCTCACTATGGTCATAATACTGATGATGTCCATATTCAAATTCAGGTCGATATTCATTGTATTGGCTTCTATCATACCAGTTCGACATTCTTAATTGCAAGGGAATTCTACACAATCACAAACAAGGCTGACTCGACCAAATCAAACCTATAGAATCTAGCAAACAAAAAGCATGATGGCTCCACTTAGATTGTTTCTAGACTAGCTTCTATCTCTCGAAGGGGAATTCGTTACAGTTTAAGCAAACCCCTCTGGAATCAATCCGAATCAAAGTAAGTTGAATTGAGGCGAGGGAAGCTCAGTGGAGCTTTGATACCCAAGGCCTCACCGCTATCACAAGGCGGCGCAGTCACGCATTCAACTCACAGAAACCATTATGAACTTCGAGATTGCTTAAAAGGTAACCAATATCCTTCGAAATTTTTCCTAACAAGCTCGATACCCTATAGGTCTCTTTCTAATCAGATTTTAAAGCTTGGGTTCGCGTTAGGTTTCGTTTTCCTAAGGCGGGCAAGAAGGGAGCGTGATGAAATCCGAACCCTTATCTTGTATTGGCCAGGCCTTGCCCTTTACTAGAATTTAAAAACAGTCGGTTCGTCCTCAAACAATTATCACCTTAAGGAATACAGTAACTCGCTTACAGGAGATTCGCGAGTGTTTCGATTGGACTTACCTCCCGTACCAGACGGGGGATGAACCGTTGTAGTCGACTCGGGCCACGATCCTATGTCATGTACGAACCCGAGGGGCCGAGACGATATTGTAATCGTCGTCCTTCCCTGCAAACAGTTTGTATTTAAGGATCCCTTCCATAGGGTATAAAAATAAAAATAAAAATGTCCAAAGTTTAAAGTCCACAGTCCACAAAAATAAAGTGCAAAAGAAAAAGTAAATTACAAAATATTTCCTAATACAATTCAAAATAAAATAAAAATAAAAAATAAATAATAAAACTAAATCCTAAAACAAAAATTGTCTTCTTTTTCTTCTCTTTTAGCTTTAAGCTTTGTTCCAAGTCCTTAGTATCCAACTTCAAACCTGCAAATCAAAGACACACCCAAAAAACGTAAAGAGGAACAAATAAAAATAATAAAAAAATAAAAAATAAAAAATAAATCTAAAAAAAATGCTACCTAAACACAAATCCGCGTCGGCGCCCAAAAATTTGATGATTTTTCAAATGTGATTGTATGTGGTAAAAACTGGGTTCTTTTCAGACTTGTGAAGGAAATAATTTTTAGACTTAATAAAAAATTAAAGATAAAACAAATTAAATTCAAAGGTGATGTAAATATTATGGAAAGACCAGGGGTTAGGATTTCACCATTCACCAAAATTCATGTGATTCAATAATAATTATTATCATGCAATTCTAGACGTTATAATTCAAATCAAAAACAATTGTGATTCTAATCATTGCCTAAATCAGATTTTCAAAACATCCATTGTTAATCGCAAGCATGAAATATCAAAAGCAATAAACCAAGCATATTTCATCAAGAGAAAACACAATTAATTAATAAAAATCATTTATTCAATTTTCATTCGGTGCAATTAATCATAAAAGGATTGCATAAATAAATTTAAATGAATTTTACCACATAACTTTTGGAAGAATGGCTTCCTCCATCACCCCTGGGATTGGGTTTAGCTCCTCATCCCAAAAACACACTCACAAGATGTATTCATGGCTAAAATAGGTGTTTTTATTGATGTATATAAGATGAAACAGGAATTAGCAACGCTGTAGAAGTGTTACAGCGTCACTGTTACAAAGGGGTAAGTGTTTTTGAGACTGCTGTAAACGATAAGCCTTTACTGCTGTATAAGAACGATACTTGTTCTGCTTTTAAGACTGTCGAAGAACGACGGACTCTGCAAGTCTGTTCTTCGTCTTCTTCTTCCTCCTCGCAGCAGCAGCAGAAGCAGCAACAATACCTCCTGTAACTTCTTCTTCTCGTCTCTCGTGAACTCCCAACTCTCTCCTAAGGGTTTCTAAAACTTTCAACCCTCTTTATGACTTGAACCAACTCTTATATAGTCCTCTAATCCCGAAAAATCTCTACTGAATCCGCGACTTTTTTTTTTCTTCTCTGCGTTGTTGAGAGAATATCTCTCTTGTGATCTCCCTGTACGCGTTTGTTAGCTATAAACTTGCCACCAAACTCTTATCAAGACTTGAACAGGACCAAGTACAACAATCACTAGCGTGAAACTCTCCCAAATATTCCTCACAAAATCTTCAAACTCAACAGAAGCGTACGTGTCCTGTTTGGACTTTGATCACTTCTCCCAGCCATTCCAGCCCAATTGGTTGGGTCCAATCGATTGTAACAGACCTGTTGAGTCTTGTAGAGTCCATACGTACCAAATACATCCATTGAATCTCCTAAAATCACGTAGAAATTCGATCTCCAAATCTGCTCCTCGCTGCATGCATTTTCCCGCCAAAACTTGTATTTGAATTATGAAGATGACCTCCCCTTATCCAGTTCCGGTCTCCCTTTAGCAGATGCCTGGAAATGGGTCACCCCTTAGTAAGTAGGTTACCCCTTATCCAAAGTGAGAGTCTGTATAGTAGTTTTCTCCCACGGACGCAAAAACCATTTTTTTAGCCAATTTCGCCGCAAAAGCTTATTTCTCCAAGAATACCTACAGGGACATAAAAAGCCATAATAAATATAAAATCGAGCACTAATAATATATACAATTGAGATTATATAAGACACAAAAATGTGCCTATCAAATACCCCCAAACTTATTATTTGCTAGTCCTCGAGCAAACCAAATAGAAAATAAAATCCTAACTCACTGTCGCAGGCATCGTCGATTGCATTTAGCGTATGAAATAAGCCTTTAAACCCCTAGGTGGCCCTAGTGGCCGAGTTAAATTCTCGGGAGGGCTTACCAGAGATATACCCACAAAATCTTTACTCCTAATTGGTCACAAGTATCCAAAGAGCTATGAGGACATACATATTCTCAACCTATCTCCAAGTAACTAGAATGCCAGAGAAATTAAAGGTGTCAGCTCTAAAGCTAACTGAAGAAAAGGGGAGACACATCCACACGACTGATAGATAAAGAGATATCCGCTATACAGCTAGATAAACATTGTAAGATGTGTCCGCTGCTTTACAGCTGGATAAGATTAGGAGAGAGATAAAAATGAGAGGGACATCTGCTATACAGCTGGACTAATTACGTGTGATGAGTTAAACCAGTGCTAGAAAGATCTTGTGCCAGATTGAAAGCAGACTAACAAAGCAACCAAAATGCATCTTTCTTCGACTCTCTCACGGTGCCCAGTAGAAACAACACCTTCTTCGGTCTTCAACTGTTGATGATAAACTCTCGAACCTCATAGAACATTGACAATTAACTCTTCTCTTCGATTTCTTGCTTGACTTATAAATTTCTTCTTCCCTATGACCTTATTGAACAAAAAGAACGTAATGATGTTTCATTATTATTTTATTTTTTTTTCATTTTTTTTTCATTCTTTTTTTTTTGGCTAAAATAAAAAAAATTACAAGACAAAAATTTACATGGCCATGAGAGAAGGACTTTCAAAACATGGCTCTTCGCAACTTGTGATGTCTTGGTATCATGGATTCTAACAACTTATATCATTTGCTCTTATAACTTCAACTTTGATTTTTTGAATTATTATCTTCTAAACCTAAAACGTCTTCACTTTCTTCATAGATTTTGATGTCACTCCGCTTGTTGATGATGATAAGTTTCTACTGAGAGAGAGTCGCAATCCAGTAACTAAGACTACATTGTGAGGTTGCTTTGTCTTTCTGGCATTTCCTTACCTACTTGCCTTTCCATCATGTATGGTTAGGTCCATCACGGTTACCCTCTAGAAATAACAAGTTCTCTCCTGAATTTCAAGGATCTCAATGTCTTTTTCTCTAATGTCTCAATAAGTTGTTATCTGTAGCATTCCAATTTCTATCTTTTCGGTGAGAAACAATATGTAAACTTAGCTAACCGGATACCATGTGACGCTAGAAGTTTCAAAAGTGCAACTAAAAAGTTTCTCCCATACCCCCAAACTTAAATCTAACATTGTCCTCAATGTTCTAAAGATGAAAAAAAGCATGAACAAGGAGAAACTGTTACCATTTGAAGCAAAAGAGATAAGGAAAGATATTACCGTGTCGCATGAATATTGGGTTACCTCCCAAGAAGTGCTAAGTTTAAAGTCTTCAGCCAGACTAAGCAAGGATTAGTCAAGTCGAACCGTATAACAGTAGCCGGAATAACTGTGGGTCTTTAAAACCAAAAAGAGCTGATAAAAGGAAACTGCAGTGAACCAAGAAAATGTACAAGACTAGCATGCCCTTACCTAGTTTCTGGATAACTATCGCTAATTGCGGTTCAGGTTCAGGTTCTATGAAGGGGTCTAAATAGACTATTTTCCTCGGATGCATTTCCTCATAGGTAGGATCCAAATTATTAGGTCCTAGAGTCTGGAAAAACTCAGATAAGAACCTGGAATCACAAAATAACCTAAATAATTTAGGATCCTCTAAGTCAATTAGGTATGACTTACATAGTTGACCACAGTCAGAGTAGTGGTCATTCAGAAGCAAATGTGTCGATTCTAATTTCCTAAAGTACTTAGGCTTAGTCTCAGAACGTAATAAGTGACACATTGGAAATCTATACGTTCCCACAATTGGAAGAAAACTATTTGGTGGGAAAACAAAGTCAATCTGGGTATCATAGACCTCTAATTATTTCTTGAATTTCCGTATCTTCAGAGTCCTTAAAATATTCAAGAGATTCTTCTAAGTTATTATCAGGTAGTGCATCTTTACTCATCTCTACGGGTCTATCTTCTTCTTCCAAGACTATTGTTTCTAAGTCGCTAGACTCTAAAACAACATTTTCAGAATAAACTCGTTCCTCTAAACCACTATCAGCTTCGTAATCAAAAGGAAATACTACATCGTCTAAAACGGTGGTATTCCTAATCAAATCCTCGTCCTATTGAATAGGTGAATAATCATAAAAATTATTTGGATTTGAAGTAGAAATAATATAATCACTATAAAGCTCAATTGGATTACTAGATTCCTGATCACTATGCCTACATATTTCAGATTCTTCATCACTACTATCCTCATCATCATAATAGTACGAAGATGATTGAACCTTATCTAAATAAGTAGTTTTACCAATTATAACCTCGTTATCTTGATTATGTGAAAAACTATCTTCATTCTCAAGGGTATTATTGGATACACTATATTGCCAATTCAAGTTATTTCGAGCAATACTTTCGTTCGTCTCTAACTCAAGTCTACGTGTCGACTCAGTTATCCTCTCAAGGGTCTCTTCCAAAGAAATTTCCCTTAGTGTAGGATCTAAGTTTTGAGTTAATCTATTGAGGATATATTCTACAGATTCAGTTGTTGGTGCAGTTCTTTCGTCCATAACTACATTATTCACCTCATCTAATTTATACGTCGATTCAGCTAACTGACGTGATGACTCATCTAAATTCCTGAGAGTCTCTTCTAGAGAAGGAATAGGAACTGAAGGATCATAATAAGGACTACTTTTCAATAGTTTGATTGTATCCTCTAGAGACGAAGAACTAGTACTATAATATTCTTTCTCGTATGACTGATGCACGTGTGGATAGTAATTAGGCTCACCATGGTATGAACCATAACCTTGAAAAGGTTGGCGTCCCCAGCCACTATTCTCACTATGGTCATAATACTGATGATGTCCATATTCAAATTCAGGTCGATATTCTTTGTATTGGCTTCTATCATACCAGTTCGACATTCTTAATTGCAAGGGAATTCTACACAATCACAAACAAGGCTGACTCTACCAAATCAAACCTATAGAATCTAGCAAACAAAAAGCATGATGTCTCCACTTAGATTGTTTCTAGACTAGCTTCTATCTCTCGAAGGGGAATTCGTTACAGTTTAAGCAAACCCCTCTGGAATCAATCCGAATCAAAGTAAGTTGAATTGAGGCGAGGGAATCTCAGTGGAGATTTGATACCCAAGGCCTCACCGCTATCACAAGGCGGCGCAGTCACGCATTCAACTCACAGAAACCATTATGAACTTCGAGATTGCTTAAAAGGTAACCAATATCCTTCGAAAAATTTTCATAACAAGCTCGATACCCTATAGGTCTCTTTCTAATCAGATATTAAAGCTTGGGTTCGCGTTAGGTTTCGTTTTCCTAAGGCGGGCAAGAAGGGAGCGGTGATGAAATCCGAACCCTTATCTTGTATTGGCCAGGCCTTGCCCTTTACTAGAAATTTAAAAACAGTCAGGTTCGTCCTCAAACAATTATCACCTTAAGGAATACAGTAACTCGCTTACAGGAGATTCGCGAGTGTTTCGATTGGACTTACCTCCCGTACCAGACGGGGGATGAACCGTTGTAGTCGACTCGGGCCTCGACTCCTATGTCATGTACGAACCCGAGGGGCCGAGACGATATTGTAATCGTCGTCCTTCCCTGCAAACAGTTTGTATTTAAGGATCCCTTCCATAGGGTATAAAAATAAAAATAAAAATGTCCAAAGTTTAAAGTCCACAGTCCACAAAAATAAAGTGCAAAAGAAAAAGTAAATTACAAAATATTTCCTAATACAATTCTAAAAAATAAAATAAAAAATAAATAATAAAACTAAATCCTAAAACAAAAATTGTCTTCTTTTTCTTCTCTTTTAGCTTTAAGCTTTGTTCCAAGTCCTTGGTATCCAACTTCAAACTTGCAAATCAAAGACACACCCAAACAAACGTAAAGAGGAACAAATAAAAATAATAAAAAAATAAAAAAATAAAAAATAAAAAAATAAAAATGCTACCTAAACACAAATCCGCGTCGGCGGCGCCAAAAATTTGATGATTTTTCAAATTGTGATTGTAATAGTGGTAAAAACTGGGTTCTTTTCAGACTTGTGAAGGAAATAATTTTTAGACTTAATAAAAAATTAAAGATAAAACAAATTAAATTCAAAGGTGATGTAAATATTATGGAAAGACCAGGGGTTAGGATTTCACCATTCACCAAAATTCATGTGATTCAATAATAATTATTATCATGCAATTCTAGACGTTATAATTCAAATCAAAAACAATTGTGATTCTAATCATTGCCTAAATCAGATTTTCAAAACATCCATTGTTAATCGCAAGCATGAAATATCAAAAGCAATAAACCAAGTATATTTCATCAAGAGAAAACACAATTAATTAATAAAAATCATTTATTCAATTTTCATTCGGTGCAATTAATCATAAAAGGATTGCATAAATAAATTTAAATGAATTTTACCACATAACTTTTGGAAGAATGGCTTCCTCCATCACCCCTGGGATTGGGTTTAGCTCCTCATCCCAAAAACACACTCACAAGATGTATTCATGGCTAAAATAGGTGTTATTATTGATGTATATAACATGAAACAGGAATTAGCAACGCTGTAGAAGTGTTACAGCGTCACTGTTACAAAGGGGTAAGTGTTTTTGAGACTGCTATAAACGATAAGCCTTTACTGCTGTATAAGAACGATACTTGTTATGCTTTTAAGACTGTCGAAGAACGACGGACTCTGCAAGTCTGTTCTTCGTCTTCTTCTTCCTCCTCGAGCAGCAGCAGAAGCAGCAACAATACCTCATGTAACTTCTTCTTCTCGTCTCTCGTGAACTCCCAACTCTCTCCTAAGGGTTACTAAAACTTTCCAACCCTCTTTATGACTTGAACCAACTCTTATATAGTCCTCTAATCCCGAAAAATCTCTACTGAATCCGCGACTTTTTTTTTTTCTTCTCTGCGTTGTTGAGAGAATATCTCTCTTGTGATCTCCCTGTACGCATTTGTTAGCTATAAACTTGCCACCAAACTCTTATCAAGACTTGAACAGGACCAAGTACAACAATCACTAGCGTGAAACTCTCCCAAATATTCCTCACAAAATCTTCAAACTCAACAGAAGCGTACGTGTCCTGTTTGGACTTTGATCACTTCTCCCAGCCATTCCATCCCAATTGGTTGGGTCCAATCGATTGTAACAGACCTGTTGAGTCTTGTAGAGTCCATACGTACCAAATACAGCCATTGAATCTCCTAAAAGCACGTAGAAATTCGATCTCCAAATCTGCTCCTTGCTGCATGCATTTTCCCGCCAAAACTTGTATTTGAATTATGAAGATGACCTCCCCTTATCCAGTTCCGGTCTCCCTTTAGCAGATGCCTGGAAATGGGTCACCCCTTAGTAATTAGGTTACCCCTTATCCAAAGTGAGAGTCCATATAGTAGTTTTCTCCCACGGACGCAAAAACCATTTTTTTAGCCAATTTCGCCGCGAAAGCTTATTTCTCCAAGAATACCTACAGGGACATAAAAAGCCATAATAAATATAAAATCGAGCACTAATAATATATACAATTGAGATTATATAAGACACAAAAATGTGCCTATCAAATACCCCCAAACTTATTATTTGCTAGTCCTCGAGCAAACCAAATAGAAAATAAAATCCTAACTCACTGTCGCAGGCATCGTCGATTGCATTTAGCGTATGAAATAATCCTTTAAACCCCTAGGTGGCCCTAGTGGTCGAGTTAAAGTCTCGAGAGGGCTTACCAGAGATATACCCACAAAATCTTTACTCCTAATTGGTCACAAGTATCCAAAGAGCTATGAGGACATACATATTCTCAACCTATCTCCAAGTAACTAGAATGCCAGAGAAATTAAAGGTGTCAGCTCTAAAGCTAACTGAAGAAAAGGGGAGACACATCCACACGACTGATAGATAAAGAGATATCTGCTATACAGCTAGATAAACATTGTAAGATGTGTCCGCTGCTTTACAGCTGGATAAGATTAGGAGAGAGATAAAAATGAAAGGGACATCTGCTATACAGATGGACTAATTACGTGTGATGAGTTAAACCAGTGCTAGAAAGATCTTGTGCCAGATTGAAAGCAGACTAACAAAGCAACCAAAATGCATCTTTCTTCGACTCTCTCACAGTGCCCAGTAGAAACAACGCCTTCTTCGGTCTTCAACTGTTGATGATAAACTCTCGAACCTCGTAGAACCTTGACAATTAACTCTTCTCTTCGATTTCTTGCTTGACTTATAAATTTCTTCTTCCCTATGACCTTATTGAACAAAAAGAACGTAATGATGTTTCATTATTATTTTATTTATTTTTTCATTTTTTTTTTCATTCTTTTTTTTTTGGCTAAACTAAAAAAAATTACAAGACAAAAATTTACATGGCCATGAGAGAAGGACTTTCAAAACTTGGTTCTTCGCAACTTGTGATGTCTTGGTATCATGGATTCTAACAACTTATATCATTTGCTCTTATAACTTCAACTTTGATTTTTTGAATTATTCTCTTCTATTGTTGCTTCTAAACCTAAAACGTCTTCACTTTCTTCATAGATTTTGATGTCGCTCCGCTTGTTGATGATGAATACATGGTTATGTAATATAAACTCTTATTTCAATCATTGAGACATTCTCAGAGGACGCCATGTAGCCATTATTCACAGACCGATTCACGTCAGAGCAATTCTCAAAGTGATTGAAACTTTTCATGACTTTCGTCACTAGGTGAAGATAAACTTGATCAAAGAGAAACGCTTTACCAACACACGATTTCGAGATAAAAGATAAGCAATGAATGCTCTGCTCGAAACATCAAATGTGTATGATCTAGTCTATATAGCATACGAATTTTGTCTCATAAGAAGTAGGAGATAAAAGAGATAGACTTTTGAGTGATAGATAGGTTCAAGTCTCCACATACCTTTTTGTTGATGAAGTTCCACGGTTCCTTGTATAGATATTCGTCGTTGTATGATGAATCTCCATGAAGTCCTTGAACTCAACTACACTTTTCTATCCTAGTCCGAGACTTAGCTATGTAGGCTAGAAATCAAGACTTATAGTTTTGATCACTAACATTGACAAACATGCTTGAGATAGCAACGCATGCGAGGTTGACCGAGATATGCTCTAACAATCTCCCCATTTGTCAATTTTAGTGACAAAATTATTAATACATATGGAATGCAAAAAAGATAAACTTTAGCGGCTCATATTCCATAGTCTAATCTTCAATGTTCCTTGAAATCTTCGTCCTTCCAAGTATTCCAATGATCCCAAAGGTTGTAAGTTTAGCACCATCGTTGTTGAAGATCTGTAGCTATAACAATAAGAGAAATCGAGATTCTCGTTCATTATTATACAGTGTCATATTATTATTATATAACATCAAAGTCCAATTGTATCACGACTTTAACAATAATACTACGGTGATATGTATCACTCCCCCTTAGTCAATACTCCATATCGATCATGGAAACCACTCCCCCTTACACAATGATCCGGAAACCATATATATTTGTAGTATGAACTACAATATTTCTCCCCCTTTTTGTTAATAAAATTGGCAAAGGTATAAGAATGGGATCATAATGAAATTTCCACAAGAGACATTTCATGACCAAAAGAAAAATACATACCAACTTAATTTAGATGCAATCTAATAGCCGAAGCTAACAACATTCATCAAGGAGTTTTAAGATACTAGATAACCCCTATAAAATTCCACAGCCGCACTCCCCGCAAGATATTACCATCAAGCACAAGTTCAAAAGAACTCTCTCCCATTTGATGTCACCCGAGAGAACAACAAGAGCGACCTTAATTTTGAAAGAAAATAAGGATTTTTTATTGGACACCAAAAACCATAGGAATGATTTTCTATATCCAAAGCTCAACCAAATTAACCACAAGTAAACCCATGATTAATTCAATTGGAATACGCAACTAAATCAAACCACAAAAGTGATCAATTTAATTGAAAGTGCTCAACATAAGTAAACTCACGGAGCAACGACTAAGTCAATCACACGGAGATGACTAACTTAACCATTCAAATACTCAACATAAGGAAAACCTTACGGAATATATGACTACATTAACCAAAGAACATGATAGTGTAGCCTTTCATATACTCAACACAAGAACTTGTGAAATATATGAAAACTCAACTAGATTAATTACAAGAGACCCTATAATTAATCTAATTGGAATACAAAGAACCAAACTAATCACCGAAGTAATTAATTTAATTATTTTGGGCTCAACATAAGAGAACTTATGGAACCCCGACTAAGTTCATCATAGAATATGACAACCTTAACCGTACATGTACTAAACATAAGAAAGAAGACTTATGGAGTACTAACTAAATAACCAAACTAGTTGATTAATTTAGTTCCTAATGCTCGACATATAGCATCTTATGGAACAACCAACAAAGCCAAGGTAAATCGACTTAGTTGTAAGGTGCTCAACATAAGACACACAATGGAGCCTTCACGGTAAAACATAATAACATGGATCAATGAAGATCAATACCGTGGATAACATACAAGGATCTATTCTATTATCCATCATAATGACATAATAGACTTTATCCTTGTTGAACAAAAGATTTTATTCTATTTTCCATCAAATACATGACTGCATAGGCATATCTTTTGTATATGTCAAAAGTCCATTCGTTTTTCATCAATACGAATACCGATTCATGAACGACTTTACTTTTGACTACTATTTATGGGTGAAACTATTCCTGCCGAATTTGGTAATTTGGGGTGTATGGATGAGGAATGAATCTAAACCCTAAACAAATGCACTGCACGTGAGTGCTTTGTGATTCGAGAAATCAATCTGTACAATTCTGGCCTAAACCAAGAAATGTCCGTTCCAGACTTGCTTCGGTCACAAAGTGAAGGAGATGGGGTTGATCTTAGGAAGGGAAGCGAAGAAGGTGTTGAGATTGTGAAGGTGTTGGCTATGTATAACTTGTATCAGAAAGCTGAACTGGCTTACAGAATGAAAGCTATCAGTTATGGTGTTGGAATACGATTGTATCAACAATTGCTTCTGTTGTATTGTCTTGCCGAAATAGGAATGAGAACCTATTTATACAAGTCATTGAGCCTTATTCACTTATCTCGTGGGAAGTGGAGAAAGTGGAGTGATTGAGTAGTGAAGTTGCGAGTGTTAGTGTTACACGATCAGTCTTTCCCACTTCTCCCATCATCACTAACCGTCCATGACTTCCTGGCACGTTCTTGTGATGGCGCGTTGTGCGCTGCACGCTGTAAACCGCCAGACCAATACCCCAGTATGTATCCCCCGTTTGTGACATGATTGATGTCTCGAGTGTGTGGATCGTGGGACCCATAGAAGGTAGCATGTAATGCTAGCTTAAATAACTAAGTTATTTGGAATTTGATACTTGTAAAATATCACGTGAATTCTATGCATGTAATGCATCGAATATATTCAGCATGTATGATGTATCGCTGTTTTAAGGCTTAATGGAATAAGTCACGATTAAGCGTTTTAAAACAGATGCGTGTCTAGCCATCTTAAAGTGATCGTTTGGGGCTGTACAGGTAAGTCCTGACTTGACCGATCACTTGGTGTGGTAGAGTGGCGGATGGTAATCACCACAACACCTCATTGACCAATTAACTCCTGACCAGGGTTGTATAACCAAGCAGGTGAAGTTGAACGGACGAGATGATCTTTGAGACACTCATCTGCGACCGTTAGTGGAATTAGGGTTTATGAAGAGGTGCGCAAGCATCACTCTTCAATTTGGTCGAAACCAAGCTTGGGACGCAATTTTGGTCGGGCCGAACGTGCATGCGTGTAGACGGCATGCTGGTGTAGGAGCCCTTACCTCATTGTATCGTGAAAGTGTGATCTAATCCACTCAATTTATCCGACGAAGTTGAGTGGTTGAGATCAATTTGCGACAGAAATCCGGTGCCGCAAAAGCCGCGCGTCATGCCAACTTCGGGCGCGCGTTTCGAGACGGCCAAGCTTGGTCGGTCTTGGTCGATTAGTCTGGTATATGGACGGCGGGCTGGTGTACATGTCCATACCTTAATACCCCATAGAAACGTGATCTGAGCCATTCAATTTTTCCGGCAAAGTTGAGTGGTCGAGATTAGTTTGCAATTGGGAGGGTGACCACGCCTAGTTTGGGCGTGCGAATCGAGACGACCAGGCATGATATGCCTTGGCCGATCGGGCATGGAGATAGGTGGGCCCACAGTGATCGTGTTGATACTCACTGGACCTGCTTAATCGACTCCTAGACCCTTCGTTCGATCAGGTGAAAATGGACGCTCGTGATCGAAAACCCTAATTAGGGTTTTGCCAGCCGTGCGTCATGCCTTGTTTGGGCGCACGAATTGGGACGACCATCCATGTTTGGTCCTGACCGATCGGTCATCTATGTAGGCGGGCCCACGGTGTTTGTGTTGACATGCTCTGATCCCTTTGAATCTACATCTACACCCTCCATCTATGCCTGCGAAGATGGATGGTTGAGACTGATTTGCGACACATGTAATGTGCTGCAAACCCTAATTTAGGGTTTCTCGTCCATGCTGCTTTGGCTGGACGAATTGGAAATCCATGCTACCCTTTTGGGGAGGCCGACCATGCGGGGTCCACATTGGTCCGGTGTTGAACATTCCAATACCTGCTTGAGGGTTATGGATTCGATCTAATCCATCCAATCATGCTGGTGAAGTTGGATGGTCGTGATTGTTTCTGAGACTGATATGGACAGTCCAGATGCTCAATCGGGCTAGTATAACACACCGAGAGATGTATGCTCAATCGGGATAGTATAACACACCGAGAGCGGCATCCTGTACGTGTATTACGTATACGCTTCATTATTAACGCTTGGAGATTCATGTTGCTCTGCTGAGAGCAACACTCAGTCGTCATGTCGTACCAATAATGAGAGTTCAGCGGGAAATACAAGGTTAATCGTGTATTGATTGAGAATGCTATAAATTCACAGGGTATATGGGATTGTTGCTACATGCTCCAACCTGGATGAATTAGTAAAGTGAAGAAGTATTCATCACTTATCAGTGGCTCTATCCTTTGCAGGATGTCAGCGCATAATTTTGGATTTTACAATTTTAGCCCCGAACTAAAATCCACCATCAACATTAAGTCCTCTGCCTAGCGCATAATGGTTGCATTATTGTGGGGTAGGCATGAGTTGGTGACAGTTAAAGATAAAACTCATCAGAAAAAGTTAGATGTTACCAGGAGAGACGGGTCGTCCTGTCATTGGAGCATGTCACGTTCAAGAGGCGTCTAGGCGAGCATTCCCCTAGTATGATGTCGGTTTTGACTGCTTCGATCGACCTTGCTATGTCTGCTTCGGTCGAGGGGCTATTGCGTCTGCTTGATCGAACGTGGGCTTGATGTGCCTAATCGACGTACTGTTGCGCCTGCTTCGTTCGTGGGAGTACGCCAGGTGTAACCCTGAACGTATGTCGACCCCATCATGTATATGCTTCTACCAAACGTCACCTTGTTGCACCTGTTTGATAGACATGCGGGCCCGCCTACTTCGCTCAACCGTGGGACTCATCATGCGCCTGCTTGATCGAACGTGGGCTTGTTGTGCCTGCTTCGGTTAAACGTGGGTCCACTGTGTGCGCCTATAATACCGACCTTATGTCTTGATCAATACCATCCTTGTGACTTGAGCAATACCAGCCTTGTGGCTTGATCAATACCAGCCTTGTTTGCTGAAGTGATATCAGTCTTGCTTGCGTGACAGGATATTAGCCTTGCGATCTCGACTAATACCAGCTTCGCGGACTTGAGAAACGTCGGCCTCGTTTGCTGACGTGGCCCAATACCAGTCTTGCTTGTTTTGCCCGTACGGTTTATGTGCTTGATCAATGTGGGACCCGCTGTGTGCCTTCTTCGACCAGACACCAAACCTGTTGCCTCACCCAACACCAGACTTGTCTCTTGACCAACACCGGCCTTGCCTTGACGAACACCGGCCTTGATATCTTGTTTCGTTCGAACATCGACCTTGTCTCATACACCAGCTTTGTTACTTCTACCAACACCGGCCTTGCTGTTGTGACCAACACCGGTCTTGCTGACTAACACCGGTCTTGCTAATTAACATCGGTCTTCCCTTTGCTCGAACGTGGGACCCAGGCGTGCTTGCTTTTCCCAAACGTGAACCTTGTATGTTCGAACGTGGTGTGGGTCCCACTAAGAGTGTTGAAGCAGCTTCTGGTGGAGGGAGCGTTGAAGAAGCTCTTGACTGACGACGGAGGAATTTCATGCCGAGCCTCAGTTCCCAAGCGTGGTCTACGTGGCTCTATATTGTATGCCCGATGGGTCTTTTGTACATAATGGTCGTTGATATGGTGAAGCTCTGGATGGTATCAATCGACGAGCAACAACAGTTCTTGGTAGCAGCAGCTGTGATCAGAAGAGACTGGCAGGGAGAGGCGTGATAGCTACGGGCACAAACTTGGCAGTCTTCATATAGTGGTAGAGTTCGTCTCATTGTTAGAGGGACAAACTAGAACCGATGGATTACTTGACGTTTCTTCATGAAATAGAGAAGAGGGAGACAGTCCCCTGCCCACGAGTATCCAGAGCTTTCGACTTGATAGGTGTTGTCACGCTAGATTCATGAGGATGTTTTTGAGATGGGCAGTGCTAAGAAGTTCCAGTCATACTCCTTTGGTAACGCAACTACTTCTTCTACGGGAGAGCGTCTCTCATTGATGTAGTTACCATAGATCCATATATGGAATACCTTGGACGTTGTTTCACCATTACGGCAGTCGTGCATATGGGACTGTAGTTGGAGTTGGCGATTTTGGACGCGCATGATGTTGTATCTCGGTGGCTTTCCTCTTGCTGCTTCGAAGATGCTTACGGAAGGCTGAAGGTTGTATTTCCTGTTGGTGGGATGTATGCTTCCACGAACATCATGAGGCTCTTCATTACTGGCAGGCCTGGTTCTTTCTAGAAGGGTAGATGCTGTCGTAGATGAGCGTTCAACAGCTTCACGAAGTCCAGAGGATGACCAAAAGCGCAGATTCTCCAACACATCACGACAGACATGCACCATCGTCGGATAGAGTGATTCGCCCGGATCTTGATAAACATGACGTGCAGACATCGTTATCTTCTTGAGGATGCTCCCTTGATGTGTCGGATTCAGTGGATCTGAAGATGTCCCATGCTCGCTCTTGTCTGGGATGACATAATAGGCGAACCCTTTGTGATGATTCAGGGATGACAATATTCGTTGAATCCTCAGAAACGCTTCCTGTTGTAGTGCGGTCCAGACGAAACTTTCTCCTTTCTTCAACAAGGGGTGAATGAAGCAAAAGTTCACCTTGCCCATGAAGTTTTGGAGATCCTTCATGGTTCACGGCAGTGGCATTGTGAGGATATCTTGAGTCTTGGATTTGACTACTATATCATCCACATAGTCTTCGACTTGTTGCGTCATGCTCATGCATCCTTATCTGATTATAGACGCTGTAACCATCCCTGGATGAGAACATGTCGTGTCCGCTGGTGGCGTCTACTAACATGTCGATGTTAGGCATGGGAAAGTCTTCCTTGGGGTAGCATTCGTTCAAGTCTCTGGAATCCATGCAACACCTGATCTTGCGCCTGAATTGCCTTGGAGATTGTTTGACCGGTTTGGATCGGAGATTGTATGAATGCTTACACGAGGTTGAGCTTATGGAGATAGACCTAGGAGATTCCTCATCGTCGAGCTCATCATTTGTGGAGTTGGTACCATTTTGCAGCTGTCGTGGAGCGTCTAGCACTTCTTCTTGTGGCTTGTCGTTGTTGTAGCATCCTGTTGGGCGGAGAGAAGAATTGAGACGCCTTGTCAGCAAGGATACATCATGGGGCCTAGCCTGATGCAAGTCGGTCCTCCTCCTGGATTGACGCCCACGTGGGGAGTGGGATGCAATGGACTTCGTCTGGTCCTTCCCGCGGAGCTTTCCTCGGTTTGAACAGTTCCACTCCGCATATTCATGAGTAAGGAGACAATGATGCAGGAATACGAACGACTTCTTTATTCAGCATAGTCTTCAGGCATTGGTGATACGTTAAAGGGACGATCCCGTATGTGCTGGTC